>NW_023425534.1:2317722-2650222 GCF_014108245.1 Pipistrellus kuhlii | reverse complement strand
GTCCCGCGGGGCGCTGTCCTCTTGTCCATCTCTACAAGGAGCGAGGCTAAGCCTACTGCGCTTCTTGGTAACCAGCCCAGCCTCCGTCCCCCCATCTCTAAACTGGGGGCGCCCACATCCCGGGTTCCCTCGTGGGGCTGCGGTGAAGAGGAAATGACCTGGTAGGGTTATGTGTCAGCGCCGGGCCTGCCTGTAGGGGGCGCCCTGGAAACTCGGGGCCCTGGGTGCTGAGTGAGAACCGCCGCCTTAACAGAACCTGGGAGGAATCAGCTCCCCGCCCCCCCCCCGCCCTTTGTTTAAAGAAGAGCCAAATTAAGGCACGAACTTGATGCGTTAATTTTGTCACAGACGGGAGCATTTAAATAGCTCTCCAAAGGTATTTTTAAAAGCTGCCTGTCAGTGCTCCGTGGAGAGGCTGTCTCCCGCCCGTGTCTGCAGCCACGGGGATGCGGTGACAATTACTGAAGCGTAGCTTCGTGGGCTCCAAACGGTTTGCCGACTGGCTCCACGGAATCTCAGAACCGATCCTGCCGCAGCTGAGACACAGGCGCGCGGTTCCCTCAGTGCCCGCGCGCATGCTCCCGTGTTCAGAGATCTGCCCTGGACCTCACCCTCCTTCTCAAAGACTCTCCATCCTTAGTTTATGGAACCCCGTCCACGCTCTTTGCCGTGTCCTGGGCTGGAGTCACGTGCTTTGTGATCGGTCCCTATGGGTGGCCACAGCCAGAGGAAATGTAGAGGTGAAATCATATGAGAAGCTCAGAGAGCCTGTCCGGTGACCGTGACTCCCACACTGCCCCTTGGAGAGCCGGGGAGGGTGCAAGCAGTCAGAACGGAAGAGGCCTGGTCTCCTCCTGACGCTCCAGAGCTGGACGCCCAGTGCCCGGTGGCGGGGGGTGGAGGTGGGATGGCTCGCACAGGTGCTGGCCGCCTTGAACACAGGGCTGTAGAGTGACCGGTGCCTTGCTTTGGGGCTCCTCCGGGAGGGACAGGGTGCTCGGGGGCTGTGGTCAGTGGGAGGCACCTGCATAGGAGCCCTCGTGGGCCACCTGCAGGTTGTGAGCCTCAAGGCCAGACTGTCCCAAATCACAGTCCTGCGGGCAGAGATGCCAGCGAGGGGCTGCCTCGGGGTCTCTGGGCTGCCTGGTCTTTAGCTCTTCAAAACCAGAGGGGCCTGTTACATTGGGCGGTGGGTTCCCAGCCTGTGTCCGGCCCCTGCTCTGTCCCTTTGGAATCTGCTGCTTTTCTGCCTGGAACATTCTTTCCTCTTAACCCATAGCTCCCATATGAGGGGCTCAAGGTGGGCCTGGCCAGGCACCCCCAGGCACCCACACCCCAAGCACCCCCAGGGAGCAGGTGAATGCCCCCTGCTGTGGGGACTCCTCCTAGGGTGCCTTGGTTGTCGAGCAATGGCTGAGGCCCCCTCGCCCCAACCCCAGGGACGTGGGCACCCCGGATGGTCTGCCTGGGCCCACAGGGACCTCAGTCCCCGTTTCCCGACCCTGCGCTGCGCTGTGCAGATCCCGAGCCAGGGGCCCTGAGTGCGGCAGGTCCCGGCCGCAAACAGTCCTGTGATCAAACCCCATGGGCCCGAGCTGCGGCCGCACAGCCGGAGGACACCGGGGTCACTAACAGCAGTTCATCCCACTGCCTGGACGAGACCGCACCCCGAGAGAACCACTCAGTTCTCAGCAAAGCCTCTCATCCCTGAGATAAAAGAAGACGCGGGGGGGGGGGGGGGGGGGGGGTTGGGGGTCTGCTCCGAGCCCTGGCCTGCGCCCCACTGTCAGCACTGAGAGAACGGGGAGCTGCCTCCGGGGAGGGGGACCCCCTGCTGGTGTGAGGCAGAGGCTGGGAGCTGGGAGCTGGGGAGACCCATCACCAGCCCAGTCAGGGCCCGGCCTCAGCACAGGCAAAGCAGGTCACAGACAGATTTCCACCCAGGAGCCCCAGGCCTGACGGCTTGCCCAGGGTCTGTGCCTTCTCCACGCCCCCAAGTGTTCCCCATCACGTGTTTTTTAACCGGAAACGACACAGGCGTGTCCTTGGAGACCGGCTGGGAACATCCGCCCTCTGAAGCCTGGACAGGTGGGGGGATGCGGCGAGCCCTGCCCGGCGGGGATGGGGCACCTGCTACACCTGAGGGCAGGGCCGGTCTCCGCCTCCGCAGGCACTGGCAGAGGTGGGCGGGAGGGGGCCAGCTTTGCCGGGAGGAGGGGAGGCGACCCCCACCCTCGGCCCTGGGGCCCACGCAGAGGCGCGAAGGGGAGGCGGAGCAGGATGTGGTGCGCCCGCAGACCCTCCCCCGCCGAACCCCAGGCTCAGGAGAAAAGGAATGCTAATGGCAGCACTTAACCTGGAAAGGGAGTCCATTTCTCCTTAACTGTCTCCGGCTGCACAGGATTCTGAGGAGCGATTGAAGGTAAACGGCTTGGTTTTCAATTTTAAGCCGCACTTATCCGGGCGCTGTCTGTCTTACCCATTAGCGGAGGACGGGGCACTTGCTTCGGGCTGCCCTGGCCCCACACCACGGTGGTCTGTCCCTTCATCATGGAGGACAGACAGTGCGCCCGGGCGAGCTTATTCACACTCCGCCCTCGGTGACTCTCCTGCCTGGGCTGTTGGCCCTGCCTCGGGGGGCACACAGTGGCCAGGCTGGGGTGCCAAGGTCATGGCAGCAGCGGGGCTGGGCCCCTGGCCAGGCCTGCGAGGGGGAGTGAACCACATGGCCATCAGGCCTGGGGGTGCTGATCTCCCCCGCCATGCTGTGTGGGGGTTGAAAGGCCGAGTACTGTGTCTGCCAGATCCGGGTTCAAACCCCGCCCCACGCCTTGCTCCGCATGTGACCTTGGGCAGCCAACCCTGAGTGTCCTCGGCTGTACAGTGCGGCGGGGAAGGCAGCGGCGAGGGAGCCATGAGCAAACGCGGAGCCGTGAGCGCAGCTTAGCACCCAGACGCGGCGACAGTCCCCGCCTGGCCCCTGGCCACGCCCTGCCCAGGCCTCCCGTGCGGAGCCCCTGCCCCAACCCAGCGGGACCACGCTGCTGTGGGCGCTGGGGAACAGCTGGACTCAGGCCACCAGGCCAGCCCCTCCCTGCTGGCCTCCTGACCCTGAGTGACTCGGGGCTCGTCCCAGGCATGGGGCTCCCCCAGGCTGCGAGGATGAGCTGGCTCAGTCCTGCCCAGCACAGCTTGCTGCCACACTGTGAGTGCAGGCATGATGGACACCAGAGGCAGGCGTGGGTGGGCACCAACAGTATGCCCGGAAGCTGGCACTCCCTGGACCGGGGGAGGAGTCTGGAGGAGGTGCTGGGGCCTCTATGTCCCCTGGCGGCACTTTTCCAGGAAAAAGCATTTCCTATCTGAACCTGACCTCATGGCTCTGCACCCTCTGGGGGCCTCTGTGCGGCCCCGTCCCTGGGGAGGGGCGCCTCCAGGCCACAACCAGCCTGGGAGGGTGACCTGCCAGCGCAGGTGCCGGAGGAGAGGTGGGGGGCAGGGGGGTGGCTGGGCCGGGAGCCCCGTGTCTGGAGCTCTCTGTGCCCGAGTCTCTAAGCACTTACTGTGCAGACAAATGGCTGTGGAAGGAGCGTTTCCCCCTCAGCCATGTAAACACGAGCTCGGGTGAGTAAGCAACATCAGGTCTGACACGGGAAGCTGCGAGGTATTACTCACCCTGATCAGTTTAATGAATAATTTAGAAACATGTCATCGAAATGGGGGGAAAGGGAAGAACCTCCTAAATAACTCTGAGAGACGCTCAGCTCTGATCCCGGCGGGGAGGGGGGAGGGCGTGCGGGGACCCCCGGCAGGCAGGCGCACAGGGCCCGGGCAGCGTGCCCTCAGGGAGGAGAGGCCCCCTTCCCGGAGGGCGCTGGGGGCACCCTCCTGGCCAGAGTCCCCGGGTCCCTGCTGGCACAGCCGGGACGCCTGCAGGAGTTGGGCGGGGCGTGGGCAGGCTCAGCCGCAGCTGCAGGCTCTGAGCGCGCCCCCGTGCAGGCTCCCGCCCTGCCACTTCCAGGATCACCTCTGCAGCCTGGACCTGGGCGGCTGGGGGTTGGGGGGGGGGGGGGGCTGCTGACAGCCCGAATGGCCTGGGACAGGAACAAGTCCTGGCACTGATGCTCCTGAGTGGGGGTGGGTGTGGGGTCATTAGGGAGCCGAGTGTGGGCAGGGGTATGCAAAGTGGCCACAATGGGGGGACCTCAGGGACACCACAGGCCCACGAATTTCTGGGCTGGGGTCAACAAGCATCTCTGGGGGGATGCAACCCCTCCCCGACAGCAGGAGGGTCCTGTCGAGGTCACCACCAGGCGGCTGGGCCCAGACTGGTTCCTGGCTCAGCCACCTGCCAGCCATGGCACTGAGCCTCTCTGAGCCCATGTTGCCTTCTCTGTTCGGTCTCTGCTGGCACAGCCACGGCCCACACCCCTGCCTCGGGGACACGCAGAGCCTGCAGCTGTGGGCTGGGCCTGTCACGCCCAGCCTGGCCCCTCTGTGCCAGCAGACGGGGCGACAGGGCTGTGACGCCCCCACTCCTGACGGTGTGAGGTCGCCTCTGCAGCTTTGCCACCCACCTGTGTCCTCCTCGCGTCCACAGGGGAGCACCCGCCTCCTGGCTGCTCCTCAAACACTCCACACTCACCCCGACCCCAGGGCCTTTGCACGTGTCCTCCCGGCCAGGACTGCTCTCCCCCAGGGTGCACCACGGCCACTGCCTCCCCTCTCCGAGGCCTCTGCTCAGATGGCCCCTCCACAGAGCCCCTGCTCAGCCGCTCTGCCTGGAACCCGGCGTGGCGTCTTCCCTGCCGCCTGCGCTTCTGTCACCACATTTACCACTGAAATTACGGCGCGGGCCCGCGATCCAATTCCCAGATCCATAAAGCCTGCAAACCGCGGCCTGTTCATAACTCACGGTGGCGGGCGCGCTCGGAGCGGACGCGGGGCTATTTATAGCCGCGGCTCATCCCTGGCCGTGTGAATATTCATGCATTCCGCTGCAGGAATATTAACGCGCCTGATTACGGAGTGTTACTCCGCGCCCTGCGGGGGACGCTCCGTGATATATGGTCTCCGCACCAGGCCCCGTGCTAACGTGCAATCTGGACGCCCGAACCTGGCTTCTACGCCTCGGCCTTCCGGGCACCGGGGGCTCGGCCATTCCTGGAGGCGTGGTGGAGGCTGGCCTGCTGGGGTGGGGTGTGGTGTGGAGCGCCATCCCTGGTCTCCTAAAAGCCGAGAGACCCCCACTGTCTCTGGTCGCTGCCCCCCGCCCCCGTGAGGGCACGGGCTGAGGTCCGCGGGGGCTGGCATCTCACGGGGGCTTGCGGGCCTGTCTCTGTTGATCCATGGACTCCCATGCAGTTTGAACCCCGAGGCAGGAGCTGTTCTCGGCTGTTTCCCCAGCCCCGGAGGGGTGTCTATGGCAGAGCCAGCAGGTAATAAAGAATTGTTGCATAAAGAATCAAGGATCAAATCAACCAAAGGACTTGCATGCATGCATATAAGTCTAACCAATGGACACAGACAACAGGGGGGCGAGGGCATGAGGGGGGGGGTTTGGGAGGGCGGTAGTGGGGGGATGAGGACACATATGTATTACCTTAATCCAGGGGTCCTCAAACTTTTTAAAGTGGGGGCCAGATCACGGTCCCTCAGAGAGCTGGAGGGCCGGACTATATGAACTACTAATTCCTACTGTAACACCTCGGCTGCGCTCACTGCCCAAAAAACCTGGCGGGCCGGATCAGACTCCTCTGGGGCCGCATGTGGCCCGCGGGCCGTAGTTTGAAGACGCCTGCGGCTTAATCGATAAAGAAATTAAAAAAAAGAATCAAGGATACCATGGCCCCTGAGGCACCTGGGTCCTCACCCTGTGGGCTTACCAGCACGCCCTTCACACACCCGCCCCCAGCACAGTGCAGTGGGCACCCCACCGTCCATCATGGCTGCTCTTCACAAGCAACAGTCCCCCCACGGTGCAGGCCGCGGGCTCAGGGCAGGGGCTGGTGAAGGTCGGGAGGTGATGCCTCAGAAGTTGGGGGTGGGGAGGGGAGCTAAGACATCAGGAGGCTACGGCTCTGTGTTATCAGGACAGGGAGCTCCGGGCACACCCTTCTTCCAGCCCCTTCTTTGGCCGAGCGGCTGCCGAGGCCCCGTTTCTGGGAGATCCCGTTCCTGGGAAAGGCAGTCTGGGCTCCCTGAGACACGGGCTCCCAGGCAGCCACTCCAGCTTTGGGGATCAGAGCCGGCTCCTCCCACTGCTGAGAGCTTCAGATACAGCAAAGGCCGCCTCCCGTCCTCTAGGAGAGCATGTTCTGGGAAAGCTTGCAATAACAGGTAGGTAAAAATAATGTAAAAGGCTAATATACACAGTGTCCCCTCAGGAGTTTTGATCACTTGGAATTTGATCACTTGCTATGACATGAGCTGACCACCAGGAGGCAGTGTGGCACGAAGGAAGGCTGGGATCACCGGCCAGGCCTAGGAACCTACCTGTGCATGAATTTTGTGCACCGGGCCTCTAGTTAAAAATAACAGAACAGCAGAAGCCTGCAGTCGCAATGCACCTGTCCACCACCATCACGGCCAAGGGGCTGCACTCAACCCTCCAGCATCCCTGTGAAACACATTCCCGCCTCTTGTGACAGATGGAAAAACTGAGCAGCTAAAGGAGGTGCCTGCAGGGGCCATGGTATCCTTGATTCTTTTTTTTTTTTTTTTAATTTCTTTATCGATTAAGCCGCAGGCGTCTTCAAACTACGGCCCGCGGGCCACATGCGGCCCCAGAGGAGTCTGATCCGGCCCGCCAGGTTTTTTGGGCAGTGAGCGCAGCCGAGGTGTTACAGTAGGAATTAGTAGTTCATATAGTCCGGCCCTCCAGCTCTCTGAGGGACCGTGATCTGGCCCCCACTTTAAAAAGTTTGAGGACCCCTGGATTAAGGTAATACATATGTGTCCTCATCCCCCCACTACCGAGCCCCAAGACAGAGTGGGAAACTAGAGCCAAGTGGTGTGAACTCCAGAAACAGTGCTCCTTTCGTTCCAGAAAATTCTCAGAGCCGAGAGGGAGGTGGGGGTCCTAGGAGAGTGGGAGACGATCCCTGGGCACCAGGTGGGAGGCTCGCCCTAAGGGCACCGGCCTCCGGGGCCTCGCCTCTGGTGCCCGGCGCCCGGCCCGCCATGGCTTCTGCACTTCCCTCGAATTAAGAACCCATCGCCACCCCCTCCTCGGTGAAAAGAGCGAATTTTCCATTCAAGTGCGTGGGCGGGGGCCCCGGGGAGCGGAGTAATGAAGCCGCCAGTGCCGGTTGCAAACAAATAGATAAATCAATGTTTCCATCTCTCCACGTGAGAGAGGGCTGGTTGCTTAGCAATTCAAAGGACTGACTGCGGCTCTGCGAGGCGGCCGGGGCGCGGGGACAGTGCTGGGGTCAGAGCCCTTTGGAAGGACAGCCACACGCACATCCTCAGGGGCAGCCGCCGGAGCCCAGGACTGAGGCTCCTTCCAGGAGAGACCCCTTCCTACACACCCTCTCCCTGCAGCACCCAGCGGGGTGCCAGCGGCAGCCCTCCCACCCCCTCCCCAACCCCCAGCTGGCACAGTGGCACTGACACCACCCCAGGAGGGCCCTCGGACCTTCTGAGCTGCCAAGGCACCTCCACCCTCGGTCCTGCCCCTGGTTCCTGCCTCCTGGGCACCGAGGCGCCAAGCATGCCGTCCTGCCTGGGTGCCTTTGACAGGCAACGTTCAGCATCTTGTTCTCGCGATAACCTCTCACGGCGGCTCCTGTTACTTTCCCATTTCATAGATGGGGAGACTGAGGCTCAGTGAGGGTACGTGGCTTTCCCAAGGTCAGGCTGTGGCATTTCCCACTATACACTCCCGCCACATATGAGGCTTGTGATGGGCACAGGGTTGGGGAGACCTTGGTTGGGGCGGGACACCCAGACCCTCCCAAGGCCAAGTCAGATCCCAGATTCACCTTTGACCAGCAAGCTGGTCCAGGGAGACGCAGCCCCGGAGGCGCTGAGCACAGGCTTGGCCAGGTCGGGCCTCAGGCCCCGGTGCCAGACCTTTGCCCTGAGGCCAGGCAGCCCCCTCGGAACCGTCCCCATCGGGAGGAGCAGACAGACTTCCGCAGGACCTTCTGCTGCCTCAGTTTACACCTGTGTCTCCTCTCCCGATGGCGAGCCCGGGAAGCCCAGCCCAGCCTGGGGCCTGGTGGGAAACGGCCCGTGAGCCGCTGGGCCCGGCTGGGACGTGGCTCAGCAGCCGGAGCTCCCGCTGCCGCCACCTCTCACAGCGAACGCCCCAGAACTGGCCATGCCGTCTGGAGTCTGTCCAGAAACGAGGAGAAGAGTCTTTGCTGTGAGACCGGCCGGACGGAGACCCCTGGTTCTGCCGCCTCGGAGAGCCGAGAGCTGAGTCGGAGGGCCCCGAGCTCTCCCCCTCCCGCTCCCTGGCCGCACGGCCGCACGGCCGCACGGCAGGTGCTGCTGGGCTGTGGGCAGGCGTGAGGCGCAGAGGGCACCCGGCGCTGCGGGGTCAGTGCTGAGCTGGGTCCTCCCTGGTGTCTGCCCTGCCCTAAGCGAGCCGGAGCTGGTGAGTCTGGGCCTGAGAAATGCCAGTGGCCGCTGAGCACCGAGTGGGTGGCAGCTCTGTCTCATCTCAGCCAGCCTGACCCCCGGCCTCTCTCCGTGACCCCGAGAGCCAGGACCTTCCCCAGGGCGCGGAGAGGGCTGGGCAGGCCGAGCCGCCAGAGACTCATCTGCCCAGAGAGGGAGCTGAGTGAACAGCCCCCTGCCCCCCGGGAAAGACCCCGCTGGTCCTGGAGTTAGAAATAGAGGGACATCGATCGGGGCCGTGCCCAGCGCCAGTTATCAGTGCTTCATTGACAAAAGGACTGCCTGAGCCAGCCACGCAGGTAATTTATTCTCCACTCAGCTGGCCTGGGAGTGTCCCCGGCACATCCTGGCTGTGCCAAGGAGGCCCGCGTGTCCCCCAATACCACTCACCAGGTCCCCCTCCCCCCGGCCCTGTCCTCTCTGAGCCAGTTCAGAGCTGCGCCTGCCCCGAGTCATGACCAGCACCTGGGAGTGGCGCTCTGAAGGCCTGCTCTGCATGCTGCGGGGACCAGCTTGCAGCCCAGTGAGGCTTGGAGCTCAGCACAGGGCCCGGTGGCACTGCGTCTCCTCCTGTCATTCCTGGAGGGATGTGCTGCCGTCTCTTGGGTGGGCACCTGCATGGAGCCCGGGCCCTCTGTGGTCAGACGTGGCCTCTGGCCTGACTGGGCTCTCAGGCTTCGGAAGGCAGGGAGGGTGTGGAGACCACAGGAGTGGCTCACCAGGAAGACACGGGGGAGGGAGGCAGGGAGGGAGACAGACAGGGAAGCAGAGAGGCAGGGAGGGAGGAGAGCAGGGAGAATGGTAGGGAGGGAGGGAGGCAAGGAAGGAGGCAGGGAGAGAGGGAGGGAGGGAGGCGCCAGGAGGGAGGGAGGCTCCCTACTTATCAAACCAAACAGCATTTTTAATTAACATCCTGCCTTTTATAAGGGAAAGAAATGGACACATAGTGTTCGGATACAGGATTAGGCAGGGCAGTTAGCTGAGTGGGAGAACTCACTGAGTGTTTCCTGAATTAGGGACCTGGTCACAGTGCCTGCAGGGACTAGATCCAGGGGACATTGTCTGGATGGTGCCATGCGATGCTGGTGATGATGGTGATGCTAGTAATGATGGGTGATGATGGTGAGGATGCTGGTGATGATGGTGATGCTAGTAATGATGGGTGATAATGGTGAGGATGATGGTGATGATGGTGATGAGATGATGGTGATGATGGTGGGTGATGATGGTGGTGGTGCTGATGGTGGTGGTGGTGATGAGGGTAATGATAAACATTTATTGATCACCTTATATCTGTCAGGCAATAGTCTAAGAATTTTCTACATATTAACTTAATCCTTGTAACAGCCCTATTGGGTAGGTAATAGGTTCCCCATTTTACTGATGTGACCAGATGTGGAAATAGACACGGAGAAGTTATCTGTGGCCACAAATAATTTCTGCCTCCTCAGCGCCTCCTCTGTCCCAGACCTTGTCCCCAGCACTGGGATCCGCCATCCCTTGTCTGCTTTCAGTCCTCCCCATGGGCAAAAACGATCCTGAAGATGGACATTCTTATACCCTCGGTGCCAGCCGGTGTCAGGGAATCAGTCTGGGAGGTGACTGAGTGTGTGAAGTGCTCCCCATACTTTGGACCCATTTGGTGGAGACCTGAGTCTCACCTGTCCCCTTCCCACCGAGAACAGAGCGCACTGGAAAAGGAAGAGCACTTCTGGGTGTGTCAGCCCTCCCTGCATGGAGCGGAGGGGAAGAGACTTACTGAGAGTGACACAGCTCCCAGGAGGGCTCCGTGCCCGGTGAGGCCACGGTCTGGTGTCACATCGGTTTGGACCAGGTGTGAGGAGGTGGGACCAGGTGTGAGGAGGTGGGACCAGGTGTGAGGCGCTGGGACCAGGTGTGAGGAGGTGGGACCAGGTGTGAGGAGCTGGGACCAGGTGTGAGGAGGTGGGACCAGGTGTGAGGAGGTGGGACCAGGTGTGAGGAGCTGGGACCAGGTGTGAGGAGCTGGAATCTGGTGTAAGGAGGTGTGACCAGGTGTGAGGACATGGGACCAGGTGTGAGGAGGTGGGACCAGGTGTGAGGAGCTGTGACCAGGTGTGAGGAGCTGGGACCAGGTGTGAGGAGCTGGGACCAGGTGTGAGGAGGTGGGACCAGGTGTGAGGAGGTGGGACCAGGTGTGAGGCGCTGGGACCAGGTGTGAGGAGGTGGGACCAGGTGTGAGGAGCTGGGACCAGGTGTGAGGAGGTGGGACCAGGTGTGAGGAGGTGGGACCAGGTGTGAGGAGCTGGGACCAGGTGTGAGGAGCTGGAATCTGGTGTAAGGAGGTGTGACCAGGTGTGAGGAGCTGGGACCAGGTGTGAGGAGGTAGGACCAGGTGTGAGGAGCTGTGACCAGGTGTGAGGAGCTGGGACCAGGTGTGAGGAGCTGTGACCAGGTGTGAGGAGCTGGGACCAGGTGTGAGGAGGTGGGACCAGGTGTGAGGAGCTGGGACCAGGTGTGAGGAGGTGGGACCAGGTGTGAGGAGCTGGGACCAGGTGTGAGGAGGTGGGACCCGGTGTGAGGAGCTGGAACCTGGTGTGAGGAGCTGTGTCCAGGTGTGAGGAGCTGGGACCAGGTGTGAGGAGCTGGGACCAGGTGTGAGGAGCTGGGACCAGGTGTGAGGAGCTGGGACCAGGTGTGAGGAGCTGGGACCAGGTGTGAGGAGCTGGGACCAGGTGTGAGGAGCTGGGACCAGGTGTGAGGAGCTGGGACCATGTGTGAGGAGGTGGGACCAGGAGATCTTGGAGTGAGTGTGCCCACCGTTTCCACCTTGCTCTCAACCATGGCGGGCAGAGGTAAGAGCGGCAGGCGGGAGGTTTGGCAGGAGCGGGGCCGGGGTCTCTGGTGTCTGTGCAGAGCCTGGGACGCAGTGGGTGCTTACTAAATGTTTACTATTAATAATAGAGCCAACCTTATTTACTGGAGTCCTGTCTCCAAAGACCTCTTTACACACGCAGAGTAACCTTAATTACTCCCGGCATTCTCAGAGACAGGCCTGGCTGCGGTTTCTAAGCGGGAGGCGGGGCCCAGGAGGGGCAGCGAGTCCTGAGGTCACACAGGGGCCCGGCCCGGCTCTCCCAGGGCCTGCTCCTCCCTCTCTCCGCCCACCTGGGTCTTCTGATCTTCACTCTCTCTTCAGCGCCCCCTCTGACTCTCCATTTTCTTTCCTTTTCTTTCCTCCTCCATTTCCTCACTCCCCCTTTCTCCCTCCCTCTGTCTTTTGTTCACACCGCTGTTCATTGTCATTCTCCTTCTTACTGCCTCGCTCTCCAGGTCCTTCCTTGTTCTCTCTCGCCCTCGCCTGCTCCCGGACCTTCCAGGATCCCAAGACTCCTCTGTCCTGTCCCCTGTCCCTGAGTTCTCTCCACAAGAGACACGAAGGGGAGCTTTCTGGATGATGCCATGTGTGGTGACCACAGGCACACATGCGCGCGCGCGCACACACACACGCACACACACACACGTATTCACAGATACACACAACACACGTTTGCACATCTGCATTCAGATACACATGTGCAGACACGTGTGCACATATGTATGCATAGATACACAGATACGCACACACCCGTGACTCACGGTCCAGCTCGCACTGGTGCATCTCAGGAAACAAGGAGAGGGGGCGGGGTGGGAGCTCTCCACACCTGCCCGGAGACTCCACCCTCTCATCCCAGAGGCCGCGTGAGCCACAGGCTGCCAACCCCAAACCCGTGCCAGCTGCCCCTCCCCAGCCCTGGTAAAGCCCATAGGGGGGCTATCCCGCGGAGTGCCACTCCCAGGAAGGGCCGATGAGAGCTGAGCTGGAGGCTCCCTCGGAGGAGGGCCTCCCGCCCCGGGGGGTGGGGGTGGGGGTGGGGGTGGAGGTGGGGGTGGGTGGTGTTGACCCGTCCTGCAGCAGGGCTGCCCCTCCCACAGGGCCCGGGAGGACCGGAGGGAGGCGGAGCCAGGCCAGCCGGGGAAGCCCCTGCCGGCGGCCTCCATGGCGCCAGGTTGCTGACCTCTCTCATTTGATTCTCATCTGAATCTGAAAACTGAAAGGGACCTTGAAGATCAGCCACGTCACCCCACCTCTGTCCAAGCCCACTCGCCGCACCCTGCCCAGCCTCCCGTGTCCTCTCTGTGGCCACACCCGGTGGGCACGCGCACCCTGGCCACTGGCTCCTTCGCTCGGTCTCCTGCTCCCGGGGGGGTGGGCTGTGCCGCGGAGCCGGCACCTGGAGGCTCCACAGGGAATGTGCTGACGGAGGATCACGCCCCCACTTCTCACAGCCACGCAGCACTCGACAAGCCCACGCGGGTCTGGGCCTCAGTTTCCCCAATGGGCACACGATGGGCAGCCCGGGCGCTGTGGCCTCTCCATGCGTCTGGGAATCACATTGTCTTACACTCAGATCACCTGGCCTCAGGCAGTCCACCGGGCGCCAGACACAGCCACGGCCGGGCACCGGCTGCCGTCCAGTCTCGGGTGGCGGTCTGGACCCAGCCCCCGGGGCTCCCGACACCGTCTTCTCTTTGGTGAAGACAAAGCCAGCTGTCGCCACAGGACAGGGCTGCCCGTGAGGCTGGCCTGGGCCGGGACAGCAGCTCTGGCTGGGCCTGAGAGACAGAAGAGGGTTCCGGCCCCATCCAGCCTCGCTGCCCCCCGTCCTGCTTGACCATCACCCCACACAGCCCGGCTCTGAGAACCGGCCCCCACCCAGGCGCCTGGGAAACAGTGGGAACCCTGTGACCAGCCCTCCTGGGACTCAGTGTCCCGCTGCGTTTGCTGGGCCCAGGACCGGCATGAACCGCGGGCCCAGGCGGGAGGACAGCCCAGCGGCAAAGGGGAGGGTGCGGGCGGGCCGGCCGGCTCTGGGCGGAGGTCACTGGGCTGTGTGTGTGTGGAGGGACAGGACATTATGTCCATGGCAGGAGAGGGCTGCGGAGGGCTCTCTGTAGGGGGCCGAGGGGGCACCCAGACCCGACCAAATCAGGATTTGGGGGCCCCGGGTGGGTGGAACCTGGCTCTGGCCCGGAGACTCGGGGAGGGGGCGTTTACAGCCTGCGGGGAGGGCTTGGGGTGAGGGAACAGAGAGCGGGCAGCTGCAGACCCCCCACCCCAGACCCTCCCCGGTGCCAGCGCACGGTGCCAGGGAAGGCAGCTGGGCCATCTGAGCATCGCCCTGCCCCGCCGGGTGCCCCTGAAAGGGCAGCGGTGGCAGCTCCGAAACGAGGGGGTGCCATTCTGGGCCGCGCAGTGGCAGATGGCGGAGTGGGGACAGCCCGTGGGGGCGGGCGACTGGGAGGGCCCGGGGCAGAGGGCTGGGGGAGACCCAGCCTGCTCCGGGGTGCAGAGCAGCAGCAGAAGCTTCAGCGTGGCGCACACAGAGCTTCAATTACCGAACTGCGCGGCCCTCCGGCTGCTGCCCGCCGCGGGCATCGGCCTGAGCGTTGCCTTCCCCGCAGGAAAGTGCTGAATTAACCAGCTGAGCGGCCGTGCACATTCCAGCCCGGCTCCGGCCTCTAACAGGAGGGCCGAGGGGGATTTCCCTCTGCGGCGGGGTCACACCCCATCCAGATCCACAAAGGAGTGTGCATGTGTTTTACAAAGAATCTCAACGAAAGAACGAACGAAAGAAAGAAAGAAAGAAAGAAAGGAAGGAAGAAAGAAAGAAAGGAAGAAAGAAAGTCACATTTTCCTATGAAGAGCAGAACACTAATCTCTCACCAAGAACCCCAACATGTTCCCTAGCTGGCTGGGAGTCTGACTGTGCTCCTTCTAGAACTCTCTCCCAGCCAGGCCCCGAGGCCCCATCTGTGCCTCGCCTCCCGGAGGCTGGAGGGTTACTCACACCCAGGTGGGTGTTCACTGCTCTGCTGGGGCCCCGGCTGTGACAGGGGCGGCTCTGAGCAATGCGGGGCCCACCTGGCGTCTCAGGAACCTTCCAGCCCAGTCCCGCACCTCCCCAAACTGGTCCTGCCCACACCCCCTCTCCTCCAGGCTCCTCACAGTGTGAAAATACGAGTGCCGCTGCCAGCTCCCGCTTCCCTCTGCCCCCTGATCCTTTAATCTGAGACTATTAAAACTTCATTCCACTCCTATTGGTAAACCATCAATCACCGTCACCGAGCAGCCTGTGGCCTGCAGAGCCCGGCGGGGGCGGGCACCGGGGAGCGGAGGCCACAGCCTCGGAGGGCAGGAGGCGGGAGGCACCCCCCAGCCCCTCCCATGGCGGAGCCCAGGCTGGAAGAGCTGTGTGACCTTGAGAAGGACAGGCTGCTGGGGACATGCAAGTGGCTGGCGCAGGCACAGGCACAGGCCTGCAGGCAGGGTGGGCCGAGGCCCTGGGGCCTGCTGCTCGGATCCCTCTCCGTGGGGGTGGCAGTGCCCGTGTCCCCGGGGCGCAGGCAGCACCGTCAGCACCAGCTGCCACCCGGTCCTGAGCTGCGGCCACTGGGGGACCCGGCCTTTCTCTCTGAGCTTCCTTCCTGGCTGGACCGCAGCCCCCTGACCCTCTTCCTGGAGTGACCATGGCCTCCGGCAGGAGGGCCGGGGTCTGGGGCCCAGCCCGTAAGAGCAGCTTATGAAAAGGCAGCACCAGGCCGTGCTCGCAGGATTATGGGTCTTTTTCTTAATTAAAAAAATCCAATTAAATGAAAATATCAGAGCTAAGTAACGCTCCAGTCGTTAGTGCAACTTTTATCTTAATGACTCCAGCTGCCGAGTCCTCTCTGATTCCGTGGCCTTCCTGCTGCCGCACCAGGGCGGGGTTCCCGCTGGAGGAGACAGGCCTGCAGACCGGAGGCCTCTTACCCGGGCCTGTGCCCTGGGCACCTGGCAGAGGGGCAGCCTGGCACGCACGGGCCCTTCGATGGGGAATCTGAGTAACAGCGCCCGGTGCGTGGCTCTTCTGAGCACGTGGGTACACTCCCCCGCTCCTGGCTGGCTCTGGAGGGACCCTCCCCAGGACCAGCAGATCCTCCAGACACTGAATGACTAGCCATGGGCATGCCTCTCTGATGCCAACAGTCACGCAAGCACACGCCCTCCTCCTCCAGGGGGCGCTCACACCCAGGGCTGCTGTCCCCTGCCCGGATCACCCAGGGAGATCCAGACAACGGGGCAGCCCCTGCCCCCCAGAACCACTGACACTCTCACAGGGGCGGGCCTGAGCCTGCTCACCCCGTCTTCCCACAGAAACCGCAATGCAGGCTCCTGCCCGCGGTCCCCGCTCCCTCTGCCTCCGGCTGGCCCTGTGCCTCCCCGCATGGCCCTGAGTGGGGGTGGAGCGGTGAGTAACAAGCTGTCTTCTCCGTGGGAATCACCCCCTGACCTGTTGGCCTCACCACCCCGAAAAGCCATAAAACCCACGGGGGAAGCAGAGGCCACGGGCAGTGCTGGGGAAGCGGTTTGATGGGCGTTGTTTGGAGACAAGTGGACAAGATTGACAGTGAAAGGGGGTGGGGCAGATCACTTTGGGGGGTCGGGTCTGGTTTGGGGGGACTCTGTAGGGAGAGGGAGAGGTGGCTTACAGATGCCCCCCTAGGTCTTGCTCATGTGCACCCCCAAAAGCGGCCCTGCTTTAACACGAAAACAAATGCTCCCTTGTGTGCTGTGGAGCTTCTGTCCACTAAGCCAGGGAGAGCATTGTGGGCCCATAAATAGGTCCGAAGGCTGCAGGCCAGCCCCGCCCGCAGACAGCCCTGCCCCAAACAGCCCCACCCCTATAAAGCGCCGCCCCATAAGGCCCCGCCCCCATAAGGCCCTGCCCTCAGACAGCCTTATCCCAAATAGGCCTACCCCCAGACAGGCCCCGCCCCAGACAGTCCTACCCCCTGCCCCATACAGGCCCTGCCCCCAGGCAGCCCAGCTCCCAGCTTCTGGGGCTCAGCCTGTGCTGGAGGTGGCAGGGCTGCAGCCAGGCCCTGGGGGGGGTTGGGGGGGAGGCGGTGCACGGTGAGGCGATATGGACAGAGGCAGCCAAGGAGCCTCTCGCCTCCATCAGCAGATTGCCTGAAAAAAAATCTGAAAAATCCAGCCCTCAGACTTGGGCCACCGTCTGGCTCGCGAAGGCAGCTGGGTTTTGATTGGTCCTAAAAGGGGTTTGGCCCACGTGTGAGGGGATGGAGCAAGCTTAGGAGAGTAGTCCCAGGTCATGAAAAGCTTCCAGAAGCTTCTGGAAGGTCAGGGAAGCTTAAGTCCAGGGGAAGGAGGAAGCCCCCAATGCCGTCAAGGGGGCTGCCCAGGAGAGGTTGGGAGGGGCATGCGTGGCGTTTGTGTGAGAAAAGGGCCAGATACAAGCAGGCTGGGACAGCGACAGAAGGGTTCGATTCCCGGTGGTAGACAACTGATTGATGATTCTCTCTTTCTCCCTTCTTCTCTAAAAAATCTCCAAAAAAGTCAATAAAAACATACTTAAAACAAAAACACCCCACATTTTGAGGAAACTGATGACAGAGGAAAATGCTGATGCAATGGCAGGTGAGAACTCCAAACATCACACTGCATTGTGCCCTATTACTGATTTTGTAAAAAAAATCCCGTCTGTGAGTACAGGAGGCGGGAAAATGCCGACGTGTAAGCGGGTTATCTCTGGGCGATGGGCTTATCTGTGGATTTTATTATCTTTTTAATCCATTTCTGCATCTTATTAACATTCTACTGTGAGCATATCTAATTTTTATAATTAGAAAAAACGTGTTTCAATATTTAAAAATAATGCATTCATTTGTTATAATGAGTCTGTTTGCTTTTGTAATTAAAAATTTTTAATAAAGACAGAAGTGAAAAATAAAGCCATTCATTCCCATTCAACAAGTATTCATGGAACACCGCCTCTGTCAGGCCGGATCCACAGGGGCAGCTATGTGACGTGGGGGGTGCGGTGAGGGGGGAACAGGCCGTGTAACACCCGTGTGTGTCAACAGTACGCATCGGGGAAGGTATCTGCCAGAGGCATCGCCCTTTGTAACTATAACTTACAAAGCAATGGCAGGTTCTGAGCAATCGATACCGCATGGTAATCATTGCAAGCAAACAGAGATTTATATCCGTGCACCTTGGACAGCGATTGCTTTATTCTTCTGACGTACTTGCGAGCACCGCTTTATTTTCTCTTAAACTGATTTGCCTTATTGACCCGATCGAGCCCGGTGTCCATCACATCAACCTGTCTCCCAGCCTCAAACTCGGCGAGCCCCGTGTACAGTTATGACAAGGGGCCAGCCCAGGCAGCGCTGGGAGGGGAACGTCCGGCCCTTGGGCTAAAGCACGTGGTCTGGCCCCGTCGAGGCATGAGGGGTAGTAAGCTAATTACATGTTTGGCGGGATCCAGCCGGCTCATTTTTAAGTTGATCATTTTGTATGGCCCGTGAGATGTTATAAATACCCACATGGCCCTTGGCAGAAAAAAGGTTCCCCATCCCCGATCTGCAGAGATCCCCTTCTCTGAGCTGAGAGGGAGACACGGAGAGGGGGGCGACAGAGGTGTTTGCCCACACTGGAGGCCACCCATCAAAGTGACGTGGAAGGAAGGGGTGAGGAAGGAAGAGAGGGAGGAAGGGGAGTGAGAGCGAGGACCGAGGAAGGCCGGGAGAAGACAGAAGCGCGGACACTGAGCCACACACCCTGGGCAGCAGGGAAGGTCACCCTGGCCTTGCTTTCCTGGTCAGAGCCCATCTGCAGGGACCCCGCCCCCCGCCGGTCCCGGATAGAAGCTCCAGGGCTGTGGATGCAGCTCGCTGGCCACGCCATTAGCCGAAGAGCGATGACCTACTCCCTCCTGGGGGCGGTCCAGCAACTTAATGCAACTAATCAACTAATTCATTAAACGCGGAGCAGCAGGTCAGACCTTCGTGGCCTCCACCAATTAATCAGGACCGAATCCACCTGGTGTGAGGCGCTCAGCAATAGTTTTCCTCGCCCTTTTCTGACTGTGGAACTTCCTGCGGCCTCCATGCCCCTCTGGTCCGGGGCTCCCATCCTGCCTGAAACTGGCTTCTGGCACCCTCCAGCACCCTCCAGCACCGCCTGCTCTGTCAGGCCCTTCCTGGGCTGCCTAGGCAGGGACCCCTCCCCTCCTAGCCCCCAGGCTCTGCCCTCGGTCTGCCCTCATCACACCTGGCCAGGTTTCCGTGAGATTGCGGGCAGCTCAGCCCTGCAGACCCATGAACAAAGCAGGCGCCGACGTGCAAGGACATGGCGTCTCGATGGAGCTGTTCTGCACGCGAAGCACACGGCAGTCCCCACTCCGGGAGGCGCCATTCCCACAAACCACCCTGTGCGCGCCGTGGAAACATTTTTCACTCCCGCTGCACACATTTCTCTCCAACACGTGGCCACCTGCTCTACCCTTCATTTCCCATTTCTGAAGGAACCCTGGGTGCCGGGAACCGATCACCGTTTCACTCACTGAGAGATGTGGCCAGGGAGCCAGGAAGGCTGGTCAGCAACCTCAATTGCTCTGACCGCTCAGATCACGGTGTAGTTGAGGCACTGTGAGCTGAAGCAGCCTCCACCTGCTTGTCTCATGTAAATTCCTGTCCTTTCCTGCCTAGGGGCTACCAGTGTTTCCCTGAGCCTCAATGAAACGGGTAGCAGGGCCAGAGCAGAGTGCAGTCCTCCTCCGAGAGGTGGGCTCCCGCCTGGCCCCCCATATCGCCAAATTAATGCTTTTCTGGTCTCTTTTCATTTGTGAGCGGCCTCCTCCAGAACCCGCACCCTGAACCACGAACCCGCACCCTGAACCACGTGGGACGTGAAAGGGGTTCTCTAAGAAAATACTTCTCTAAGAAAAGGCACAGTGCAGGCGCCAGGAGGCAGGACAAGTGCCGCTGGCCAGGGTGCTGGGCAGGCAGCGTGGCTGCTGCGGGCTTGGGGCGGAGGGTCCAGCAGCTGCTGCCCGTTGCTGCCAGGTGGGCATTTAGGCCCACGGGGCGAGGTCTGCTGGTTTTCCAAGAAAAGTCAGAGCTCTGTCTCTGTGTGACGTTCACGGGTTTTTGCGCGCTGGCTCACATCTTTACGAAACACCATTCAAACCGAACGCACTGGATGGCCGAGGGCTTCGTGTTTGCAACCCTGGCCCTGGCAGGGGCAGGCTCTGTGGCCCAGCATCCAGACCCCTCTGCCTGGGGCTTCCTAGCAGTTTAGAGCCCCAGTGAATTTTGGGGGGTTTCCAAACACTGGAGGTCTGGGAACCCCATCCTCCCCACGGAGTGCTGGGCTCACCAGCACCAGCCCCAGGGCTGCCTGGTCTGAGCACAGCCTGGTGAGTGCCATCTTAGGGGGGGCAAGGGCTAACACCCGACTCCTTTAAGAAACCCCACCCCTACAGCATCATCAGGGGCGGCCCAGCTCGCCGGGGCCCGGGGTTTACACAGTTTGCCGGGAAGAACACAATTCAGACACAAAATCAGGTGCCGGGTCCAGGTGCACGGGAACCAATTATACGTATTTCTTCCCAACTTTGCTTTCAGCGACATCCCATTGGTAGCTTGAAAATGGCCAGGGTGCGAGTATTACACCATGGGAATTGGCAAAAGATACAAACCAGCCTCCCGCACCCCCGGTCCACCCTCCCGCACCCCCTGCCCAAGAGCCAGGTGTGAACCATCTACCAGCACAGCCCTGACGTCTGAGCTTCATTCGCTCCGTGTAAATCTGACTGGAATCCAATTCCACGTACCAGGCAGGGCCCTCGAGGGACACGGGGAAGAAAGCCAGAGCAGCGATACCGAAAGAAGAGGGAGGATTTCCTTGTAAAATAGAAGAAAATAGGAAAAGACCTTCCCGAGAGGCAGAGGTTTTCCCTCCTCAGGCTGAGCCGGGGATAAAAACCGGGAGAGAAAGTCTTTCTTCGAATTCCCAAAGGCGCTGCCGAACCTGAGCTCCCCTTTGGAACGAGTGCGTGGAATAAAATCTCCCAAATTAAAACCTCATTTCTTTCCAGGGGCTGGAGAACGTGTCTATTTGTCTGGGACTAAAGGGTTTAAAACCCTTTTGAGGGAAGCGATTCATCGCAGGGACGAGCTGAGGATCTCCATGTCTGACGCCTACAGCGGAGAGAGGCGGCTCCTGGGAGACGGGGCCGGAGGCGGCCCCACAGCCGTGCCGCAGGCCTGGGTCTTGGGGGACGGCTCTCCATCCCCTGAGGCTCGGCCCCCGACCTGGTCCAGCTGGTGGCAGGCAGAGTGGACACTAGGAAAGCCTGCCAGGGTCTCTGCAGCCGGGGCTGTGCTGTGCGTGGCCAGGGACAGGCCTCTCGGAAGCCGGAGGGTCCGGGGTCTGCAGGCCACTCTCTGAGGGACCCAGAGCGGGCTGGGGCTCAGAGCACCCTTCCCTGGGTGGGGTGGGAGACACTGGCTGACGCTGGAGTGGGGGTCTGCTGGCATGGACAAGGGGTCACAGGAAGAGGCTGTGTCCTTGTCACAGGGAGCCCCACTACCCCACCTGCTTATCACACCATGACCCCAGGGCAACGCGTCCCTCCTGGTTAGGACACAGGCTGCCCACTCTCCGCCTGCTGGGCAGGCAGCGAAGGGGCGAGGGGCTGAGGGGGAAGGAGACTCTGATGCGTGGGGTCACTGGGACCAGCTCAGAGACCTTCAGGTAATTGGGGTTTCACACTGCAGGCCGGGGTAGGGGTCAAAGGCCTTGGGAGGACCTGCTGTTTAGAAAGCACTTTAGTGATGCTCAGAAGTCTGCCCCCGTGTGAGCACCTGGCCCAGACACCCCCGCACCTGCCCTGGCGCCCCACGGAGTCCGCCCTTCACAACTGGCTAGAGGAACCAGGAGCCTGGGCCCTGCCCTGCCCCAGCCCCAGCCCCCCAGCCCCAGCCCCCCAGCCCCGGCCCCCAGGCCCAGCCTCTGCCCCTGCCCCTGCCCCAGCTCCCAGCCCCAGCCCCCAGCCCCAGCCTCTGCCCCAGCCCCAGCCCCAGCCCCCAGCCCCAGCCCCTGCCCCAGCCTCTGCCCCTGCCCTTGCCCCAGCCCCCAGCCCCAGCCCCAGCCCCTGCCCCAGCCCCTGCCCCTGCCCCTGCCCCAGCCTCTGCCCCTGCCCCAGCCTCTGCCCCTGCCCCAGCCCCCAGCCCCAGCCTCTGCCCCTGCCCCAGCCCCCAGCCCCAGCCTCTGCCCCTGCCCCAGCCCCCAGCCCCAGCCTCTGCCCCTGCCCCTGCCCCAGCCTCTAGCCCTGCCCCTGCCCCTGCCCCTGCCCCAGCCCCCAGCCCCCAGTCCCAGCCCTGCCCAGCCCCAGCCCCAGCCCCCAGCCCCCAGCCCCAGCCCTCAGCCCCAGCCCCTGCCCCGGCCCCGGCCCCAGCCCCAGCCCTGCCCAACCCCAGCCCCTAACCCCCAGCCCCAGCCCCAGGCCCAGCCCCAGCCCAGCCGCCCTGCCTTCTGGGAACAGCGGCTAGAGGTCCGGCTCAGGGCTGCCGGCCTCAGGAAAACCCGATGCTGATGCTGGGCCCTCCGCCTGTCTTCCCAGGACACCCGATGGCACCTGCACCCGTGAAGCAGGGCCTGAGCCCAGGCCCGGAGGCGGCAGATCCAGCGAACTCCGGGCCTTGACTCCCTGTCCCTGGATTCGCCACGAAGCCCCTCCCCAAGGCCCCCCATCGCAAAGTGCTGAGTCAGACGCAGTTACTTTTTAATGAAAACGCAGCGCAATTAATTTTGCATGAGAATCTCCCGCGCTCTGCCCCCTGGGAGCCAGCCTCCTCAGGGGGAGGGGCCGTTAGCCCTGTCACTTCACACAGGGAGCTGGACTCTGCCCCCTCAGCGCTGAGTCTAACGCCAGGCAGAGGCCATCGCGGGCCACGTCTGTAAATGAAGGGTTTACAGTGAAGGTTACGAGCATCGGGTGAAACCTAAACTCACTAACTCTGCGTTGCAGGAGCACACACAATCAGAGTGTGCCTTTTGTTCTGATCTTTTTTTTTTTTTTTTTAATATATTTTATTGATTTTGTACAGAGAAGAAGGGAGAGAGGGATAGAGAACTAGAAACATCGATGGGAGAGAGTCATCGATCAACTGCCTTTTGCACACCCTCTACTGGGGATATGCCCGCAGCCAAGGTACATGCCCTTGACCGGAATCGAACCCGGGACCCTTCAGTCCCCAAGCCGACGCTGTATTCATTGAGCCAAACCGCTCTCGGCCTTTTGTTCTGATCTTAAAGGAAGGACCCGAGCGCAGGAGCCGCGGGGTTTCCACACCTCCCGGCCCTGCCCGTGTCCCGTGATGCCCGCGGGTCTCAGAGAGCCAGGGGCTGGCTGGGTGGCACCTCCTGGGCCCTGAGCTGTGGCCGCGGGAGGGGTGGGCATGCGGTGGCCATGTGTCTAACCTGCACGCAGCCCCTCCACCCTGTCCTCAGCCACGCCCGCGGCCTGCATCAGCACCACGGCCAGTGTTTCTCCTTGCAGGTGGCCACGCCCTTGGTCCCGGGTCCCCCCCTGAGGAAGAGCCGGGACACAGCAGCGGCCCCCTGCCGGTGGGTGCCACCCCCGGAGCCCCTGGCCTTGCTTGTTGATGTCCCAGAGGCACTGCGCGCACTGATGTCAGTCAGCCTGCCCCTGTGGCCCTCCTCCCGGGAGGGGCTCTCTGCCAGGGGTGCCAGCCAATCAGAGCCCAGTGTGAATGCTCGGAGTCATTCATTCATTCACTCATTCACTCATTCACTCACTCATTCATTGGAATTCATGGAGTGCCTCCTGTGGACCTCGCCCTCTCCCCTGCAGGGACTGGCAGCTTTGGTGTCTCTGAGGCCAGAGTGGGGGTCTGGCCCGGGGTCCCGGCCCCCTCCCTGCCTCCTGGTAGAACCTCCTCTTGTCACCGCCCTCGTTCTTTCATTCCCTCTGTCTCTCCCTCTCGTCCTCCATCTTCTCAGAAGCAAGCAAAGGCTGCCGGCTTCACAGGCCCCGGGGGCTGGCCCCTTTCTGAGGCCGAGGGCAGCTGGGGCGCCAGGCAGGCCCCCTGTGGCATTTCGGGTGTCAGGGAGGAGGGAGGAGCAGGCTGGGCTGGGGACTGAGCTCCCTCTGCTGGGACCGGCCAGAGAGTCCGCCTTAGAGCCGCTGTGCAGGGGCGAGGAGCAA
Source organism: Pipistrellus kuhlii (assembly GCF_014108245.1). Taxonomy (NCBI): domain Eukaryota; kingdom Metazoa; phylum Chordata; class Mammalia; order Chiroptera; family Vespertilionidae; genus Pipistrellus; species Pipistrellus kuhlii. Next base: position 2,626,493 of record NW_023425534.1, on the reverse strand, counting down.
GGACTGCAGCGTGAAGGTGGAGGGGCTGCGGGCGCCCTCAGCGCGGGGTGGCTGCAGAGGGGGGGAGCAGGCAGCGGCACCCACAGGGCCCCGCCTCAGGATGTCTTTTTTAGCTGCTTAGGAGGCCGGTGACTGGAACTTGTTTAACGGGAAATGGATTTTGCAGGAAACGTGACACAAATTTATTCGGACAATTAATACACCATTTTAAGCCACTTCTCCTCCTCGGCGCCCCCCTTCGGGCTGCGGCAGGCTCTCCTGCGTTGGCGGAGGAGCCAGGGGGGGAAGGGGGGAAGGAAGATTTAATCCCTCTCTCTCCAAGATGGATGTTCTGCCTGGGATCTCGGTGTGAGCTAAAAATAGCCCTCGGCCCCCAGCCTCGGCCTCCAGCCAGCGGTGGCGGAATATCCTGATGATCCTCACGCACAGGAAAGACTAATGGGATTCTTCCTTGAGGCAATTAAAAAGTGATTTGTCACACGCAGAGATGCACGGCCTGGCTTTGGCAGATAGGAGGCAGCGGGAGGGTGGGGGCGGGGTGATGGATGGTGGGGAGGGGTCCGCAGGGCCGGTGTGGCTGAGGGGTTCAGGAGGGGAGTATGGGGGAGCTTCTGGCCACACAGTGGGGGGGGGGGGCGGGGACAGGGTACCCAGGGCTACAGGTGCAGGCCCTCAGTGTCCCTTTAGCTGGGTCACGTGGCTTCAGGCTGAGCTGATGTTTTCTCATTTCTCCAGCGCAAAAAGCCTGGGCACCCCAGCAGTCCCCACCTGCTCGCACCCTCCCCAGCGTGGCCTCCCCACAGGGAGGGGCTGTTCCTGACAATATTGCATGCAGCTGGGGCCTGGCTCCTTTCCTGGTTGGTGCTCCTTCCCTGGGAGGAAGCTGTAGAGGAGGAGAGGGAGGCTTAGGTCCCCCCTCATGCCCCCGAGGGAGTCCCTAGATAGAGGCGTCCAGAGCGATGGGGGTGCATGCAGCGCACCCACCTCCTGCTGTAGAGGGCACGGCCGCTCTCACCCTGCCAGGGGCCCAGCAAAGGGCCTGCTGGATGGAGGCTTGGGACATCCAGGGGTGGCCAGGGAGGTCCTGACTGATTCTGGGGTCCAAAGCCTATGTTTCCCCACACCTGGGCATGCCCCATTCTTGCCACCCACCTGGGCATGTCCCATTACTGAGCAGGCTAAAAGGTTAACTCCAATGTAACCCTGATATTTAGGGGAAGGGGGTAGCAATCTGAATCCATGCCAGCAAGCTCAGTGTACATTTTTGAAAACCTATAATTAAGTCACTACCTCCTTCCTGGAAACTCGTCTTGCAGAACCAGTTACAGATACAATAAAATTGTGAACAGTGCACTACTCCAGAGGGGCGTGGGGGGTTATTAATGCTGGCACCAGGCCAGCCCCTCAGATATGGCCTGGGGATCCCCAACACCTGAGGGCTTCTTGCAAAGCATTGAAAAGGACTGGAAGCATCATCCATGTTTGCGGGACAAAGACCCCAGAAAAGTATAAAAGAGAAGCCCCCTGCATGTGACTTTACTCAGATCTGGGAAGTTATTCCTCTGGTCTGCCGGTGTGAATAACAGTGTCACTCCATTTCTCTAAAAGCGGTGCTTGGTTTTTCTTTGGTCTTCTGCAACATCACCACCCACCTGGCACGTCCCAGTATCACACCCACCTGGGCACAACGGCACTGTCAGGAATAAGCCAGTGCTCGTCTCCATCTGCCTACACTTCGTTTCTCTCTGTCGGTTCAGAACTCGGTGGGGACACAAAGGTGTTCATCATTCTCACCATCCCATCAGACCCACACCCCTCCTTCCTGAAGGTCCCCCTGGCCTGGCTCTGAGGACTCCTGGGGTCTTGGGGTCAGCTACTCCCTGGCATGCTCTGTGGTACCACCTGCCAGGACTTTTTCTCCCTCCACCCTGTCCTTCTCCCATGTCTAGTGCATGTCCATCCACTCCTCATTCATTCTCTAGTTAGCGGTCCAGTCCCTGCTGGGATACTTTATTGAATAAAAGGTCCATGTTCTATTTTCAGGGAAGAAATAGTGCATGTTTAATGAGTCCCACTGTGTGCCCAGTGCCCAGCCTCAGAGTGGAGGTCTCGACTTGGGCAGACCTGGTGTCGCCCCTTACCAGCTGTGTGGCCCAGACAATGCCTTTAACTTCTCAAACCCTCAGCTCCTCTCATGAAATGTGCTGCTGGGCGGGCGCCCGGCTGGTGTTGGGGTGATGTGTGTGAGGCCACAGGGCTCCGTGGGGTGGGTTCTGTTTCAGTAGTCATGGGATAAAAAGTGCAGCCCTCACTTTTGGGGACTGACCCAGGTGCCACTGTGAGTATAATCAATAGGCCTAATCTATCTATCTATCTATATATATATATAAAAGCCTAAGCAACTGACTGAACGACTGGTTGACCAGTTGCTATGATGCACACTAACCACCAGGAGGCAGATGCTCAACACAGGAACTGCCCCCTGTGATCAGTGTGTTCCCACAGTGGGAACACTGCTCAGCTGACCAGTGGGTGCTAGACGTGGGGCTCACGGCGGCTGCCACAGCCCGGAGACTGCAGTAGAATGGCAGCAAGCCTACCGAGCGGTGCAGCAGGGCCGGGAAGAGCAGGCTACACCAAGGGACCCCACCCGGGCACGGGCCTCTAGTGTTTAATAACAACCCGCTGACGGGCACTTGGTCAGCCTGGCGCATCGGTGCCACACTAATAACAAGCTACTCCTGAAATCAGCTCAGCTCCTTTCACTTAGCCCAGGTTCAGGTTGGAACAGAGACAGGAGGGTGAGCAGGGCCCACTGCAGCCTGGGCCCGGGTGGCTGATTCCCGCTGAGATTCTATGCCCTGATCCTCCCACAGCAGCGGCATCAGCTGGGCACGGGCTGGGCGCAGCTGCTGAGCCACCTGGCCCAGGCAGTCCACCTGTCTAGAGCCAAACAGGCCGGTTCAGCTCAGGTGGCAGAAGGCACACAGTTGGGAGTGGGTGATGCCTGCCGCTCTTTTCTAGATAAGTTCCTATTCCAAGCATGGGGCCCCCTAGGACAGCCTCACCTCCTTCAACCACCCACTCTTCATTCTTCCCCAAGATGAGTTAGGATGGTAAGCCCTAAGCAGGGACAAGTTCCTGCTGGGATGAGGGCTACAGCCTGAATTTCAGGGCTTGGGACCATTCCCTCCTGCAGGTTTGGAGTGCGGGGGGAGAGGAGCAACAGGGAGAAAGGTGGGGCCTAGTTCCCACAGGGTGGCTCCTGGGAGGGAAACTCAAAGACGGGCTATTTCAGGCCATGGTGCTTCCAGGGGACTGCGTACATTTCCCCTCAGCCTCTGACTCGTGCAAATGTGACCCGGAGCCATCAGGCCAGCTTCCCCATCCCCACCAGGTCCTCTGCCATCCCCTCTGCTCTAGGCCACAAAGATACATTCCTTCATCCAGGCAAATAGCCCATCCATCCATCCATCCATCCACCCATCCATCCGTACATTCATATACTCATTCATCTGCTCACCCATCCATCCATCCATCTACCCACCCATCCATCATCCATCCACTCATCCATCATCCATCCATCCATCATCCATCCTTCCATCCATCCACTCATCCATCCATCCATCATCCATCATCCATCCATTCATCCATCCATCCTATGCTACATCCCAGGCACAGGGAGGGGATTCATTGGAGTGGTTAGGAGCTGCCCCATGTCTGTACCTCCTCCTCTTCCACCTTTTCCATCTCTCCCTCCTGAGTTCTGACCAAAGACCTTGTCCTTCCCTCCCACCTCTCCGAGCCCCTGCCCATCTGCCAAGGCCACAAGGAGACAGTGAGGGTCCTCCCCAAACTCCTCTCCAGCAGGGAGCTCCACGTGGGCACCAGGGCACCTCATCCTGTAAACCAGCTCAGGATGACTTGAGAAGGCTTCTAATTAGAGCATCTGTTTATAATCTCAGCGCCAATTGCACATTAACACCTTTCTTCCTGCCCCCTCTTCATCTGGATGAGGCTCTGCCCAGCAGGTGGGGAGAGGGAGATCAGAGATGTCCTTGGGGACAGCCTTCCTCTTGCTGGGAGGGCTCTGCCCCTGCGCCAGTCTAGGGCCCGTCCCTCAGCACCTGGGCCACTCCTGTGCCCCCTGCTGGCAGGCAGCTCAGGCTGTTTTTCTGGAGCCCCAATGGGGGTGTTTACAACCTCAGCCTCGGGAGATTTGACCTCGGGGGAGATCAGCATTCAGCAGGCTCCCTCTGCCCACCGGATGTGTGGGCCTCATGAATTTTTGTTATGACATGTAGTTCCTAGACAGACAGCGGCTGAGTGAGGGCACTTTCTATTAATAGTTGAGGACGAGGCAGTAAACAAATCTGTCAGACATGCCGCCTCACTACACCGGGTGGCCCAGCCCATTCTCCAGGCCAGCTCTCGGGGGCCAAGGCCCGTCTCCCTGAGGGCGGGTGAGAGGGCAGGTGAGAGGCCCTGGCTCCGCCCACCAGGCTGCCCGACCCCAGCTTTGTTCCTTTGCTGACTCCCACAGTGTGGGCTTCACCTGCATGGACCCACTACCTTTTACGCTGCCACTCGAGGTGTGGGTACAAGGAGTGTGAAATCCGGAAACATCAGAGCCGGAAGGAGCCCTGGGGAGCCATCTGGTCTGCCCTGTCCCCCACGCCAGCCGGCCAGGCGAAGGGTCCGCTCTGCAGAGGCTGCACTGCGGCCTGGAGGAGCTCCCCGGGGGCCGGAGGAGCGGGGGGCTGACCCTGGACGTGAGCTGCGGCTCCATGGGCCGCCCCACGCCCTGCCTCCTCCCGGCCCCAGGGCCACGGCGTGACTCCAACCGGAGGCGTCAGGACAGCAGAGACTTAATTCCCATTACGGCCTAAAAATTAATAACATTAAAATGTCATGATCATCCCACACTAATTAAGCATCTAATGAATAATTAGCTGTGGACACATCTGACATTTTTGTTCATTAATTTGAGCATGTGTTTTAAGTTCCAAACAATGGCCTCTGTGTGGAGCCGGCAAGTCTGTGTGTGACAGAAACGTACAAAAGCAGCCGCCTTTCCGGTCCGCGGGGAGACCGGCTGGCGGGGCGGGGTGGGGGGGTGCAGAGCGGCCCCTCTAATCTGGATGCTGCCCTGGGGAAGACCTGATGCAGGGCGGGGGTGGGGTCAGGTTAAAGACCTGGGGCCATCGGTGCCCTGGGCCTGAGGCTGAGCCACTGGGCTCCGTCATCCCTCGCATGGCTGTGCCGCTCAGAGGCCGGGGCCAGGGACGGCCTCACGTGGGGCCTGAGCTCCTCGGACCCGCTGCCGGGAAAGCTCAGGAGGAGACCGGAGCCGGCTCTCTGCAGCCTGTGATTCCAGGCAGAAGTGAGGTCAGCCTGCAGGAGGCTCACATGAGGTCCGCTGAGCGGCAGAGGCTGGGCTACTGGGAGACAGTGAGGCTGGACGGCCCGACTGCCCTCTGGGGCCTCTCATCCAAGATGTGCTGAGCTGGGGTGGGGCAGGGCACTGGGGAGAAGTCACTCTCCCCTCCCTTCTTCCCTCCCTCTCTCCGCATTCATTCATTCCATTCAACAGGTATCTGTGGGGCATCAGCCACGCTCCGGATGCGGGGTACACAGATGACCCAGAGCTTCTTGGGGAGTCCGGCGGTAACTGAGCAGAGGCGGAAACGCACCCCCCCCCCCGCCCCCACAGCTCCCCCCCTGCTCTTCTCCTTTAACTCGGAATTGCAAACAGCTGCCATGACTCACAATGAACCGCAATCAGCCAGTGCAGGGAGGGCTTTCAGGCCACCGGAGCCCCACATTCCAGAGAACCCTTAAAAGCCGTTTCTGGGGGAGACATAGCACTGGCGTCTGGGGGAGCACTGGTGTCTGGGGGAGCGGTGGGTCTGACCAGGTCAGGGCCAGCTCCCCTTCCTCTTGGACTCATTCTTGCCCTCAGTCCTTTGGCCAGCACCCTGACTCCCCTCCGGTGCCCGCGGGTTTTCTGAGGTGAAGGGTGGGGTGCTGAGCTCCCTGTGAGGACCTGGGCGTGCTTGTAGCCTGGGCGCCCTAAGGATGTGAGGGAGAGCAAGGGGGAGGGAACGGGGAGCTGAGGCCCTGAGGCAGGACCTGCATCCCATCAGCAAACAGGTGCTGACCAGAGGGAATGTCCCTGTGGCCAGTGGGGGCAATAAAGGCCCCTCCTGGGTGGACCTCCCGAGGAGGCTGGGGGGGCACCTGCGGCTGGGATGTGGGTGCTGTGGGTGAGCACCAGAGCCTGCCTTCCCGCCTGCTCTGCGGCAGCGTGGCTCCCTCCCCCTCCTCCCACACCCACTCACGGCTCCCAGGAAAATGCAATTTGAGTCAAGCCACTTTCAATTACTGCGCGCAGTGTTCTGAGCCCGGAGGTAATAGAGGGCCGTGCTCCCTCCTGGGAGGGTTTGGGGTTTCCAGGCGCCGAAGGAGAGAAAGAGGAAGTGGAGCTAAGTGTGCCTGCGGGCACCGAGCCTTAAGACGGCCGGGCGCTGCCTCTCCGCAGAGGGCTCTGGACGCAGGGATGTGATTGCGTGGGTGTGAACGGAGAGGGTGAGCAGGTGTGTAAGGTGAGAGGCAACGAGTGTGTTCGCGAGAGTGTGTACAAGTCAGCATGTGAACGTCAGAGTGTGTGTGAGAGTGAGTGTGAGGGTGTGTACATGTGGAGGGTGAGTGTGAGAGTGGGTGTGTGTGAGAGAGTGGATGTGAGTGTGAGTGTGTGTGTGAGAGTGGATGTGAGTGTGTGTGAGAGTGAATGTGAGTGTGTGTGTGTGAGAGAGTGGATGTGAGTGAGTGTGTGTGTGAGTGTGTGTGTGTGTGTGAGAGTGGATGTGAGTGAGTGTGAGTGTGAGAGTGAATGTGAGTGTGAGTGTGTGTGTCAGAGTGGATGTGAGTAAGTGTGTGTGTGAGAGTGAATGTGAGTGTGAGTGTGTGTGTGAGAGTGGATGTGAGTGTGGGTGTGTGTGTGAGTGGATGTGAGTGAGTGTGAGTGTGAGTGCAGGGTGGACGCCGGCTGGTGGTCAGTGCAAACCACTCTCTGAATGGAGACCGGGGTCCCGAAGGTCTCAGAAGGGGCTCTGGTGTTGCAGGGAATCCCTGTCCCCCCTGCTCCCCACCCGCACCCTGACCCGGATCCTCCCCGCACAGACCCGGAGCGCAATGGCAGGAATCAGGGAACCTAAACAGCGCGCAGGGAATGAGGAGCCAGTGAGTAAACCGGCTAACGACAGCGTGTAAGCGCGCTCCTGGCCGCCTCTCCCCAGTGCGGCCCTTTCCAACCTCTTCCGTCTCCTGAATCCCATCCCCAGCGATCCTCGCACCCCAAAAAGTACTTTGTGCTGATCTCACAAAAAACAGAATGCTTTTGCTTCGTGCACACCCGTTGACACCGGACAGCTATTGTTGTGCTGGCTGCTGTCATCTTCTCATTCAACAACCCAAGGGGAGGAGGTGCGTGCCCTGACTGAATAGTCAGGCTCTGCACGTGTTGGACATTCTCGGGGCACCCGGCTGAGCATCGCTGGTCCAGACACAGGCCTGCCCTCTGGGGGAGGAGCCATGATTAGATGCTCAATTATGTATGAGCCGCTTCTCTCACGTGTCGGCAGGAACCGAAGATGAAGCTGATAAGTTTGCAAGAAGGCTCTGAAAGCTGGGGCTGTCCTCCTGTGGGGGGTGGCATGGAGCTTGGCAGAAGCTGGGGTGCCTTCTGAATTGTCCAGAAGCAGGCGTGGGCTGGCCCAAGTCGCCCACCGTCCTCAGTCCCGACCCTGCTCTAAGGGCACACACGCAGGGCGAGGTCACCGTGCTCTGACCCCACACAAAGCAAGCTTGCGGGAAGGCCACCAGGGGACCCTCTCTGCTTCCTTCTGGCTGACCCCTTGCTTCCCGCCTGGGATTCAGGCTTCTTGACCCTTGACCTACACACCCCTCCCACCCCAGCAGCCTGACTCACCCCCTCCCCTGTGCCTGCCGCGCCCCGAAATGGCCTGCGCCCCCCCACGTGGCCTCACTGGCAGGCGCCCGCAGCGCCGGAGACGGAACGCGCTCGGATTTCCAGGTGCCGCACATTCGGATGAAGCTCTCTGGGTCTCCTGCCCAGAAAGGGATAAATATTTCTGATCTATAGCAAATGTGTTTTCCTTTAGCTAACATCTTGGCAGGCGAGTACACCAATCTCCCAGGAAAATCTAGGGCCTGAATAGCAAGCAGATTTTTTTCTTTCCCTGAGCAAATAGAAATTGAGTTGCTTTTTTAATGCTGCCTTTTTTCCCCCCCTCAAACAGCAGACCTGGAGAAAAATCACAGTCCATTAAATCTGCATCTCTTGAAGGAAAAGCCCAGAAGGCCGTCTCCCCATCAAAGGAAAAATGAACAGGGCTCGGAAGTGTGTTTAAAACGCACCCAGGGGGCAGCGGCCTTCCTGAACGAGGCGGCTGGGCCGTGGGGGGCGGGGGCTCGGCCAGCCCCTGTGAGGCCGGACAGGAGAGCCCCCAGGGGCCCAGGGCTTCTGGGAGCGGGAGGCAGGGGGTGGGCCACCCTGCTCTTAGGCGCCTCTGAGCTGAGGACCCCCCAGTGGCCTAACCGGCTCTTCTGGCCTCCATGCACCTTACCCACGAAGGCCCTGCCCACCCCAAACCGGAACAGGGCAGAACCTTCTGGAACAGCGCCCTCCCTTCACGCACGTTCACTGGGAAGTGGGCTTCTCTGCCCCTTTCATTCTGAATGGGGAGCTGGGCCCGGCCGGCGTGGCTCAGTGGCTGAGCATCGACCTATGAACCGGAAAGTCATGGTTTGATTCCTAGTCAGGGCTCAGGCTCCATCCCCAGGAGGGGGCGAGCAGGAGGCAGCCGATCAATGATTCTCTCTCATCATGGATGTCTCTCTCTCTCCCTTCCTCTTCCATCCTCTCTGTAATCAATAAACATATTTTAAAAAAATTAATAAAGTAAAAGGGGGGCCAGCTGCTCCAGTCCAGCTCACATGGGCCCCAGGAAATAGCCCTTCCCACCAAGGGTGCTGAGCACCTCCTGCCCGGGCTGCCATCCCGTTCTCTCGGGGAGGGCGCCTCTTGGCCACGTGGGAGAACAGCCCACGGTCACAGGCTCTGCGCGGGCCCGGCGGCTGACGGGAGTCTCCGTGTGGAAGCCCAGCACCCGGTGGAAGTCCCAGGCAGGAACGGACGAGGGCCTTCAGCCGGTCACAGGTTCACCGGGCGTGCCGGCTCTGTTTGGTGGGCACCAGGGCTCCCCGGAAGCAGCCGTCCCGGCGGCATTGTGCGTCCCCGAGCGAGACCACACACCCGGGGAGAGCTGCCCGCCCATCACGGAGCTGGCTCCCCGTCAGGAAGCCGTGTGAGTGACTTCCTTTTTAAACATTATTATCCTCTTGAAAGCAAAAGATAAAGGACGCCTCAGAGCAGCCAAATTGCTTTGGCTCAAAAAATCATTTTAAATACCATTTCCTTTAACAGGCCTATTGCCTGGGCAACGGATCAGCACTATTCATTTTAACCTTAGTAAGAAAGAAAAAAAAAAACACAGCCCACTGAAGTGCTTGTCACTATTTAGCTCCCTCCCTCCCTCCCCGCCAGGTATGTGAACTAATGACCAAACAATGCCCACCAGCCCCTCTTCAGAGGACTGCACATGCAGCACGCACGCCGATAGATCAGAGCCTGCTTCCCTCGGAGTCCACTCCACACCCAGCGTGGGGGTGCAGGGCTATTCCCAGAAAGTGCTTGGTGGTGCCCCCTCTGGCCAGTGTTCCCCAAAGCACCTACTTAGAGCCCAGGCTCACCTGCGACCCCAAGAGGAAGGGCAAGGGGCAATCTCCTCCCTGAGTCTTTATGAGCCGGGAGGGGCGTGGGGGGGGGGGGGGTTGGGGGGTGGAACCTTCTGTCTCTGCCTGGAGGGGGCAGGCTGGGAACCCCTGGGGCAGGGGCAGGGGCGGACAGGGTGATCTGGGCTGCAAGAGGCAGATGCTAAGGAGACTCGGAGCCTGGAGATGTGCAGTGAAGTGTGCACAGCCTCCGTGTTATTTGGGAAAGAACAAAAGGAGTTTCATTGGGTTCCCTGCAGACAGACCAACCCAAACCGCAAACGGGCAGAGACGGCGTTCCGACAGGCTGAGTGGGCGGATGGGGCGGGAGGCGGGCTCGCCTCGGTCGGGTTCACACGCACAGGGAAGGGTTTCGCTGCTGAAACCAGAAGCCTGACCTTGGCCTTCGGGCTCAAGGTCTCCCCGGGAGCATCCCACCTGGGAGAGGGCGGCACGTCCAGCCCAAGGAGGCCACGTCCACCTCCACGTGGACACCTGACGTGGCACCCGGTCCCGGGTCCTCGCACCTGGAGGGGCGGGCCCCGTGAGCACAGCCCCTTCTGGCACAGACCGGCACTGGCCGGATTCTGGCCCCGCCGCCGGCTCAGCAGGCGGAGGGGCGGGCGTGCAATGCCACCTTGGTCTTCGTGGCACTGGCTTCCGTGGACAGTGACACGAACACAGCCACTGCCCACGTCTAACCGCATCTCCTCCCGAACTAAGCTCTCAAAACCCCCTCATGCGTGGGCTCGGCATCCGGTTTACGGTGAGGACAGACCGTGCTGGGTCTGCAGGAGCCACGGACACGGACTGCAGGGGGACCCGGTCCCCTGAGCGGCCCCGGGGGAGGAGGCGGGCTGAGGGAGGATGGGGAAGCGGTTCTGTCAGAGCCGGGTCCTTGGCGCACACCTCCTGGCTGTGCTCTGCCGACGCCCGTCACGTCCCGGCTGCTTTGTTCGAGCTGACAGCGCCTGGCCTGCGCGTGAGGGAGACGGGCATCTGTGCAGACTGATCCTGACACCCGCCTGCTCCGTGGCTCAGGATCCACAAACGCCCCGGACAGCCTTCCTGACAGAGAACGGCACTGGGAGCCGGTGGAGCGGGTGGGGGGCGCGACGGCTTTCCGAGACCGGACAGGAGGTCTGGGGTTTCCGGCAGACGGCGGGCATGGGGGACCCGGCCTGGCAGCGGTGGGAGGAGCGGCCTCTGGAGCTGCCCTGCAGGCCTGCCCGCCAGGCACCTAGTACCCTGGTGGTCAGAGCGGCCGGCACAGCCCCTCAGGGCTCAAGTTCAGGCCCCCCATGGTGCTCCTAACGGCCCCCAAGTGCAGGGTGGGGTGCTGGCGGCTCGATGCGCCCAGAGAAGCCGCACACTCCACCCTGGGCACGTCCATACAGGGAAGGACAGTGTCTGGGGGCCGGTGCTATCATGGTTTTGGGCGTCCTCCCTGGGGATCTGCCCGCCCAGCCCCGCCTTCACAGCTGCTTCTGAGCCAAGCAACTGGCAGAGCCTGTGCCAGGGCTCCGGGCACGAAGGAGGCCTCCTGGGAGGGGAGGACGCCGGGACCCTCCTGGCAGGGCTTCCTCTGGCTGGTGCGGTGGCACCCGCAGCTGCCATGGGATGGCTCCCTCTCCTGCCTGCTCCGGCTGCCAGGGGGCCCCAGAGACGTGGTTCCCCCAGGATAGCTCCAAGGGGCAGGGCACACCCACAGGCAGACCCCCCACGTGCGGGCGGGCGTGGGCCCTCAGCAGCCATGTGCCGCCACCGCCCTGCGACCGTTCCCTGCCCCGGGGACCTGGCGGGGATGCCCAGGGGAGCCTCTGAGCCCCTCCCCGAGCAGGGAGAAGCGGGGAGCCCGGGGGCAGGATGAGCCCCCCGGGAGCCCGTTTCCTCGGAGCTGACACTGTTTCCTGAGAACTCCGCTCTAAATTAAGAAATCTCCCGGCAATTCGGGGTCAACAAACCTGTCTGCACTGGATTTCCTCCTCAATCCTCTCAGCTCCCCTCGAGGGATTCTCGGGCCTCGTGTCCCCGGGGCTACCCTCCCCGGCACACGGAGGCTTGGCGCCCTCTCCCCAGACTAAGGCCCCTTCAGCTGGGCCTCTGCGGGCGAACCTTCTCCCTCTTCAGGGAGAGGAGGGGGGAGGGAGGAGGGAGGGAGGAGAAGGAGGAGGGAGGAGGGAGGAGGGAGGAGGGAGGAGGGAGGAGGGAGGAGGGAGGAGGGAAAGGGAAGAAAGAGGGAGGGGGAGGAGAGAAGGCAGAGGAGGGAGAAAGAACCAGAGAAAGGAGAGGAAGAAAGGGAAAGGAGAGAGGAGGAAGGGGGAGGAGGGAGGGGAGAGGAGGAGGAGGAGAGACTCCTGTGAAGGCTGCTCTGTGGGCGGGAAGCCTCAGTGCCCTCTCACTTGGGGCCCCATGAAGCTGGTAAAAGCTGGCTCCCAGCTCCCTGCCCCTAGGAGCCAGTGGAGAGGGAGGCAGGGGCCCTGCTAACACCAGCGGGTCTGGGGTGTGTTTGGACAAGGAGAAGGGAAAGCCCAGGAAGTCCTGTCCATTTTTGGAGACTGGTGGTGGCATGGCGAGAAGGCTCCTTGGGACCGACCTGCCAGAGCCCTTCCTGGGAGGGGAGCCGGAGAACCGAGAGGGAGATGATGTGGTCGTCTGTACTCGCCTGACACTTGTGCTCACCTGTGCACATCTGTGCTCACCTGTGCTCACCTGTGCTCGCTTGTTCTCACCTGACGCCTGTGCTCGCCTGTGCTTGCCTGACATCTGTGCTCGCCTGTGCTCACCTGTGCTCGCCTGACACCTGTGCTCGCCTGTGCTCACCTGTGCTCGCCTGTGCTCGCCTGACGCCTGTGCTCACCTGTGCTCACCTGTGCTCGCCTGTGCTCACCTGTGCTCGCCTGTGCTCGCCTGACGCCTGTGCTCACCTGTGCTCACCTGTGCACGCCTGTGCTCACCTGTGCTCACCTGACACCTGTGCTCGCCTGTGCATGCCTGTGCTCACCTGACACCTGTGCACGCCTGTCCAGCTGACATCGTTTGCTCTGAGTGTGAGTGCCTGGGGACACCTTGGCCTGAGGGCCACTAGGAAGCCCAGGGCAGTAAGCAGTGGGGATGCTGCATCATGGACCTGAGCCTATGACAGGCCCAGGATGACTGCTGCCACACACCAGTGTCGCCGGGGGCCGAGCTGAGCCTGACTCCGCCCACTGAGCCTCTCCGTCACCCTGTCACATCACATGGGCATGTCACCGGGCCTCTGAGTTCTCTCAGAGATGAACAGAGGGTTTCCTCAGGCGAACTTTTGTCTGGGGCCGTGGAGCGCACACTTCCCTCCGCTCCGAAGAGGATCGGACGTGAAGGACAGACTGTCCGCGGAAGACCGCATGACAGGGATAATTCAGCCAAAGCCCACTTCATTAAACAGCTCTGCCTTCTCCGTCTCTGAGGGGTGCTCTGTGGAAGGGGCCGGGATGGTGTGGCTCGATGAACAAAGATAGTAACCGAACCGGATGGCCCTTTGTTCCGCCTTCAGAGTGGAAGCGGCTGCTCAGCCAAGCTGACAGCGCACCCCACAGCCGCACAAACCCTCCGCCAGAGAGGATTAAGAGACTGACACGCTCCGGATAATAAGACTAATTAATAATTTCCATCTCTAAGGACGGCGTGCTGGCAGCTCCATTCTCCCCCTGTCTGCCAGCCTGGCCTCGGCAGCCGTCCTCTGAGGGCTGAAGGACAGAGGGGGCTGCAGGACGGGCTGCCCGGGGGGCGGTCCGTCACAGCGGGCGCTGGGGCTGTGCTCAGATGTGGAGGTTCTGTCTCACTGGCCACGGACCCAGCTCCTGCCCGCGGCTGCAGGCAAATTAGCAAACGGGCTGGTCATCGCACAGCCGCCTGGGGCAGGCCGAGGGCCTGGCCATTTGAGAGGCGGTCTGGGGGGGCCGTCTCCGGGGGCACCCCTTCCCAGCGATGCCCACCCAGCCATCCCCTGGAGCAAATGATGGGGACCTCAGTGTACCAAGCATGACACTGAGGCCGTGACGGGTTTCAGAGTCTCCCCACTTCTTTCCTGTCCCCCCCCCCACACTCAGTGCCCACCCCCGCCCAGGGCTGCAGCTGCAGAGGGCAAGGTGAAGGTCGGGCAGCTGCCCCCTGCTCCCAGCAGATCCTCTGGGTCGGTGGCCGCTGAAAACGCCAGCTGCAGCCTCTCCCTGGCTGTCCCTGTCCCCAGAGGAGGGGGCAGGATGAGGGAATCTTCTGGAAGATGCCCAGGCACTTTCCTCAGAGAGAATAATGGCCACTTTGGGGGAACAGCGTTGCTTCTGGAGGCGGAGCCCCCCTCGGAGGCCTGGGCATCGTAAATTGCAATCAGGGAAGATGCCTGCGGGAGCTGGCGGCGCGCTTGGCGGAGATCCCGGGATCTTAATGGAACTGAGCGGCCGTGCGGGCGCAGTGAATTCCCAGTGTCCACCTTGTCACATTATTCAGGCGCATTAAATGCAGGAAGAAATGGGAGCTGCCGGCTAGAATGGAGCCGGGACGGGAAGGCAGTTCGAGAATGTCCCTCTGGCTGCACAGTTCCTGTCCAGCTCCTCCCACACACCCCCTGTCCGTTCCCGGGGACAGGCTTCAGGGGGGATGAGCTGGGCGGGGGTGTGTGTGTGTGTGTGTGTGTGTGTGTGTGTGTGTGTGAGCACCCTGTGCCGCGGCCTCCTCCGGCTCAGCCGTCTCTCTGCTGGGCTCTCCTTCTACCTGGAACGCCTCCTTCTCTGACCCCCACCCACCCCGCCTCCCCTGGCACCCTCACTCACTCCTCCTTCAGGGCCCACACCCCCGTGCCCCAGTGGCTGTGTGGTCCCAACTTCCAGTGTCCAGGGGTGTCAGGGCCAGAGCCCAGCTCCCATAACTGAAATGCCCTGAAACTCGGATCCGCCCGGCTGCCACCTCCAGTGACCACAGCCCTGTCCTCGGGTCCGGGGTGCACAGGTTTGTGCAGCTTGTGGGCCTCTGAGTGCGGCCAGCGGGCTGGGAAGGAGCTCTGGCCGCCTCCGCCCAGGGAGCTGGTCCTGGCATCGCCACAGCCCGAATGCCAGCGGCAGACACACAGGGACCACCCCCCGCACCCCGCCCCTCGGCTTTCCCACTTCATGAAGCACAGAGGACACTTATTACGCATTTGGAGGAAGAGGCAAAGAGGAGGACGCTCAGCAGAAGCAGAGAGTGAGCCAGAGGTGCCGGGAGGATGGCCCCCTGAGGCCAGGCTCCCGGGAGCAGGCAGGGATGGTGGCACAGAGGGAGGAGTAGGAGGCCCTGAGCCCTTTCGTGGGAAACCCCCCACCGGAGAGGCCACGGGCAGGGAGGCGGGCCTTGCTGTGTGGCCCAGCCCGAGCGGCCCTCAGAGCTCAGGGACCCACAGCTGCAGACATGCCCACGGCCAGGCCCGGGAGGCAGAGCCGAGGAGCCACCTCCCGCAGCTGGGTGACAGGGCCGGCCCTGCCACACAGGCCCCAGCCATGCCTCCGCAACAGGTGGAGGTGTGTGCTCGCCTGCCGGGGCATCTCGAGGTCAAGGTGAAGCTGCCAAAGGCCCTGCTCTGGCTGGGGAGTGGCCTGAGCTCGGGGACCTGGGCTCAGGGTGGCCGGGGTCTGGAGATGCTGCCTGGGCAGGTGCCCTCCGTGGTGCCCACCAGACACAGCGGTGACCTCAGGCACCTGCAGCTAATAAAGTGGCCTCCGTGGCTTCACTGGGAGGCCCTGCTCACATCCTGATAAAATATTTATTAGCAAAGGAGGAGGAAGAAAGGGGGGGAGGGAGGAAGGGAGGGAGAGAGGGAGAGAGAGGGCTTTTCTCTGAAAGCCAGGTCACGCGGACACTCTGAGTGCCACTCAGTTCCTGTCAGCCCCGTGACCCTCTGCTCTGGCGGGCTAGCTACCTCTGTGTGCGTCTGACAAGCCCACCCACTCCCTGTGGGGGCGCAGGCTGCCTGCAGCAGGCCTGGCCCCTCCCGTCGGGCTGAGGCTGTGCGGGCCCTGGGGGAGAGGGTGGCAGGTCCCTGCAGGGAGCTCACAGTCTGGCTGGAGTCCTGGCCTGGGCAGTAGGCGTCTCGCTGGGCCACGTGGCCTAGGGGGAGGTGGAACCAGTCTGAGGATCTCGGAGGCAGGAAGGAGCCCCCCGCCTGTGGGTTGGCAGAGACGCCACTGCACTGGGATAGCAGCGGGGGGAGAAGGGGCTGCTCCTTGAAAACTAACCCCCTTTATCCCACCCTCCTCCAAACGCCTCCTTCCTGAAAGCTCCCTGCCCAGCAGTCAGCGCACGCTGGGCAGGGGGTTGTGAGGTGAGTGCCAGGCTGCTGCCCCCTTCCCAGCAGCTGTGCTCCTCTGGGCACCGGGCTGGCCTCCTGGGAGCCAAGCTGGCACCTGAGCTGCCTCCATCTCTCTCAGCCATGTCTCTGCGCTGACACCTCCCGCCCACCTGCTCTTCCTCTGGGTAATTGCTGTCAGACAGACTCGGGCCCGTTTCCTTCGGGGCCAGTGTCTCCCGGCTCCTTCCTGCTTCCGATCAGACGTGAGACCTGGCCCGCTGCCCGGTCCGGGTGCCGTTAGCACTGAACAAGTGGCCCCGAGCGGCTGGCCTGAGCCACCTAACTGCGCTGGCCCTGGATCCTCAGCCTCTTGCGCCCGGGATGAGCGGGAAGAGGGCCCTGCCCGTGAGCATTCCCCCGTCTGCTGCTCACAGAACCGGCAGTGACACTGGAGGACGCAGGGGGCTGGGCTGAGCGTCCCCTGGGGGTGGTGGAGGAAACAGGCCCGGATTAGCCCCGAGGAAAATGGAGCCAGGGACGCTGCCTTCGGGGAGGCGCGGGCTCCCCACCAGCCGGAAGGTAACTAACCCAGCACACGTGGGCGGGAGTGACGCCCTGGGGAGCAGGACCCCTCCCACTTCCCACCTGGCCCCACCAACAGGGCAGGGGCACCGGGATCGAAGGGGAACCCGGCTCGAGGCACCCGACTGAGTGGATCCAGTTTGGGAGCAACGAGACCCTGCGTCTGCCTGGTGGTGTCTGATTCCGGGAAAGTAAAAGCAGTGGAATCAAATCACCACAGAGAGTGGTGGAAGGAGAGGCGGCGGGTGGGGGCCTGGGGGTGGGAGAGGGGAGCACGTGCCCTGGGGGGCTGGCTGGCGGGAGGGCGGCGGCCGGCAGGAAGGGAGCGCTGGGAGGTGCTGACGGGGCATGAGAACCGAAGAGGGAAAGAGCCCGAACAGGGCCCTCCAGGGGCTGGAGGCCCAGGAAGGAGGGTGCAGCCAGAGTGTGGCCTGGAGGCCGGGCAGGCCCTAACCCCCCCGCACCCCCCCACACACACCCTCAGGCACAGGAGAAAGCCGAGGGCTAAACGGTGGAGCCCATTCCTATGACCCAGACAGGGAACTGTCGTCCCACAAGCACCGCAGGCTCCTCTCCCAGGAACTGGGGGCTGAGCACTGGAAAGGCAGGTGCTCCCCGGCCACCGCCAGGCGAGACTGACCCGGGAGACTGGGCAGAGGGTCAGTTGTCGGGAAACTGTGTCTGCAGGTCAGCCTGCCCCTGGACAGGCTCGGCATCAGCTGCTAATGAGCTGTCCCACCACAGACAACTGCTTCCGGGAACGGGGGAGGGCGGGAGGGCTTGGAGGTGGAGGAGCCTCAGCGTCTACACCAATATGGCTCTGGGCCTGGGACAACCCCCCCCCTCCCGCCCCCGCACTCTGAGGCTGTCCTCTCTGAACACATGCCACACTGAGGGCTGGCAGACCCCCCAGAGCGCTGGGCCTGGGGGCTGGGGAGCCTGAATCACAGCAGACACAGACAGTGGACTCCCGGTGGCAAAGGCTAGAGCCAGCAACTCCTGGAGCAAGAACTTGGGCAATGGTGCCAGGCCCCCCCAGGGTGGGATCTGACAGCAGCTGCACACCAGAGGCCAAGCTTTGAGGACCCAGACCCGGCCTGGCTGGAGGCATCCCTCTGGCCTCCCCACGCACACAGCAGCCGCTTCGAGCAGGTAGGAGGACCAACCAACACCACCAATTGGAATCGGACTCAGCAAGGCTGTGCGCCAGCACCATGGACAGCAACACGGCAACCAGGCCACCCTATGCAACAAGGACACCTTCCTCCATCTGCTACACGGCAGACATCACAAATGGATTACAGAACTCCTTCCCCGCCCCCAACCCCCAGCCAGGAGCACCTCCTCTTCCAACAAACCTCCTCCTTGATCCAAGTCAATGCACCTGCAACTGCTGTGCCCTCAGAAGCCGGTTTTCCACACATGCCAACCCCTGGCCCCTGAGATAAAAGGAAGGCACAGCGTGCAGCCAGCGGGCATTCCCCGGTCAGGGGCAGGACACTCAGCCGTCTTCCCGTCCTTATGTCCTTCTGTCCTCACCAGGAGGAAGCCAAGGCACCTGGAAGCGCCCTCGGAGGCTTTACTCCCAGGGGGCAGGAGAGGACTACCCCCCTCCGGGTTCTCTCCCCTTCCAGGCACCCTACACGGCACCCTGGCCTCAGCACACACACCACCACCCCTGGGAGAGCCGGCCAGGGCCGCTGCACGCAGGAGCCCCCCCACCGCGGCCCCTCCGCAGACCCTGCCCAGCCTCGCGCTCCGGCCACCTACCTGAAGGAGCCAGTAGCACCTCCGGTGGAAGGTGGGGATGATGGAAGAATGGACGTAGCAGCCGTACAGGCACTGGGGAGAGAGGAGAAACGAGAATTCAGTTGGAAAGAGGGAAGGAAAAGAGGAAGACGCGCGGCAGAGAAGGAGCGAGAAAGGGCCACAGACAGGGCCAGCGCCCGGGGCCCGAGGGCAGGGCCTGTGCGTGTGGGCCCAGGACCGAGAGCCGGGGGGAGGTCTGAGCACAGCGGCAGTGCCAGCCAGCACCCGTGACGCGCAGCTGGGCCACTCACCCTTTCTCCGGCCACGGAGTCTGTGAGAACCCAGAAAAGCCAGGGCCAGGGCGGGCTCCTGTGATTTCAGGGGCGTGGAGAACCTGGGGTTCGTTCATAGAGCCTCGGTCAAGGCCGCCTGGGGCTGAAGGTGACAAAATCCATTCAAATACACTCTCCACGCCTTTCCTGGCCAAGGAGCGTCAGACCGGACGGGGCCGCCCTGGCTGGTAGGAGCCCAGGGGTGTGGGGCTGGGGAGGTCTCACCTGCAGACCTGAGAGGCCCATCACACCCCCGCTGTGTGATCCTGACTTACAGTTTGCTTACTCGCAGACTGGTTTGTTCTAAGCATGAACCAGCCTCTTTTGCAGATGGATTTGGTTCTAGGAAACAGCCATAGCAAGATAGGACAGAAGGTGGGACAGAAGGTGGGACAGAAGGTGGGACAGAGGTGGGATATAGGAATAAGGTGTGTGGGAACTCAAGTTCAGGGGCGGTGTGTGTGGTGGCTGGGAGGAGGGACACAGACCCGGAGGTGGACTGCCGGCTCGCTGGCGGAGGAGGGGGAGGGGTGGGAGTGGCACATCAGCCAGGGCCTCTCACCACTGGCCCCTGAGAGAGTGCGTGGGAGGGCTCTGCCTTCCCTTTCAGCCTCCAGTTCCAACTGGAGTGCTCCCCTCCCAGCTCGGTGGGGTTCCTCTCACACATGGTCCAGCAGGGGAGGGCAGAGAGAAGGCCCTCCCTCCCTCCCTCCCTCCCACTGCTCATCTTCGCCTCCCTCCCATCCATTCCTCCACCCACACCAGCTTGCTGAGGCCCCCGCCTCCCCCCCCCCCCAGCACCTTCACACCCCAAAGCCCCAGGCAGGAACGGACCCTGGAGGAGCCGGAGCCCTGCCTGTCTGGTTAGCAGGGCTGAGAGAGAAATCACTTTAGACCACGGAGTTCTGGCTGCAAGAAATCGGATTTCCAATATGTTAGCACTTCCACAGATCGCTGTCAGCTGGGACGCCCGCCCCGCACACACCAAACAAACACAGCGGAAATTAATTTAAACGATTCCCTTGCAATTCTTGCCCACGGAATGTATTTATTATTAAAAAGGCAATATTCTTGCCTGACTTCTCAGTACACTTCTTCCCCGCTTTCTTTTTTTTTTTTTTTTTTTTAGTTTTAATTTTTGATAACGCACTCCTTCCAGCCCACGGAGGTCCACGTCTGGACCAGTGTCTGTGAGCCTTTGGCTGCACCACGAAGCAGCCCTTCTCCTCCGGACCCTGCCTGGTCTCAGGGGCAGCTCCAGGCCTTGTCCTCATGCAGCCAGCCAAACGGGAGGCCTCGATGGCTGAGGGAAGCCTCTCCCGACCCCTGAAAATACAGGCTCCCCCTGCTCCTTCCCGCTGCTCACTCCTCTGGAGAGTTCGCAGCGCCCTCCCCCGCCCCTCCTTCTGCCCTTCCCACCCCCCTTCCCACTGCTCTTCCCTGAACTTGGAAACAACCTGGCTGATTTACAGCATTTCCCTGAGGCTTGCTGCCTTCTCTGGGCTGCAGCATCCTTGAACCTCGAATGAACTAATCTCCAGAATTTTCTAAGCACCTACTGTGTATCCCTCTGTGCAGGCACCAAAAGGACGCGCGTCCTCCCCCCATCCCCCCAAGTCACTCCTGCCCCCTCTCGCGGGCACCCTCTCTCCCCAGAAACTGCCCAGAACCATCCAACAGGCAAACGATGAAGAGAAAGATCACTGTTTCATCAAGCCTCATGCATTTTAACCAGAGGCCCCCTCGGGCCTCCCGCAGAACTGGCTGCTCTATTTTTAGATGTTGCTCCCACCACCCTGGGCTCCCAGGTCTCTGGCCTGCAGGGCCCAGAGGCACAGGCTGGGAAGACAGGAGAGGGGGGCTGGGCTAGCGGGGGACCCCCAAGGACCCCAGGCCTGTCCCAGACATCCAGGGGGGAAGGGAATGCTCCCTGGAGCCCCCCAAGGACTCCGCCCCGAACGCTGGCCCTTCCGTCCCTGCTCAGCATGCTTGTGGGCTGCGGGCTGTGTCCTGGGCTGGAAGCTCCTGGAGGGAGGTGGAGGGAGGCGGCTGGGAGCTGTCCCCAGTGGCTCGCCCAGGACACCTGGCTCTGCAGGCTGGCCCTGGGAAGGTTCGCGCTGTGCTGTGAAGTCTGGCACTGGGGAAGCATCCTGGGAATGCGCTCTGCATCCGCCACTCCCTGCGTGGCTGGGACTGCCTTTGCGGGGTCTGCAGTGAGCGCAGGCAGCAGGGAGGGCTGCGGCGAGGAGGGTCCTGCCTGGGGTGGGAGACCTCTGCTCACCAGCTGGGGTACTGCTTCCAGGCTGTGAGATGGGACCACCCCTTCTGTCCCCTGGGGGCTGAGGGTGGAAAGCAGCGGGGGCAGAGGAGCTGGGGCTGTGTGGTGAGCAGGGCTGGCCAAGGGAAGGCGGCAGGAAAGCAGGCGGGGCCGGAGGCTCTGCCCTGAGGACAGGACGCTAGGGTGGATGTGAGTGGGAAGTGCATGGGGGAGAGAGAGGGGGAGGGGGAGGGGGAGGGCCAGGCAGGGGGTCAAAGCTGTCAGATCACAAAAGGCCAGGGAGCCACACAGCAAGGAGCTGGGCCTCACCCAGGGCAGCGGGAATGAAAGGTGCCAGATCTGAGGTGGGATTCGGAGCTCCCGTGGCAGCCATGTGGCTGGGGGTGGGGGGGAGGGGGAGGCAGAGCCTGGAAGGCTGGGCACCAGGCCAGGCCTGTGAGGCAGAGGCTGCGGGGCCCATGACCAGGGTGCAGAGACACAGCCATGTCTGCCAGGCATTAAGACAACCCAGCTTCTGGCTGGTGGATGGGCACGTGATGGTGCAGGTCACTGGGGCAGGAAGAGGGGGGAAAGGGGGTTGCAGCAGGCTGGTGGGAGGGGCTGACCAGATTTCCACCTGAAGACTTTGAGGGGCTCAGAAGATGCCCAAATGGAGACACACAGAACGCAGGAAGTGGCGGAAACTTGGGCTCGGTCTGGGCTGGAACCATCTGGGCATCGTGGGCAGTGGGAGTCCACTCAGACTGGTGTCTGCCATGCCGAGCCCAGCCTTCCCGGTGGACAGAGCAGGGGGCAGGGACTCGGCAATGCTTGGAGGGCACGGCCACGCTGGTGCCCCCATCTGGGCTCTCTCTCCTCTCATTCCCCACGCCAGGGCCTGCCTGCTCCCTTCGTCAGCATCGTCCTCACTCGCCGCCTCCCCGCCGTTCCCAGTCCGCCTGACAATGTCATCGCCACGCCATCCGGGGATTAATTGCACACTATTTCTCGAGGCAGCGTATCAAATCCATTCCCTTTACCCACTAATCAAAAAAGCAATCAAGTTTGTCTGTAGCAATCTGTGTTGTACAAACTCCCGGGGCTTTCTGATCAGGCTCCGGGGTCCCCCGGGGGCTCCCAGGCTGAGCTCTCCATTTGGGGGCCGGGCTGTGGTTGGGAGGAGAGTCACAGCCTGGGGCTGCGGGATGCAGCTGTGTGTGTGTGTGTGTGTGTGTGTGTGTGTGTGTGTGTGTGTTTGCACAAGTGTGGCGGTGTGCCGGGGAAGCCTGCGTGTGACCCGTGTGTGTGTGTGAGTGTATGTGTGTGTACACAGAGACAGAGCCGGGAAGCTGCTGCTATTTATAGGCAGCCCAGGGGCCTGCGCCTGCGGGAGGAGGCAGCACCAGCTCAGTGCGGCTGGGGGAAGGCAGGCTGACAGCTCCCCCACCACATGGCAGCTGAGCGAGGAAGTATCGTAGTTCTTAAACACTCAGAGTTGCTTTTATGACACTATGGGGCATTTTTCTCTTCTTAAATAAAAAGGATAGAATTACAGGGAAACCAGCAGCAGACAGGAGCTCCCTTCAGTCCAAACCAGCACTTCCCACCGAGAAAGGGGCGCCCCGTCTCCGAAGGGCATGTGGGCCACGCATCTCCCAGCAGACTCAGCTGCGGGAGCCCGTGTGCCGGAGGGCCCATCGGGGCCGCAGCCGCCGGCCTCCGTGGGCCAAGGAGGGGCACACCGCGGCGTGGCTTTATGCCGGACACTGGGACACACCGGTGCTCTGTCCAGCTCTCAAAGGCTCCACATGACGTGGCTGATTCTCCATTATCCTTCTGTCTGTCTGTTTCTCCTCCTTCCACCCCTCCACTCTGGGCTTTGGCTCCAGGAAACAGCTGACGCCTGGGCAGACCCGGGCTTCTTCTCCCACATTTCTCCTCGCACGGCCCACCCCCCAGGGGGCACAGCCAGAGGAGCCACACAGCCTGAGTCCATCTCAGAGCCTCCTCCTCCAGCGAGCCTGCCCTGACCAGCAGTGGGAGGGCTCAGGGGCAGCCATGGGGATATGGGTTCTGCCTCGAGCTCCTCATTACGTGTCGCTGTCATTTAACTGTCCACGCCCCCAGTCCTGTCCCAGGTGAGCCAGAGGGTAGAGGCTCCTGTGAGTCCCACGGCTGTTGTAAAGCAGCCTGGAAGGGGGGGGCGAGGAATGGGCGTGGCTTCGTCCCAACAAACCTTCATTCCCGGGCATTGCAACTTGAATTTTGCATCATTTTCACTTGTCACAAATATTCTTCTTATGACTCTCTCTCCCGCCCCCCCCCCCCCCAATAAAAAATCTAAAAGCCACTCTTGGCTCACAGGCTCTGCAAAGGTAGGTGGGTGAGATCTGGTCCCTGGTTGGCCGACCCCTGACCCTCAGGTCAGAGTGAGAACTGCAGGGTCCTGTGCAACTTCCCTGCAGCCATTTCCACGGAGCAGGTGCTCAGCAAACCTGCTGAATCCCTCAGGTGTGAGGCCCCAGCGGCCAGCGAGGAGCAGCAGGAGCCACACGCGCGCAATGCCAGATCACGTTTAACGAGCACACGTGGGCAACAAGCAGGTCACGTGTCCCACTGCCATCACCCTGAGCGCCTTCGCTTCCTAACTGCCAGCAGCGGGGCGGTGGGCAGGGCTGGGATGTGCCCCGATGCCCTAGGAGAGCTTCTGCTGGTGTCTGCCCCCCCCCCCCCCCCCCAGGAGGCAGACTCCCCGAGGCAGGGCTGGTGGGAGTGTGAGCGTCTTCCTGCATGGATTTCGGATTTCTAGAATGACAGCCCCAGTATAGCTGGGTGGGTCTCTCTAGAGAGATGACATCCAACAAGGATGCCATGAGCCAGGGTGGCTGCTCAAAGGCTTCAAGCGAGACAGAGTGAGCTAAACCAGACACTTCAGCCCCCGTCACACTAGCCCATTCCGAGTGCTCAATGGCCAGAGCAGCGAGTGCTCCTGTGCTGGATGGCATGGGACCCCATCACCACGGGACACCCATCACCATGGACACTCCATCACCATGGACACTCCATCACCATGGGACACCCCACCACCATGGACACTCCATCACCATGGACACTCCATCACCATGGGACACCCCATCACCATGGACACTCCATCACCATGGGACACCCCATCACCATGGACACCCCATCACCATGGACACCCCACCACCATGGACACTCCATCACCATGGACACTCCATCACCATGGGACACCCCATCACCATGGACACTCCATCGCCATGGGACACCCCTCACCATGGACACTCCATCACCATAGACACTCCATCACCATGGACACCTCACCACCATGGACACTCGATCACCATGGGACACCCCATCACCATGGACACTCCATCGCCATGGGACACCCCTCACCATGGACACCCCATCACCATGGGACATCCCACCACCATGGACACTCCATCGCCATGGGACACCCCTCACCATGGACACCCCATCACCACGGGCAGTACTACTGATGTGAGGCCCTGGAGAGCAAGAGCAGGAGGGGGTACAGTCCAGAGCCGTGCGGCTGAGACCCTTGGAGCCTAGACCCGGGAGGCTGAGTCTGGGGAAGCTAGGTCTGGGGGAGGCTGGGACTCTGGGGGGCTGCACGTTGGGGAGTTGGGAGTTCAGAGGCTGGGCCAGCCTGAGTCAGTCAGTGAGTGTCTCCCCGCGTCCCCTGAGTGAAAGCTCAGTCCCCAGCTCCCCCCTCTCCCCGAAAAGCCGTCTCTAATGCGGGATAATGCCTGCTGTGTCCTCAGATGGGGTGTTTACAGCAAATCCCACCCATAATCCTCTTAGGCGAGTCCCAGTGCTACCTCCTCCGCAAACAGCCACAGCCGGGGGCTGAGAGCGCCAGGCAGCTTGTGGTGGCAGCCCCTCCTCCCCCAACCCCCGGCCCTCTGGCTCCCCCAGTCCTCCAGGCCCCCCCCCCCCCCCGTTCCCAGTGCCCCCACCACCACCCTCACCTCTCCCCACCGGGGAGGTGGCCTCTGCTCAAAGGCAATCAGCGTGCAGGTAGGCCTTTAGGTGCCCAGCTTAGCGTGCACTTGAGTCTGATGTGTGCGTGACAAAGATGAATAGTTTTAAAAAATGTGTGCTGGCATAAAGGTGAGGGAGGAAAGGAGATAACAGAGGAGGGAGAGGACTCCGCCGAGAGGAGGATGATTGAAGCCTGCTCTGAAGTGGCGGAGGGCAGTGGCCGCTCATTCAGAGCATCCCAGCGTGAGCAGAGGCAGTGCGAGCCGGCCTCTGAGGAGACCACACAGAGGAGGGGGCCGCGGAAGTGGGTTTCCCGTAGAGGAGCTGTGACTGCAGGCCGCTCTGTGCCAGCCTCGGGGCCTGGCCCCACCGTCCCCGGTCTCCCCAGACAACACCTCAAACAGACCCAGATGGCCCGACGCCACGCCCAAGGGGCCCTGGAGGGTGTGATGGAGCCCAAGGAGGGAAGAGTCCCCTTTTCCAGGGTGAAGGTCAACAGTCACCCCAGAGGAAGTGGCGTTTGCGATGAGGTGGACACAGGAGGAAGGACCAGGCCAGGAGGATAGGCAGGGCCACTGCAGCACAGAGCACGGTCTGGGCCAGGCTGCCAGCCCTCCCAGCTTTCCCATCCAGCCCGCCGTGCGGACGGCATTGGGTGGCTGAGTCTGTGCATCTGCAGCCCGTGCTGCAGGGCCCCCCGGGGGACCCATGTCGAGCAGCCAGCAGATGGCCTTGCGTTTGAAGCAACGGCCTTGTGGTTTTTATGGCTCCGTCCTTGTCCGCTGGTCCAGTGGTCTCCGCTCCCCCCAGACAGCACACAAAACAGATCCGAACAGCCCGGCTCTGTACGCGGAGGGGCACTTCCTGGAAGGGGGCTGGGAAGCTTGTAGGGTTCAAGGACAAGGGCAGGCACAGGGCTAGAACTGCGGCTCTGGCCCCCAGCTCCCCTTGTCCTCCTGCCCTTGCTGCATCTCCCCACCCAGCGGGGCTGTCTGTCGGCGGTCCAGGGCGACCCACGAGGCAAGAAAGTGTCTCTTCAGATCTGAGATGACAGCACCGGTGGGGCTGCCCCCTGCCTGGCCCGTGAGCCCAGGACTCAGTGGGGCGAGGAGGCACTGGGCCGGCAGAGACGCAGGGCTCCCGGGCTGGGGTGACATGTGGTTCCTCTGGAAGCAGGTGGGAGAGGGAACCCCCTAGCACCTTCCTGATCTCCCCCCACCAGCTGCCACTCGGTGCGGAAGTCGGTCCAAGCAGGCACCCAGAACGCCGAGACAGGTCCTGGGGGCGCTGGGGAGATCCGTGGGGACAATGGGGGGTGGCGTGGAGACTTTCCTGCCTCTCCTCTCTACTCCACATCCGCCCTGCACAGAGGCACCCTCGGGGAAGACCAGGCCACGTGGCTGGGAAGAGGTGAGGAGACTCCAGCCCACCCTTGTAGGGCCCAGGGCCCTGGCTCCATGCGATGGCTGCGCTCAGGCCTGCAGGCCTGCCTTTGTCAAAGACGAGGGGTGGTGAGTCCCGGGCTGCTCCTGGGACTGCCTCGCTGGAGGACCTGGTTCCCATTAATCTAAGATTAGACCGAATGAGTCCCTTCACACGCCGCCTGCAAAGACTGGGCCTCAGGACTTGTTAAACAGTGAATTGCTTTGAAATTAGTTTGCGCTAAATGGATTACAGCCTGATCCAGCCTCCGGGGCTGGGGGACAGAGGGGGCCTGGCATATTAGATCGTCATTGACCGGTGTCCACCGGCCTCTCTCCCGTGGGACCAGACCCTCCCTGGAAATAGTCCCTGAGCACGCACTTTGGTGGGAGTTCCTGGCCGGGTGGGCAGGCTCCCGGGGATCCATTCTCCAGGACCCTCGGGGACTTCCTCCCTGGGAGAGGGGCTCCCCCGGCCTGACTCCCCGGTGGCCTGATCCTCTGTGACACCAAGTCGGGCTTTGGCCCAGTGATCAAATGTCCCTGTGCTGGGTGCTGTCGGTGACCCGGGAGGTGGGGGAGGGCGCCGGGGCCCCGCTGCCACCCTGGAGGAGGCGGCATGAGCCCCGCTCTGCAGGCGTGGGAGCTGGGGCTCACAGGCCCAAGGCCCTGCTTGTTAGAGTGGAGCCTGACCCGCAGGTCCCCCCGTCTCCTGGGCAGAGGGCCTGGTGCACAGCCTGGTCAGGTGGCGCCGTGGAGGTGGGATTCTCAGCGGGGAGGACTGAGGGGCAGAGAGAAACCCATGGGGGAGGCCAGCAAACTTCACAAGGACACGTGTGTGCCCACCTTGGGCCTGCAGGAGGCGCCGGGGGCCCCCAGTCCTGGGGACAGGGCAGCCCTGGACACCTATGTCCATGGGAGCTGGGAGGAGGGGTTCACGGGGGGGGGTGTCCTTGGTAAGCAGAGGGGGCCAAGGAGACCTGCAGATGGGGGTTGCTGGGCGGGAGGACTGGCGGGCTCTACTGGGGGGAAGGAGGGGAAGGAGGAGGCACCCCCCAGGCCCCTGGGTCTGGGTGAGGAGTGGGGAGAAACCCAAAGAAACCATGGAAAGACTCTCAGTTCTCACCCTAGAGGCTCCCCCTTCTACACAGAAAGTTCTAGACTATCTTTACTGATGGGCTGGACGGGAGGAGCTGGGGTGAGGGGACAGGATGGCTCCGAGAGGCCCGTGCCCCGGGCCCCTCACCTGGGCCGCCTCCCGGGGGCCAGGCCGGCCTGTGGCAGCTCATCTGTCAGGGTGGCTGCAGCCGACCCGGTGAGTGAGGAGGGCGATAAAAAGCCAATGAAGTTTGAGATAAAAAGGCATAAAAATCACGTTCGGAGATATAAATGAAGTCCCAGGGGCTTCCGTTTTATTGTGTTTGGGGACCCAGGATTAATAAATTAGGGGCATAAAATGGAAGGGGAGCTAAAACTGATAATAAGGTAAATTTAGATTTAGAGAGGAGCCGTCCGGGCCCGAAGATGGGGCTGTGGGAGGGGCCGCGGGCTCACCCTCTGGGGGCGTCCATCCAGGTGCTTTCCCACCCGGGCCCCTCGGCCGGTCCGTGTGGCTGCCCTCCATCTCCCTCCCCCGCAGGCTAGACCGCTTTGGGGAACGGGCTCCCGGGTCACTTCCGTGTCTCAGAAGGCCCTCCTGGCACCCGGTCCCCCCAGGCCCTGCCCGGTGTGCCAGGCAGCTCAGCGCCCCTCATAACGGGTGTACCTTCCACCTCAGGGGCTGGGCCCTCAGCCCGTTCGGTACGCCTGGGCTGGTGATACGTCCTCCCCTTCCCAAAGGTCCCGGCACAAACAATAAACACACACAGTGAAACCGACCTGTTCTCATCAACGTGCGTTTGCTGAGACCTGTTTCCTGGGGCCTCGCCATAGGCTGGAACGGATCTCCCAGTGGTTTGTGCCTATTGGGGACTGCCGCCCCCCTCCCCTGTGTCTCCCCTGGCAGCACTGAGGCCCCCGGCCCCCCCCCCCCCCCCCCCCGGCACTGAGGACGGTGGAGGAGGACGCCAACCCCAGTAACTCTTGGTCTGGCGCCCCCTCCCCGGCCCCAGCACATCTGAGCGGAAGGGATGAACAATGGGGGACGCTGTGTCCCTGGGGAGGCCGGTGTGTCCTTAGGCGCTGGAGGCTTCGGTGCGCATTCCAGGCGGCTGGCCTTGTCCTCGCACGTCCTTTGGGCCTCGGTCCCCTGTTCCCGAAGGATCGGGGTCTGGGGAGACACAGATGACCCCGGAGCTGCTCCCAACGCTCCCAGAAGCATTCTCATGGGGGGGGGGGGGACTCCCCAGAAACCAGCTGGCTCTGCTTGGCACGTGGGCCTGGAGCGCCTGCATTTCCAGCTGTTACTGCTGCTTCCCTCAGAGCCTGCGGGAACCCCCGCCCCCAGCACCGCCCTCCGGGCCACGCACCAGCCAGGCCCCCGGACGCCCCGCACACGCAGCTGTGCGCAGCCGGGCCGGGCAGGGACCGCTGCCTCACACAGGCGAAGGGGCTTTGTTTATGAGGAAGGAGGGGGAGCAGCCCGAGGCCCGGGCTGTGTTAATGTGAAGCCGGGCGCCCTGCCAAGACATTAAGTGGAATCGAATTCCTGAAACCAGCTTTAATCAGCAGATTTCTAAGGTTAGAATTACCCTCTCCTGGCCAAGCCTTGCCAAGGTTAATTCTGCCCGAGCATGCAGAATTAATGGGCTGGACAGAGAGAGTTGGCCTTTTCCCGATTTTTTCTCAAGTTCACAAAAACATGCCTGAGAGAGAGACAGGGCGGCGGGCAGAGCAGAGCCCGCCGGGAGGGAAGCGCGCGGTATCGGACGGCCAATCGGGCCGAGTCAGAAACACACACAGAGGGAATCACGGAATCACAGGTCCCGCCACGGGGCTGACGCTGGCCCGAGAGGCGCCAGGATGGGCAGCCAGCTCGGTCGCCTTGGGAGCCAAAGGGACATACCCAGCCATGCCCCCGCCCCCCGCCCCCCACCCCCCGAAAACGAACAAATGGGCTGAGAACCCCTGGGACGCCTCTCGGAGCTCCACTGCCCAGGCCATTCACTCCGGGTGCGAGCCTTGGCGGAGTCCCTCCTGCTCCAGAGCCTGCGCCACCCCGTCTGCAGGACAGGATGATGGCCACGCTGACGATGACCATGATAACAAGGAACTGCTGCACGGGAAGGTGTCCACGCGTGTTCACGCGGCTCCTCACGCAGGCGGGACGGCCGTGGCAGCGTCACGGGTGCACACGCAGTGGGGCCCAGCCACACCACGGAAAGGAAGTGCTCAGACGCCACACCTGGAGGAGCCCTGAAGACGCCACGTTCCGGGAGGACGCCAGACCCCGCAGGTCACGCGCGGTGGGCGTCCTGCCGGAAAGACCCAGCGCAGACAAAACCCCGGTCCCACAGCAGGTGGCGGGCGCCAGGGGAGAGCCAGGGAGCGACCGCTGATGGTCCAGGGCCCCCCCGGGGGCTGTTTCGGAACTAGAGGTGGCGGTGCACAACCTGAGACTGGACTAGCTGCCTCCGACTTGTGCTCTTTAAAGCGGTTACCTTAGCCCAGTGGTTGAGCAACGACCTATGGAACAGGTCAGGGTTTGATTCCCGGTCAGGGCACAGGCCCGGGTTGCGGGCTCGATCTCCAGTGTGGGGCGTGCAGGAGGCAGCCGGTCAACGATACTCTCTCATCATGGATGTTTCTCTCTCTCCCTCCCTCTCCCTTCCTCTTTGAAATCAATAAAAATATGTTAAAAAAAAAAAAAGAGAGAAAAGATTTGGGCCCAAA
Source organism: Pipistrellus kuhlii (assembly GCF_014108245.1). NCBI lineage: Eukaryota > Metazoa > Chordata > Mammalia > Chiroptera > Vespertilionidae > Pipistrellus > Pipistrellus kuhlii. The sequence goes on along the minus strand of NW_023425534.1, from coordinate 2,596,142 downwards.
CCGCTCGGGAGGGTGGACAACGCTGCTGCTGGCTGTGACCTTGTGTCCCTTTGTCCCTCTGAGGTTCGGTCGCCAGCAAACCCGCGGCCACCCAGGCCCCTCCCCGGGGTGCCCCCTCTCGCCCACCCCGTGAGCAAGATGCCCTGAGCCACAGGCCCGAGCCCCCGGCCGGCTCTCACCCGCTGCGGCCCCTGTGTGATCGGATATTGTGGTGTTTACCTAAGGATCTGTTAGGAAGCAATTTCTGAGACGATGCATATTTAATGCCATATTTAAATATTTAACAGGAACTTTTCAGACCGACTTAATAATCCACGTCGTGGGGAGAGCAAGCGGCTGTGTTTTACATTCTCACTCGCTCTGGTTCTCGCGTCCTTGCTCCCGTGGCCGAGTTTTAATTATATCAACATCCGAGGAGGTCTTTTCTCATTAAAACTTAGCGCTCGCCGCCAGCAAGGTGATGGGCGGACGACGCGGCGAGCTGGACAAAGGCTGGAGCTGAAGGGGCTGCGGGGGCGGCTTGCTGGCCTGGCCCGGCCGTGTCCCAGGCGAGGGAAAGGAGGCCTGGCGTGGCCGCACCGGGCGGGACCCAGGTCTCTGCACCCCGGCACCAAGACCTCCACTCCTGACGCCATCCCCACTGCCGATGCTTGCTCACACCTAGGCCTGCTCCTCCGGCACTGGGCAGCCTGTGCCCTCCACCCCCGCCCCTGCCCCCGCCCCGTGCCCTGGTCAAATCAACTCCCGCCCTGTGAGGGGCCTTGGGACAATCGAACGGCACAATCGATCAGGCATGCCCCACCAGCAGTGAGGCCTCCCAGGCCAGGGTCCTCTCGGCAGCAGGGGCAGTGGCCACGTGCCTCATCCTGTGCAAACCCCTAAATACCAGCGCCGTCCAGGCATAATCAATACTTGCAGAATGGATAAAAACGCCGCTCAGACGTCATCTCACTGTTCTGAATGACACCTCACCGGGAGGTGCCATCAGCATCCACATCTCGCCCGCGGGGGTGGCGGCTCGAGGTCAGGCACCACGGTCACCCAGCGGGTGAGCCCCGGAGGCGGGGCCAGCAGCCAGGGCTGGGCTGACCCCAGAGAGACGCCTTAGCTGCCGTTCAGTTCCGACGTCGGGGGATTTGGGCATCTGCTTCCCTCTGGGGGCTGCTGCCACCCTCCCCGAAAGCACGGCCTGGTCCCTGGCATGCACGCCTGCTGCCTCCGCCACGCTGCCCATCAGGGCTGGTTCTGCCCCCGGGGAGCGGGCCCCGGGCCGCCCGCCACCGGAGCCCGGGAGGCGGGAGCCTGCTTGTGATTCCAGCCGTGGCATCGACCTGTCAACACGCTCGTCTCCCATCTCTGCCACCTCTTATTTATAATCCCGCTCAGATTAATGAATGACAGTGGTTCTCATCACGGGAAATCTGATTAATCAATTTAAGTGCTTAATCACCACAGCCTCTCGGAGCCCCAAACAGAAGGGATCTCGCCTTGACGTGGACGAATTCCAGAAAGAAATGGGAGAGAGGAAACCGGCCGTCAGCACTTCTCCATGGAAACATGGGGAGGGGGCGGCCCCGGGGGAAGTCCCGGGTCCCCACAGGCCGGCTGCAGGGGGGGGGGGCGGGGGCGGAGAGAGGCCTGCCGGCTGATGCAGGCGAGGAACAGCCTCCGGGATTCCTGGGATCCAGGCGTCCCCGGGTGTGGCTTTTGGCTGGACAATGGGAGTAGGTGGCAGTGGTCTAGGAGCTGGAGACGCAGGCAGGCCGGGCCGCCAGGCTGAGCGCAGGCAGGGCCCGGGGCAGGGCACCCTGTGAACACTTCACGTGGCACCAGTAGCTTTTCCACTCAAACGGCCACGGAGTGGGAGTCCATAGGCGGTTTCTCCAGGGGAGTCAGGGGCACCCGCCCGGGGGGAGCAGATCAGGGCGCTGGGCAAGGGGAAGGGATCTGAACGGACACATTCAACCACACACCGTGTGTTAGTTTGGAAATGCAGAGAGCCTGTTGGTCTGAATGACAAACAGCAGCAATAAGACACTCACCAACAGACGTCCTGGCTGGTAGAGACACTGAGGCGCTCACAGGAGATGGGCCCCCCGGAGTGGGCTGGGCCCCCTGGGAGGTCCATTGTGTCCATCCAAAGGGGGTGTGGGTTAAATAAGGAGTAGGAACCCGGCACCATCAGGACCAGTGAGACCGAGACAGAACCAGCTTCCCAAAGCCATCTGGAGGGCAGGGGGGAGGGTGAAGCTGCCGCACTGACGCTTATTGAGCACCTACTGTGTGCTTCACTAACTGTAACCAAGCCGCTGTAGGCTTGAGGAAACTGGTGCAGAGAAGTCATCTGCCCCGAGCCATGGGGGAGGGGACAAGGGAGGCCCGGTCAGGAGGGCTTGGAGCTCCAGAGGGTGGGGCCAGGGGGCCAGCACCTCCTGCTGCTGCTCTCTTGAAGGAAAGCAAACATCTTCCACAGACAAGTTAAAAGAGTATGCGTGTCTCATGCTGCTTGCGGTTAGAGAAATGCTAGTTTTAGAAACAGATTATTAAAAAAATACACGAGCTCTGAACGGCACAATCGATCAGGCATGCCAGACACAGACTCGGAGCTGTCCGGGCCTTCCGGGCAGCGCGTGGCTCCTTGCCCGGCTGCAGCAGGCCCTGGCCGGCTCCTTCCTGCTGGGGACGCACAGACACGCCCCAGGGGGACCTTGGCCAGCGGCCTCTCCAGCTGCTCGGAGAGCAGGCCTGGGCTCCGTGTGCGCCCTGGTCTGGAGTGGCTGCCCTCTGCCAGGGTTGTAGCCACATCAGCTCCCTGCTCCCGACCCCTGACAACCAGGGCATGCAGTTCCCTGGCCATGAATTAAAAACCTCTCTCCCTCGGGTGGGGGGTGGGGGGTGGGGGGAGGGTGCAGAGAGCCCGTGGGAGGGCCTGGGACCCTTTCTCGCCTGTGCCATGGGAACGGAGATGAGGTGCCGGGGGCGCGGCCGCGTCGAGGCGTGGGTGCGGGTGCCGTCTCCGCCCGCCACCCGCTTTCCTGGGAGCTGCCTCCCTCCCTCTGCGCTGAGCCCAGCCTGCGGGACCCACAGAGCCTCCCGCCATTCTAGATGCTTCCGAGAAGGGATCTCAGTGTTCCTCACTCCACAGGTGGAAAGCCACGGCCCAAAGGCCAAGCTGCTCGCCCACGGGCATCATGCAACATGTGTGGGCTAGGGGCTCTGCCCGTCAGGGATCTCCGGGCTGCAGTCTTTGCTCCCCCTGCTGGACATTCAGCTCCTCCCTTCCTTCCCCGCCTACCTCACAGCGGGGCCCAAGGCCCTGTGCCTGAGAGGCCTCCCACTCATGTTCCCGCCCGCGGTTATTACTGGGCAGAGCCAGCCCAGGCGTCTTTATGAGGGCCGGGACTCCGGAGCCCGGTCCAGGAGTGGACGTCTGAATTCCGGAGGCTGTTTGGACACAGACACGCACTGGGGACAACGCCGTGTGAAGATGCAGCAGGTGTCGGACCCCAGGACTGCCAGTGTCTCTCCTCACGGCCTCAGTGGGAACCAGCCCTGCCCACACCCTGACCTTGAGCTCCCAGCTTCCAGAACCGAGACAGTGAATGTCTGTTTAAGCTGCCCCGGGCGGTGCTTTGTTAGGCGGCCGGGCTGACTGATGCTTGCCCTGACGCGGACCAGACAGCATCCAGAGGCTGCAGCCCAGGGAGGGCCAGGCCTTAGGCCAGGGGCTGAGGACGGGGTCTGGAGGGGCCTCTGCTGGCTCCCTTCTGCCTGGGCAGCTTCCCTGCTTGCCCACGTCTGCCCCCTCTGCTCCTGGCCGCACCTGTGCCCCACATCTCCTGAGGTTGGGGGTCTGGGGCGACGGTTCTAACGTGAGGTCTGTCCTGCCACTTCCCAGCCAGGAGGCAGGTCTCCCACGCAGGTCAGAATGCACCCACCTGCGCTCCACGTGACGGCTCTGCCTCGGAGCCTCCCCGTGGCTCCTGGGGGACAGCAGGGCCCTCAGCTCCCTGCCACATCTCACCCCACCTCTGTCTGCCCACGGGGACCCAGCCCCAGTGACTAGGAAACAGCACAAAAACTGCATCACCCTCCGAGGCGGCGAGTTAACCCTTCACGGTGCACAGGCTGTGAACAGAGAGAACGAGTCTCAGGAATCGTCCTTACCCTGGCCCTCACCCGGCTTCTGAGGGGCACCAGCCGGCCTACGGACAGTAAGTGTCTGCAGCCCGACCTTCTGGACTGGGAGGCAGAATCATCCCCCCTGCAGGTCCTGCAGGGTCCCCAGGGCCCGGGAGGGTCCCCCAAACTGGGCTTCCGGAAACCAGCCTTCGGCCGGCGCTCCATCAGGTCCCGAGATGGGAGCACAGCCCTGCCCGCTCCCCCAGCTTTCAGCCGCCTCTCCTCCTGTGGCTTCTTCTCCCTCCTGGTCTCCTCTTGCCCGCCTCGGGGCTCGGAGAGGCCCTGGGCCTGGGGGACGAGGGGCGGGCACTCCTCTGTTGGCACTCCCACCAGGCCGTGGCCAGGCTGCCACCAAGCCGAGCACCTGCTGGACAAGTAACGGTCCGAAGAGCCCAGAGCCGTCATCTCCTGCTTGCAAACCGGATTTGTCTGCTGCCCCTCCTCCCCTCCTCCCAGTCCCTCCTCCCTTCCCGTGATGCTTCTGCTGCCAGCACAGCCAGGGGCTCAGGTTCAATGCTGTGAGCTCAGTGCTGCTGGGCCCACCAGAAGCCGAAGGTGAGGGGACGGAGCACCCTGAGGGTGGTCATCTGGGAGGGAGGCCTCTGCATGGACCACCCAGCACCGTCAGCCCCAGCCAATGTGACAGCACCTCGGGCTGGGACTGCACCTGGCAGCCGGTACCCTCCGCCCCCGGGCGCCCTGCAGGTAGCTCTCACTGCGGCCGCCCCCGGTGCTGAGGACTCCACTCTGGGAAAACCATAGGCTCTGCCCTCACGGAGTGGCAGCAGGGCAGGGCCCAGCCTGGAGCCAGGGCAGGATCCGTGGGGAGAGGCCTGGGGCCAACAGGACGCTGGGATGTGGACTCCCAGGCCTTAGGCTTTGGGGTCTGGCCTGAGCTAGGGCCTCACAGTGGGGGATGCTAGTCAGGGCAGGCAAGCTGTGTCAGACTCATGTCAGAACTCGCGGTGCCTGGAGAGGGCCCTGGAACAAGGGGTCCGGGAGCATCTGATGATGGATGGATGAACGAACGAACGGTGCATCCCTCCCAACTGCTGCAGTCCCAGGAAAGGGACAGGCCGTGGCTGCCCTTGGGAGCCGGTCCCTGGGGAAAAGGCCCCGCACTCGGCAGGTGCTGGGCGGCCTTTTCTTTTCTAAGAGCACGTCTGGAAGGAAAGGAGAGCGAGAGGGCTGAGGGAGGAGCAGAGGGGTGGGGATGGGGAAGGAGGAGATCCCAGGAAGGACCGAATATAGGAGAGGGACCCATGGTGGAGCCCAAGGCCTGCCCACAGGCGTCACGCCCCCTCCCACTGGGCCGTCCTGCCCGCTGAGAACGGTGGGTCACCTCTCTGTCTTAGGGGCTGAGAGCATGGCCACCTGGGTCCTGGGACCACTGGGCCTCCTTTTCCATCACAACCACAAGTTGACCTGCATGTAGCCCAGACTCAGCACCTGCCCAACCCATCAGCTGCTCACTCCCTCCCTCCCGCCCCTCCTAGCCGGGGCCCCATTCCTGGAAACTCAACAATGTGCCAGGGAGGGCGCGCATGGCCACAGACTTTGGATGACTGCACTCGACACTTGTGACGCTTCCGGCAGCTGCACACCAAGCTCCTTCTCTTTCCTTTGTTGCTTCCCTGTGAGCTCCCAGCGGCCCCTCCCTGCCTGGCTCGGCAGGGCCCAGCCCTCCCTGAGAAGCAGGGGCCGGAGGGCCCCTGGGTAGGCAGTCCCGGTGTCCTCAGGGACCAGGGGCCGCACAGGGGCCGCGGTGGTCCTGGGCAGGAGTGGACACCACACAGGCTGATGTCCTCCAGGCTCCTGGCTGCCAAAGTCCCATCGGAAAAGGTACCAAGAGAAGAAAAGGGGTTCACAGAGCCCCCACCTGCCAGGAGGCAGCGGGTCCAGGTCTGATTGCCAGGGAGGGAGGCCCAGGATGGGGTGAAGGGAGGAGGAGGCAGGACAGCTCTCCCCCGCCCTCCCTTGTTCTCTGACGCCCACATCCAGCTGTGGGGCGGCTACATGCCCAGTTCACTGCAGGGACAGACAGGGAGCTGTGTCAGGGGCTGAGGGCACCATGGGAGCTGCACCCCAGGTGAGAACTGGAAATCTGGGTGCCCGAGTGCCCAGGTCCTCTGGGGGAGGCTGTGGCAGCCACCTGCAGGCAGCCAGGCTCAGCCATGGCCACGGCTCCCCACTGCCCCCTCCGGACCAAGGGCCCAGAGTGGGCTGCTGAGCGGCCCTGGAGGAGGCGCCCTGAGCTCTCAGAGGTCAGGTAAGGAGACGCGGCGGTTGAACCATCTCCCGCCGTGAGCGAGGCTGGGACGGTGCCTCTGGGTGGGCAGAAAGCCGCTCTCCCCGAATCCCCACAGAGCGTCCTGCGCCTCCGCTAACTCATGGACCCCGTGCTCTCAGGCCTGAAGATGCCTCCACTGTCATCGCAAGGCGGGAGAATTGTGGGAGGAAAACAAGCAGCATATTAAAGCCAGGCTGAAACATGGCCACGACACAGAAATATTTTACAGTTATTCTCTTTTAGAAATGGTTATAAAGGGGATATAATGAGAATGTTGCAAACGAGCAGAATATTTTCCTCTAACCTGACAATAAAAATATGTCACAGGATGCGAAAAACTCTAATAGGAAGCAGCTGATGGGCCCTGGAAGTGCAGGCAACGGTTTTACTTGGTGCCAAGGCAGAAACAGAGGCGAACAGAGCAGCCTTTCCCACGGGAATGGCTCAGAGGATGGGAGGGAAAGAGCAGGGGGTCTGTAGCCTGATCAGGGCTGGCACTGGCCAGTATAAGGCAGGCTTGCAAAGTCCTGAAGGCATGGCGCCTCTCTGAGCCTAAAAATGGCAAAAACACCACCACCATCTCCATCATCATCTCCATCCCACGTCTTCATCACCTCCATCATCACCATCACCACCCCATCATCACCTTCATCATCCCCATTGCTACCCCATCATCACCTCCATCATCACTATCGCCACCCCATCATCACCTTCATCATCCCCATTGCTAGCCCATCATCACCTCCATCATCACCATCACCACCCCATCATCACCTCCATCATCCCCATTGCTACCCCATCATCATCCCCATCATCACCCCTTCACTACCCCATCATCATCCCATCATCCCATCATCCCCATCACTACCCCATCATCATCCCCATCATCACCCCTTCACTACCCCATCATCATCCCATCATCCCATCATCCCCATCACTACCCCATCATCATCCCCATCATCACCCCTTCACTACCCCATCATCATCCCATCATCCCATCATCCCCATCACTACCCCATCATCATCCCCATCATCACCCCTTCACTACCCCATCATCATCCCCATCATCAACCCTTCACTACCCCATCATCATCCCCATCATCCCCATCACTACCCCATCATCCCCTCCATCATCATTTCCATCCTCCCCATCCCACCCCCTCGTCAGCTCTATCCTCCCCATCATCACAGTGCTCCAGCCGTGGTGCCATGGGGTAGGGATTCCGGGCCCTCCATCATCATCTCCATCACCATCTCACCATCATCATCATCCCCATTATTATCACCCCATTATACCTCCATCATCCCCATCATCACCTTATCAGCACCTTCATCATCACCCCATCATCTCCCCATAATCACCTCCAACATCACCCCATCACCACCCCATCATCCTCATCATCATCTCCATCCTCCCCATCCCTCCCCACCATCATCTCCATCCCCATCCCCATCATCATCACCCCATCCTCATCATCCTCTCCATCATCATCATCACCACCATGTGAAAAGTTTCCATTCATTGAACACTTAAGATGGGCTGTACACTACGCTGAAAGCTTTACATAAATCACATTTCAACCCCAATATAGCCATGTGAACTATGTTTATTAAATGTGAAAGCTGATCTTCAGTTTGGTTTAGACTTACTCAAGGACACCCCCACCCCTCCCATAAGAGGTGGGGCTCAAACTGGAACCCACTCTGGCTCCAAAGTCCTGACAACACTCGTCTCCAATGGAGAAAGAGCCTTTCATGGGACCTGCAAGCATGTGGCTCGGATCCGAGGGGAGGCATCTGTGGCCGGTGCCCATGCACTTCCGTCCTGTGCCATCAGTGAGCGGGCCAGAGGGCAGTCACTGAGTAACACCCGCCGAGGCCCGCAGAGTGCCAGCCCCGGGCTGGTGCGGACTCCTACAGACTTCCAGCCCTAACTCCATGGGTGTGGGCCACGCCCCTGAGACGTGGGAGGAAGGGAGTCGCCCTGAGTCAGCCCGGGGTGGAGTGGGGGAGCCCTGACGGAAAAGGAGGCGCTCGACGTGGCTCTGAAGGACGGAGTGACTTCAGCAGGTGGCTGGGGGAGGGGAGCCCCCGGTGGGGCGGGCGCTGTGGGAAAGAGCGGAGGAGCCAGCTTCTCAGGAATAGGGGGGCCGGTGCTGGGGAGGCCCTGGGGGCACCAGGCTGGGCCTGCGCTGTGCGCCTTGGAGAACCATCCGAGGCGACCGAGAAACTCCCCATCCCCAATTCAGGGACGGCCCTTGGCAAAGTGCTAGACCCCAAACACGTCTGTCTTCTCCCCGTTCTGAGTCCCCACCCAAAGGTCCTTCAACACAGCAATGCTCACTGCAGGCCCCCCACGGGGGGCCGGGCAGGCAGCTGGGGCTGGAGGTGAGGAGGCAGACGCCGTCCTGCCGCCAGGCTCTGCCTCCCAAGCACAGAGCCACATCCCACAGCACCCAGACCTCCGACCTCCGGGCGGCCCCTCTCAGAGCAGCAACGCCCCCAGCCCCCGTCTGATGGTGCCAATGGCCTCCTTGCCCCCATCCTCCCCTAGTCAGCACATCCAAGAGCTGGCCAGAACCTTCCAGAGACAACGCTGTCTGCAGACCCCGCTCTGATATTGACGGCTCTGGGCCCAAGGTGAGTGGAAGGGGCGGGTGTGTGGGGAGAGGGGGTGGGCTGCAGCCAGGGCCCCTCCACTCTGCTTCGCGTCCTTTCTCTAGCTCCTAGCTCAGCCCATAATGTGAGGAGGGACGAGCCATAAAGGATCTAGAGAATATTCTAGAATCCCGAGCTAATTGTACCTCCCGGCTGACCCTGGAGAAGGCACGGTGTCCGATGGCCCACCGGCTGCAGACACTGGCCCCTCCCGGGGGCCTGCCGGGCCCTACCTCTTCCCAGGCTCATGGTGTGAGGGAGGGGGCAGGAGGCCGCTCTGGGTGTGTGGGAGGGGGGCAGGAGGGGGCCCTGGGGTGTGAGGGAGGGGGCAGGAGGGGGCCCTGGGGTGTGAGGGAGGGGGCAGGAGGCCCTGGGGTGTGAGGGAGGGGGCAGGAGGGGGCCCTGGGGTGTGAGGGAGGGGGCAGGAGGGGGCCCTGGGGTGTGAGGGAGGGGGCAGGAGGGGGCCCTGGTGTGTGTGGGAGGGGCCAGGAGGGGGCACTGGGGTGTGAGGGAGGGGGCAGGAGGCGGCCCTGGGGTGTGAGGGAGGGGGCAGGAGGCCCTGGGGTGTGAGGGAGGGGGCAGGAGGCCCTGGGTGTGAGGGAGGGGGCAGGAGGAGGCCCTGGGTGTGAGGGAGGGGGCAGGATGGCGCCCTGGGGTATGTGGGAGGTGGCAGGAGGGGACCCTGGGTGTGAGGGAGGGGGCAGGAGGGGGCCCTGGGGTGTGAGGGAGGGGGCAGGAGGCCCTGGGGTGTGAGGGAGGGGGCAGGAGGAGGCCCTGGGGTGTGAGGGAGGGGGCAGGGGGCCCTGGGGTGTGAGGGAGGGGGCAGGAGGGGGCCCTGGGGTGTGTGGGAGGGGGCAGGAGGGGGCCCTGGGTGTGAGGGAGGGGGCAGGATGGCGCCCTGGGGTATGTGGGAGGGGGCAGGAGGCCCTGGGGTGTGTGGGAGGGGGCAGGAGGGGGCCCTGGGTGTGAGGGAGGGGGCAGGATGGCGCCCTGGGTGTGTGGGAGGGGGCAGGAGGCCGCCCTGGGGGAGACTGTGAAATTGACACGCCGCTTCCGTTGCTAAAAATACATCCGATGCTGAGCCGCCCGGATTATGAAAGAGCCCGAGATTGAACATCAAATACATATGCACTCGGCATTGGGGAGGACGTGACCTTCACAACTCCCTTCCGATGAATTCCCAAACAGAATACTATTTATACAGCTTAAAGCAAATTATTGTGTAGCCGGCAGTAAATCTTCACCCTCCCATTTGCACCGCAGGCCTGGGGGAGCGGCCCCTCGGCGGAGGCGGAGGCGGTGGGTGGGGGCGCGGGAGGCCCGTGTGAACCCCGGCTGCAGCCACGCCGAGTCCGGGGGCTCTCAGTCCACCTACACACACCGCCCTGAGGCCGGACCCGGCAGCTGCCCTCTGAGGCCCCGTGCGGGTGAGGGTTTTCTGGCCCTCGGGGCCCCGGGGAAGGGCCGCCTGGGTCAGCATGGAGGGGCGGACACCTAAGAACGCGGAGCAAGGACAATGCGATTCTGACGCCACCGTGGCGCAGAGCCCCTCGTGGTGCCCGGAGGAACCACCGGACACACAGGCCGGATGTGAGGACGGATTCCGTCTCCTCCTGCCGCCCTGGGGCCCTGCCCAGCCTTCCGGCTCGGCCGCGAGCTTCAGGAGAGGCCTGTCCATGAGCCACGCGCAGGAATCGGAGGCAGAAATGACCCATCGCAGAGTCTGCTTCCCCGAACCTCAGACCTGCTCCCCGCCGGGAGGGGAGGCTGTCCCCTTCCCCCTCTGCTGGGTGTCAGCAGAGGTGTCACCAGCCCTCACAGGAGCTCCGCCAGCCGGTTGATTATGGATCGGCCGAACCCGGGAGCTCTCAGACAGCGAAGCTCTGGCGTGGTCTCTGTGCAGATCAGGCCTCGCCCGCCGTGTGCTCAGGGCTCTGCTCCATCAGACAATAGTCCATCGGATCGATGGGCTCTTCAGCGACAGTGGCTGTGAGCTCGACCCCAGGTCGGCCATGCCTGCTGGTCTCTGCCAGCACTGAGACGGGAGTGGATGCTGCCAGAGAACTAGTCTGTGCCACGGCCTCTGGCCCCCACGCACCTGGACAGCGAGGCCTGCAGGAGGCGCTGCCCCCTTCCCCGGCTTTCTGTGCCAGGCCGGAGAGGTGAGCCGCTGCGTACTGTGCTTAGGGATGACCCAGAGTCGCAGGTGAAGGTGAAAACATCCAGAGTTCCTTCCCTCCCCCCTCGTTACTCCCGCAGCCTTCCCCACTCCGGCTTTTTTCAGATACTTTCTCCGCCTGACACGATATATAGCGATTGATTTGTCCAATGAACAAATGAGTGGAAAAGGAGCCCGGCTGGGCCGGTGTGGCTCAGTGGTTGAGCGGCGACCTCTGAACCAAGAGGTCACGGCTTGATTCCTGGTCAGGGCACATGCCCAGGTTGTGGGCTTGATCCCCCGTGGGGAGGGCGTGCAGGAGGCAGCCCATCGAGGATTCTCTCTCATCGTTAATGTTTCTATCTCTCTCTCCCTCTCCCTTCCCCTCTGAAATAAGTAAGAATATATTTATAAAAGAACGCTTGTGGAAAAGGAAAGAAAAAGGAGCCGCACAAAACCCTGGTGGCCTGTAACACCGACCCCGTTATCACAGCGGATGCAAACGCCTGCCCCAGGAGCTCCGCAGGAAGGGGGCGGCCCGTCCAGGGGAAACTGAGGCCAGGAGATGGAAGCCTTTGGCACTGTGGGAGCCAGGCTGAGACTGAGGGTGCAGCTCCATCTCCTAGGGGATTATGGGTACTGAGGGAGGGACACAGCCGCGTGTTCATGGCAGGTGAGCTCAGGCGGCGAGAGGGCAGTGCCCGCCTGCTCTGAGGTCGCAGGCGGGTGGGGTGGGGACGGCAGCCCTGGCCGGCACTGGTTCCCCAGCCCCAGGCAGCCGTCCCTGCCAGCCCCCCCCCCCCCCCCCCGGCTCCGGCTCCCGAGCTCTGCCTACCTCCTGCTATGTTTTCATTAGCCTCGTTGGTAGCAATCGGCTTCTGATCGAGATGAATAGCGGAAATATTTTCCAAACACTTAAGCATGCGCCTCCATTAATCTATGTTCTGAAAATTAGTCCTGGAGGGCGACCTGTGAAAAGTGTTAATTGCGGTTTCAGACACAAATCCGTGAGAAGCATGCGGAGGGCCCCTCCCGGCTGTGGCCGGCCTGAGCGTCCGCAGGCGCGTCTGTCTCCGGCTGGGCGCTGCGGACTCAGGGCCCGGGGTCAGCATGGGGGACGTGGGTGCTGCAGGCAGCACCACAGCCTGGCCCACTGCTTGTGAGCTGCCTGGCCTGGGCTTAGCTTCTCCAGTCCCTGCTTTCTTTGCCTGAAAAGAGGGTCCTTAAAGCACTTACTGTAAAATTTAGTCCCTTGTCTAAAAGATGCATCTTTCTCGTGCCCCCCATGACCTTCAGGCTGCGGGCAAGAGCCCATGTGGGAAGGTCACTGGGTGCGTGGAGAGCCGGTGCTCCACACCCAGGTGTCCTCCCCCCTGTACTGAGAGGCTGTCATGGACTGAACATCTGTGTCCCTCCAAAACCCCTAAGTTGAAGCCCCAATCCCTAATGTGATGATATTAGGAGGTGTGGCCTTTGGTAGGTGATTAGGTTTAGATGAGGTGAGGGTGGGGCCCTAGGATGGGATTAGTGCCCTTCTACAAAGAGACACCAGATAACCCATGCTCTCTCTCTCTCCAAAGGCAGCTGTCTGCACTCTCTCTTTCTCTGCAAAGGCAGCTGTCTGCAAAGCTAGGAGGAAAGCCCTCACCTGCTGGTGCCCTGAGCTCAGACTTCTAACCTCCAGACTATCTATATATATATAAAAGGCCAATATGCAAAGTGTTCCCTCAAGAGTTTGACCGGGAGACTGGGAATTTGATCGCTCACTATGACATGCACTTACCACCAGGGGGCAGTGCAGAATGAAGGAAGGCCCTGGCCAGCAACTGGAAGGCCCCGTTTGGCCCTGATCGCCAGCCAGGCCTAGGGACCTACCCATGCACGAATTTCATGCACCTGGCCTCTAGTGAGAACATTATTGTCTTTAGTTTAAGCTGCTCTGTCTGTGGGTTTGTCCTGGCAGCCCCAGTCTGCACACTTGCCGGCTCTCACTCTGCCATGCTTGCCCAGACTGTGGCGGGAAGCGGCCCTCAGCATCCAACGGAGCCCTCCACCCGCCTGGCTGGGTACCCATCTCGGGGGCCCAGCTGTACAGCGGATTTGTAACTCAAAATTCCTGCGGCTTCACCAGCCGCCTGGAGGCTCGGAGAACACGCTGGTTTGGCCAGGACATGGCTAATATTTGAACGGGGAGGTTTCCTGCCTGGCTTCCCGGAGACTGAGCTCGGAGCAGAGACTTGTTGACAGAGCTAATGTCGCATCTCGGCTCCACAGAGAAGCAGGCTGGGCCTGGGCTCTGGGCACAGGCATACCAGGGGCACGTGAGAGGCAGCCCTCCCCGGCACTCCCTCACGCATTCGTTCACAACAATCCGTCCCACGTGGCCTGGGACAGAGCAGCTCCACGGCGGAGGGAAGGCAGACAGCACAGGGTCACGTGGCCCCAGGTGCCAGGTGGTGGTAACCCAGTGGGAATGAGATGTGCTGGGCGGGGACAGGCTGGATGTTTGGGGCAGAGGCAGGGCCGCCTCCCTACTGAGGGTATCAGGACAGATAGGCGAAGGGTGGGGAGGGGCGAACTGGCAGGTGAGCCCATAGAATAGCAGGTTCAAAAGCTGGAAGAGGGGTGTGCTGGAGAGTCAGAGAGAAGAATGTGGGGCCTCGAGACGGCTGGTGGGCAGGGCCTGGGGGAGGGGGGCTTCCAGCAGAGCAGTGGCCAGGTCCCTGTGAGTCCGCTGGGTTAAGAGGAGCCAGGCAAGGAGGAGGAGGCCCTGGTCAGCCAGGCACGGAGGCACGGAGCCAGGCAGGGCTGTGGGAAGGCTCACGGGTGGGAGTGGGAAGCCAGGGCAAAGCGGTGCCCCTCTCTGGGCCTCAGTTTCCTCACCTGTCCACGCAGACAGACAGGACGATCACTGAGAGCCCTCCCTCCCTGGTGCTGGGCCGGGGGGTGGGCAATGGGGGACCAGGAGCCAGGAAGGCTGCCTGGTGCCAGGACTTGCTGTAGACACAACGCCCAGAAGCGTGAGGCTGGGCATCCACGCTGTGCCGGTCTCTGACGGTGAGAGCTGCCCGTGGGGCCGTGTACCCCGGGAGGCGGGGACCCCAGCCAGGGAGCGTGCTGCCCAGGGCGGCCCCCCCTCCCCGAGGCACAGAACACAGAGACGAAGCCCGAGAGGCACCGAGAGTGGAGGAAGTGACAGACTTACAGCGGCGCGAAGCTAATTCTCCTCCGACGGCTCCTCAGAGCCCACACAATCCCAATCAAACTCCCAGCGGGCTCTGCTCCTTTTTGTAGAAATCAACAAACTAATTCTGCAATTTACACGGAAAGGCGAAGGGAGCAGAATTGCTCAGGCAATTATGGGAGAGAATGGCAGGACCGATCTCTAGCTTTCCTACAAAGCGCCGGCACCCCAGGCAGCGCGGGGAGGGCGGAGGGGCTGGTATCAATGCCAAGGCGTCCGGAGAGGGACCCCATGGACGTGCAACAAAAGTGCAGCGGTAACTCGAGGGGGAGAGGAGAGCCATCGCCATGAGCGGAGCCGGGAAAATCGGATATCGATACGTCAAAAAAATGGTTCGATCCATACCTCCTTCCACACACAAATGTTACTGCAAAATAGATCACGGGCAGAAATGTAAACCCGAGAACTAGAAAAAGCTTAGAAAATCAGGCAACGAGGGCTCAGGTTCCACGTCAAAGGCAGGTTCACAAGGGAACAAAGTGAGGAAAAGGACTCCATCCAAACAAGAACAGCTGTGCTTGGAAGACAGTCAGAGAATAAAGGAATAAGCCACGAACGGGGAGGAAATACGTGCAAATCCCCTGTCTGATGAAGGCCTTGTAGGTAGAATACACAGAGAACTCGCAAGATTCAATAGTAAGAAATAACACAGCAACCCGATGAGAAACAGGCAGTAAAACTTGTACAGACACCCCCCCCCCCCAAAAAAAAAAACAACAACAACTATACACACAGATGGCACATAAGCACAGAGAAGGATGCTCAACATCATCAAACATTAGGGAGATGCAACTTTAAACGTCAACGGAATTCCACTCAGCACCCAGTAGGACAACTTAAAAACTGACAATACCACGTGGCGGCAAAGATGCGGTCTCCTTGGCCGGTGGGAATGCAAAGCGGTCCGTCTCTTTGGAGAGCGGTTTGGCTTCTCATAGAGGAGGCATCTGTGCTAAATAATTTCCTACTTTCTGGATGTCTAACTTACACATCAGACAGTTTACCAGAGGACCCAGCTCCTCACTCCCAGGAGTGAGGAATAATAACGCGTCTACACAAAACCCAGCACGGGAGTGCTAGCCGTGCCTCGCTGTGGTCGCCCCAACTGCTACACGCAGCAACCGGGATGGACCCGCTCCTGCTCAGGAGGGCACACCCTAGGACCCACTGCCCTGGCTTTCTGGAAAAGGCGAAGCTGGAGGAGGGGATGGGACTACAGACAGAGGGGCACAGAGAAATTCTTTGGGCGGATGCAAACGTTCTGTTTTTTTGTGTTGTTTTTTTTTTTAAAGAAAGTTAGCTGACATCCCCACCACACATAGTTACAAAACTCATCTCTCTTGTGCTGAGGACATTGAAAATCTACTCTCTTAGGGCCTTCCACGTGGCAACACAGCAGTGTCAACTACAGGTGCCACGCTGCCCGCTCTGTCCTGGAACTTGTTTACTTGATTTCAGAGAGGAAGGGAGAGGAAGGGAGAGGGAGAGACTTCAATGATGGGAGAGAATCACTGATTGGCTGCCTCCTGCACGCCCCCTACTGGGAATCGAGCCTGAAACATAGGCATGAGCCCTGAATGGGAATTGAACCATGACCTCCTGGTTCAAAGGTCAACGCTCAACCGCTGAGACGCTGGCAGGGTGAACTCACTCACTTCATAAATGGAAGTTTGTAACTTTGACCCCCAAATGCTCTGTGTGTTGATTGTGGTGGTGGATCACATGACCACAAGCACTTGCCAAGTTCTCTAAACTGGACTCAGAATGGTGGTGGTGGGAGGGGGTGGGGGTACTGTTTGTTAATTGCACCTCAATAATGGCAGGGCCGGAGCACTTCCTGGCCACGTGGCCTGGGGCAGGTGGCTCCGGTCCCTCTGAGCAGCGGCTTCCTGGGCTCTCCAAAGGGTCAATAAAAACCTCTCAGACTGGGCAGGGTCAGCGGAAGGCGTCCCTGGGTGCTCTGGGAAGAGGTCATGTGACACATGCGGGTCTGGGAGGCAGGAAACTGGACCCAGAACCAGGGAGCCAGCTGGCCAGGCCCCCCAGTTCCCCCCCCGCCCCCGCATACACACACAGAGGGCGACCACCTTTCCAAGAGGGAGAGTAGCACTGACCATCTGGAGAGAAACGGCCATGCCGGCCTGGCACACCGGGCAGTGCCCAGACACCTGGCCCAGGCCCAGGCCCAGGCGGGCCGGGCTGATGCCCCTGGGCTGCAGGCTTTCTCGTCCCCGTGGGAACGCGTCTGGGGAAGGGATGTGGTTTTCTCTGTAGACAGGGGCTTCCCTGGCACGCACCCTCTATCTTTCTCTGTGCCCTGCGCTTCCCAGAGCGAGAGGCCCTGTCCCGGACTCGTCACAGACCAGGCGTCTGTGTTAAATCTATCTCCCGTTCTCTGTGTTCTTGCTGTCTGGGTATCTGGGGCCCTGCTGAGTCTCAGAGAACTGGTGACTCCCCAGGAGGCGCCCATTGTGCCAACCAGCCCACCCAGAGCCCGTGATTAGGACTGGCCACTCCGTCCGGCCCTCTGAGGGGCAGAGCCTGCGACAGGGGCACCTGGCCTGGTGCTGGGAGGCTGAGCCTGGCCCTGGGGAGGAGCCGCAGAGCATCGTGGGCCCTGCCCTGGCCACGCCCATCCAGAGGGACCGGTGCCCTCCTGGACGCGCGGCTCATGCCACAGCCCTGACAGGCAGCTGGAGAGGCCCTGCTCCGGCCGAGGGCGGCGGGTGCAGAGGCCCAAGGCCCTCCCCCCCGCCCCCCTGCCCGGTTTTGGGTTTTGGCCTCCATGCCAGCCGAGGGACGGCCTCCCTGGGAAGGGAATGGAGGCTGCCAGCGGAGTCGCAGGCACATCCGGGAAAGCGCGCCCCAGGAGCAGAGGGCGGCGACCCCTGCCTCCGGCTGCATGCACACTGGCAACGCCCGAGGAGCGCCAGCGGGTGTGTGCCCGCCTGCCCGGGCCGGCCTGTCCTCTAGGATGCCAACAGCGAGGGGCTGGGTCAGCCACGGGCAGCGCTGCGGGCGTGGACCTGAGCAGCGCCGTGTCTCAGCTCACATTCAAGGTGACAGTGACATGACAGAAACACGCGTCCCACCTGTCATTGCTCACGGCCAGGCAGCGAGGAAGGGGCTGTGCCCGTTTCCCAGGACAGCAACGTGCCCGAGGCTGGAGGCAGGGCTGGGCGCTGACCCTGAGCCCCTCCCAGGTCAGCAGGTCACGGACACAGACAGGGACCCGGCGTGGGAGACGGTGAGGAGGCTGCATGCATCCCGAAGGCCCAACCCCCCAAAGGGCTTCCTTCCTGTGCATTATCTGCAAACAGCCGGGCAGCGAGGGGCGGGGGGAGAAAAGCAATAAAAGCGACGATCAATTGTGCCGGAGACGAGGTGGCAGGAAGACGGATCTCTCTGGAAATTCCTTCTGACTGGACTCTGCCGGGACCAGGGTGTTTTTCATCCCAAGATTAAGCAAAATTCTTTTCCGTCATAACCTCCTACCCATCTGTGTCCAATCTCCCGCAATCATTTTTATACCCTGCGCATTTTAAAGTCTATTTTGCAGCTCTCTGTGTGCATTAGCTGGAGGATGCCGCCCGGAGCGCTGGGATGAGCGGGGAGGTGCGGGAGGCCCGGGGAAGTGGGAGGGTGGGCGGCCCAGGTGGGACGGCGGTGGGGCCCTGGGCGCTGGGACCCCGCTTGCTGGGACCCCACAGAGACCTCATGGCCTGGCTGGGACAGAAACAGAGCATTTTTTAAAGAAAAAAAAACACCAATATTTTAAAATTGATGTCAGAGAGGAAGGGAGAGGGATTGATAGAAACATCAATGATGAGAGAGAGTCATTGATCAGCTGCCTCCTGCACGCGCTGCCCCCTCCCCCCCCCTGCCAACTGAGGACTGAACGGGTTGCAGACATATGCCTCGCCCAGGAATCAAACTCTGATCTCTGGTTCATAGGTCACCGCTCAGCCACCGGCCGTATCAGCTGGGCAGAAAGAATGTTTAATGAGGGACTGAACTTGAGCCGGGGAGAAGTTAGGGTTGTGAGGTCTCCGCTGGGGTAATTATGTGGAGGTGATGTGGCTGTAACTGGGAGAGGCCAGTTGTTTCTGGCCTTGGTGGGGGCAGGGCTGGGGGATGGGAGGTGAGAGGCCAGGTCTGATGGGAGGTGAGAGGTCAGGAGGTGAGAGGTCAGGTCTGATGGGAGGTGAGAGGTCAGGAGGTGAGAGGTCAGGTCTGATGGGAGGTGAGAGGTCAGGAGGTGAGAGGTCAGGTCTGATGGGAGGTGAGAGGTCAGGTCTGATGGGAGGTGAGAGGCCAGGTCTGAGCATGCTCAGTGGGAGCAGCCACAGGGCATGTGTGGAGAGAAGGCTGGGCAGGGCTGCAGTCATGGGAGTGGGTGGGACCCACGGGCAGCATCAGAGAGGCTGGGAGAAGGCGGCCAGGGCAGGGTTCTGGGGGCTTTGACTTCCGGGAGAAGCCAGCAAAGGAGGCTGGAAAACAGACGATTAGCAAGATTAAGTGGACCTGAGATAAAGCGTTGTGGAAACTATGGCAACGGGTCTCCAGGCAGGAGTGGGCAGCACACCGAACACCACGGGGACAGGTGGGCTGAGGCCTGGGGAGCACTGGGCTTGCCGGCGGGGCCTGTGAGGGTGTGGGGGGAGGATGGCCTGCTGGCGGCACAGTGTTCCCCACACGGTAGCTCTCTGACTCCTCAACCAACGAAGGGCACGTGGCTGCTCCGATGATGGAGGCCGTGGTGGGCGCCCTGTGGGGAACTCCCAGGGAGGCCCGTGCAAGGCTGGGGCAGCCGGAGCCACGTGCAGCCCAGATGGGAGTGAATGTGCCTGCGCCTGTGCCAGTGGGAGCGGCTCCGAACCACACAGGTCCCCTCTGACAGCCAGAAGCACCCGGACCCAGGAGGGGGTGTGGCTGGCAAGTGGGGCCAGAACTGAGCTTTGCAGGGAGGTAGGGGGCATACACAGGGCACCCAAAGTTGCTTCAGAAATCGGGGAGCTTCATGCCCATGATGGTGCTGTCAGCTTAGTGGTGTCAGATCACCACCCAGGCCCAGCCTCCTCTGGGGACACCTCTAAGAGTCGGACTGCCTGGTGCTGCTGTTCCTCCCTGTAGTGGCCCCTCCCTCAGTCCCCCCTCCACCCCCTCCTGAGTGCCCTGCTTGCCCCCTCCCTCAGTCCCCCCTCACCCCCTCCTGAGTGCCCCGCTTGCCCCCTCCCTCAGTCCCCCCTCACCCCCTCCTGAGTGCCCCGCTTGCCCCCTCCCTCAGTCCCCCCTCACCCTCTCCTGAGTGCCCCGCTTGCCCCCTCCCTCAGTCCCCCCTCACCCCTCCTGAGTGCCCCGCCCCGCTTGCCCCCTCCCTCAGTGGTCCCTCTGGCAGAGATGCCATTCAGGCAGCAAGGCCAGAACCAACATATTCACGTGGAAACGTAACTGCCTGGAGCAAACGTCCACAAGCTCAATTTGTTCTGGAAATATTGCTCTGCTATCCAGCTAGAACCAGTGTCCTGTTAGTGCAAACACATGGGAGAGACGGGATGGCGAGGCGGGAGGGCCGAGCTCACGGTTGGGAGTCCGGGTCCCGCCCCACCCAGACCTGGCTGCCCGCCTGCAGTGGTGCTGGCCAGCAGGAAGACAGGGTCCGTTTGCGGCCTGAGCAACGATCGGACATGTCCCAGAGACCTTCCAGGCCTGGCCGGTCCCACCCTGCTCCGTCCAGCCCTCTGGATGTGATGTTCGGAGCCACGCGGGCAGGCTCCGGACTCAGGAGAGGGAGTGGAGAGACTGTGCCAGCGCTGCCGTGGGTGTGAGTGGCACCCGGCACCGGCCACTTCTCCTTGGCCGGGCCTTCTCCCTAGAAGGAGGAGGCAGCTGGCCGATGCCCACGGGGCCACCCAGTGCTGACGGCCCATGGAGCGCCTCTGGCCAGCCTGCCTCACGCTCAGGCCAGCAGGGGGGTGGGGGGCTTGGGCCCTGAGTGGAAGTGAAGTCAGCAGCCTCCAAGGGAGGAGAGGGGAGAGGGTCCTGGAGAGCTGACCCCCTGGGGGGGTAAGGACTTCCCAGGCGAGGACTGCTCAGCCCCACTCTCTCTGGGTCATCAGTCCCAGGCCCCCCCAGCAGGCCCGGGCAGGAGAGAGAGCTGCCCTGAAGGAGGGCCTGGGAGGGGCAGGGGTGCGGGGCAGCGGGGAGCAGGGGGACAGGCGCAGGGGCCCTGCTGGCAGCCGCTCCCCGAACCACAGCCTAACCTGCTGATTAGTAACCACACCGCGGCTGGCCCGGCACTGAGGTGATTTACAGCTCTGCGGCCAGTGATTTAGCACCCCGAGGCTGGCTCCACTATCTCTCTCCTAATTAAATTAACAAAAATTAAGAGTGACAAAGTGGCAAAGATTTACTGATTCCCCTCACGTGCGCCCTTGCTGCTTAGATGGATGCAAACTCCTTATAACTTTGAAAAAAATAAAGGGAAATATCAGACACTGGAGCTGCTTGTGGGCCAAGATATTAGCAACGGCTCCGGAGAAGGCTCCGAGGCTACACGTTCACCTGGGCAATGGCCGCACACATGGCTGGGCCTGCAGGGAAGACCCGGATCCAGGCACCAGGTCAGACCAGGTGAGGGGCCCGGCCCCAGACGGCCCTGCCTTTCAAGGCTTATGGCAACCAGTACAAATTGTGTTGCCGGTGGTGCTACCAGACGGCTGAATGGATCCAACCTGCCTTTCATCCTCATCACCACCTCCTCCTCTCCCTCAATCTCATCATCTTCATCATCATCACCACCATCATCACCACCACTACTACTACTATCACCATCACCACCCTCCTCCTCTTCCTCAATCTCATCATCATCATCTTCATCACCATCATCACCACCACCACCATCATCATCATCATCACCATTTTCACCATCATTGCTACCCTCCTCTTCTTCCTCAATGCCATCATCATCAACCACCACTATGATCACCACCACCTTCCTCATCCATCATCACCACCATCCTCTTCTTATCATCATCAATGTATCACCACGAGCATCATCACCATCATCATCACCACCATCATCATCACCATCATCACCACCTCCTCCTCTCAATGTCGTCCTCCTCCTCCTCATCATCATTATCATCATCATCATCATCATCAATATCCTCACCCTCTTGAACCAGCTCTGGCATAGGCTTACCCTGTGCCATATGTTGGTCTTCTAAGTGCTTTATACACAGAAACTCACTTTAGTACCCTCAACAACCCTACATGTACTATTATTTACCCCATTGTTCAGATGAGAAGACGGGGCCCCCAGAAGTTAGTCTGACTTGTCCAAGATTAGCTCCTGGGCTACTAAGAGGCAGAACCAGGGTTTAAACCAGTTTGCTCTGTCTCCAATGTCCATGTTCCGAGTCCCGTTCCTGCACTGTGCTGAGTGGGTGAGAAGGAGGCATGAGGAACAGGGCGTGGATGGATGTTCGGTGGAGTCCGGCAGCCTTAGCTGGGAGCTCTGCAGACGCCGTCCTCGGCCCTGGCATTAGGCGGTTAAATTCCCTTTACATTCCAGCCTGGCCGCAGCCTCCCCAGGCCTCGGCTGGAGAACACAAGGTGGGCAGAGCAGGTAGGCTTGGCCGGCTCCCCGACGGTTAATGGTTTGAAAACCAAAAACACAAGTGCCCTGACCGGTTTGGCTCAGTGGATAGAGCGTCGGCCTGCAGACTGAAGGGTCCCAGGTTTGATTCCGGTCAAGGGCATGTACCTTGGTTGTGGGCACATCCCCAGTGGGGGGTGTTCGGGAGGCAGCTGATTGGTGTTTCTCTCTCATCGATGTTTCTAACTCTCTATCCCTCTCCCTTCCTCTCTGTAAAAAAATCAATTATATATATATATATATATATATATATATATATATATATATATATATAATTATATATGCACAGACATTTCCTTGGGAGGAGGCGGCGATCAGGAGGGCAGAAAGATCAAAGTGAGGAGTCAGAAACCAAGAGAGTCAAGTTCAAGTCCTTTCAACCCTGCCTGCTACCCAGCCCGCCCCTGCCCTGCCTTCCCAGGGGTCTCTGCGGGTTGGAAGCTGCCGGCTGCCCCGATGGGAGGCAAACCCGCAGACGGAGAAAGCGCATGCTTTCCTGTGCCCTGGGCACCGGCACAGCTGCCTCTGCTGCCAGCAGCTGAATAGGAGCCCCGGTGTGCCCCTGCTCCCGGATCGGAATTACACCACCAGAGAAGAAAGTTCCCGAAGGACCGCATCCCCACGGGTGAGGATCCCTCACGAGGGATGACCAGCGGAGATGTAACTATCACTGCGTGCTAACGGTGAACCTCACCTGAGGCCCCGCCACGGATTCTGCTCCGGACCCCGGCCAAGAGCTGGCTCACTGCGGACAGCTGAGCCCACCCCTCACCAGTCGCTTTGAAAGGCGACTGTTTGAAGGCCACGCTGGGGACACTCGCTCTGGCGCACAGAGACGGCACGGGTGTGAACGCAGCGCTGCCTGCGACAGCCCTCCGCGCCCGGACATCCCAGCACCCGGAAGCGAGGGGCCCTCATGCTTATACGAAGGTGGTGGGCATCAATGCCAAGCTAAGAGGCAGAGCTATAGACCCCGCCAGGCACGGTGGCGTTCACCACGGGGGCCATCCCGTGTCCCCGAACCGCTGTCGGAGCCTCTGTGTGGGGACCCGGGGCTGTGGGGGGGGGGGGGGGGGCCTGCGTGGGCCCTGAGCCCAGGAGAAGCGGGAATAACATTCGCCAGGAACCAGGCCGGATCCTGGGCCCCCTCTGACCGCCCGCAGAGCCGTGAGCCCTCCCACGCAGTGAGTGCTGACTCAGGCTCTGATGCTTTTGAAAACTGAGATTGAATCCACACAGCGTAACGCTCGCCATTTTAGAGTGCGCAGTCCGGGGCACCGGGCACGCTGGCGACGATGGAGCCGTCACCACTGTCTGGTCCCAGGACTCCCTCCCCAAGGAGACCCGGCCCTGGCCGTTCCGTGGTCGCCCCCATGCCCGCCCCACCGCTGGCACCTCTGTCCGCCTCCCGCCTCTGGGTTTGCCTGTTCTGGGGGCTCCGGGGAAGGGGGTTGTTCAAACACGTGACCTTCCGTGTCCGGCCTCATTCACGCAGCGTCTCGAGGTCAAGGCTCACTGCTGAGTGGGGGCCTCACTCCTCTTAGGAGGGGGGAACACCCCACGGAAGGGGGACCACGCGTGTCCACCCACTCCCCAGGCGGGGCCTTGGGACCGGGAGACGCCACGACTTCCGCTGCCCCTGCCCTCTGCCCAGCGCGAGCCGAGTGGAGCCCACGCTCCCGTGTGCGGGTTTCCGGCACGTCCCCGCCACGTCCTGCAGCGCCATCCTCGGGCCCCAGGCTGCACCTCCCCTCATGCTGCACCGAGAGCCTCCTGCTTTGGGGACTGTGCTCCGAGTCCCTCGCTCCGTCTGAGGGGCTGGGACACGGACACAGCAGGCCGTGCACACCATCCGCACGCGCCCTCCCAGGTGAGGTGTGGGGTGAAGGGATCCGCTCTCCCAGCGGGAGGAGCAGGGAGGGAGGGCACATGCCACCCGCGGGGGAAAGAGCCGGAGCAGCCGCAGTGCCGCGCATCCTGGTGGGCGCCCGCCATTCCGGGGGGCACAGGAGGGTGCCCGGCGGGGGAATGAATCACTGTTCCCCCTCCCCGGCAGCGCAGACAATGGAGATCGGCGCCGAGAACCATGGAGTGGGCCTCGCGCTGCTGACGGTGTTTGTGCGGCCTGAGTTATGTTCCAGATCCCGCTCCTCTCCAGACGCAGGCCCTCCGGGAGCAGAGAGACAGACGGACATGCTCTCCGAACTATGGACACGCCTCCCCGCGAAGCGGACGGAGGTGTGGGAGCGGGCGGTCCCTGCTCTGGGCTTCCTGCAGCTCCCCGAGGCCCGATGCCTGCAGGTCAGCTCAGGGGGCAGCGGGGGCGGGGGTGTTCTCGATGTGCCCAGATTGGCAGATCAGGTCTCACCAGGACTGTGGGAGCGCCTTGGGTGGGCCCAGGAGGGTCTGCCCCATCTCCACTCCTGGCACAAACCCTTCCTGCCACTAGAGCTTGGCTGGTGTGGCTCAGTGGTTGAGCTTTGACCTATAAACCAGAAGGTCATGGTTCGATTCCCAGTCAGGGCACAGGCCCGGGTTTTGGGCTCCATCCCCAGTGTGGGGCATGCAGGAGGCAGCCGATCACTGATTCTCTCTCATCATTGATGGTTCTATCTCTCCCTCTCCCTTCCTCTCTGAAACCTATTAAAAATATTTTTTAAAAACGATGTTCTCAAATGCCACTAGATGCCAGGAATGCAACCCGGCTGCCAGGTGCCAAATAAATGCCCCTGGCGGCAGGATCACCCCTGGGCAGAACTGCTGGACCGGCAGACCCCTGGAGTTTCCTCGGCCCTCACATTCCGAGACCACGGGAACAGGCTGGCATTTCCGGTGACCTTGACGAGGTGAGCAGCTGCCGCCGGGAACTGCTCTATGCCAGCAGAGGTTGGCCTGGGCCGGAGGATTCCGGCCGTTGTCAGCCATGGGCAGCTTGAGGCAGACGCGGTGAGGATGGCCGAGTGGCTGGCATTCAAGGCCAGGGCCACGGGACACACAGAGCGGCACAAAGCGCTGGGCCAGGACGCTGGGCAAGGGCACGCAAGCCGGGTGGCGAGGACGGCGGGTGCCGAGGGTGCCTGCGACCGTCGGCACAGATTTTTGATGAAGCGTAAGACTGAGAAACGGGCGTCGTCTTTCAGCTGATATAGCCATTTATGTAACGTGTGACTTGCCACACATACGAGTAGACACGCTAATAAATACCAAGAAAGCCAAGGACGCGGAGGGGGAGCGCGCCTCCCCGCCACGCTTCCCTTCCCCCTGGCACCGGCCTCCCCGCAGAGACACGCGCCGATAAATAACGGTCTGCGGGCCGTGCGACGTGACGGCGCTGCCAGTAAGGAGCGTCTCCCCCCCCAATCCGACAGGCCCCTTAATGGATTATTTTACTCCCTCTCTGGGCGTGCGTGAGCGTCTCGCGTCTATTTTAAAACCCCTGGGTTCCAATGCACCTTATTACACTGTAAAGCCTCTGGCTTGTGGCAGAAGAATGTTCTGGGCTATAAAACAGGGAGTGGAGTGGAAGTTTGATGGGTTTGCTTCCATCCGCTCCCCACAAAACGCTTTCTAAACGCCATTAAGATTTAGCATGCGCCGTGCAGCCAAGCTGCGTGTGTCCCGCGTTTAAGTCAATTGGCTTCTGAGTTTTATTTCTCCCGTACACATCACGTCGCATCAGGCTGCTGCCACAGCCGGGGGCGGGCCTGAGACACAGGTGCCCCGGGGGACCGGAAGGTGGGGCCCTTGCTGCCCTGAGCCCCGAAGAGAGAGGGGTTCGATGTGGAGAAAGGAGCTCCGCCTTTGGTGTCAGAGTGCCGTGGCCTGGAGGCCCTCTGGCTGTCACACGTGGAAACGGGGACGGGGGAGAACACTCAGCTGTGTCCTGCCCCTGGCCAGCACCTGGATCAGCCCGCACCTGACACCATCCTGGCTTCCAACCGAGACCAGCGTGACAACTGGGAGTCCCTGTGCCCTTCTCACCAAGGACATCTCCTTCCCTCCCTCCTGCAGGCCCCTGAGAGGGTGGATGGGGGGAAGGAAGCACTCCCCCACCCCCGGCTGGCCGAGCACCTCGGACACCTGCGCCTCCATGCTCTCCCCGCCGGCCTCGGGCAACATGCCAGCTGAGTGAACCCCAAACTCAGGCAGACGAGAGGAGGCGGAGGTGTGACAGGTCAGAATGCAGAGTGACCGGCGGTGCGACAGGAAGCTGGGAGGTGGGGTGGCGGGGCATGGGCTCTGCAGGTGGGCAGCCTGGGGCGCAGGCCCGGGCGCTGTGTGACCAACAGGGCAGCTGTGGGCAGGACTCACCCCCTTCACTGGCCTCTGACCGTTCTCAGCGTGTGTGGCGCACCTGCCACGGACCAGGTCCAGTGCTGGCACCAGGCCAGGGCAGCGCGGGTGAGAGTGCCCCCTGGGAGATGGCATGGGAGCACACAGCAGGACCCTGCGTGGGCAGCGCCTGGGAGGCCTTGGCCACCTGCAGCCTCACTTTGCTGGCCCCTAAAATGGGCAAACAGGGCTGCTTCCGTGCCGGCTTTCTGGACCCAACGGGACAACACCCTCGGGTGAATGTGTCCACTTTGGTGTTAGCGACCCTGGACGTGGTCCCTGTCCCCCTGGAACGCCCTGGGATCCAGGACACGGCAGGAGAGTGTGGAGAGCCACACACAGGGTGCTGTCTGCCCCCTCCTCCCTCCCCCGCCCCCGCAGGCGGGTCCTGGAGTGGGTGCAGCCACATGGCGATGGCTGGGTCAGCAGCGGAGCCCACTGGACATGCAGCCGCCAGAGGGTGCTGGGACCAGGGTGCTGGGACCAGGGTGCTGGGACCAGGGTGCTGGGACCAGGGTGTGAGGATGGGGAGGGAGGACAGGGAGGGAGGACTGAGAGGGAGGACAGGGAGGGAGGAGTGGGAGGGAGGATGAGGAGGGAGCACAGGGAGGGAGGACAGGGAGGGAGGACTGAGAGGGAGGACAGGGAGGGAGGACAGGGAGGGAGGACAGGGAGGGAGGACAGGACAGAGAGGGAGGACAGGGAGGGAGGACTGGGAGGGAGGACGGGGAGGGAGGACAGGGAGGGAGGACTGGGAGGGAGGACAGGGAGGGAAGACTGGGAGGGAGGACGGGGAGGGGGAACGGGGAGGGGGGACTGGGAGGGAGGACGGGGAGGGAGGACAGGGAGGGAGGACAGGGTGTGAGGACGGGGAGTTAGGATGGGGAGGGAGGACAGGGAGGGAGGACAGAGAGGGAGGACAGGAAAGGAGGACAGGGAGGGAGGACGGGGAGGGAGGACGGGGAGGGGGGACGGGGAGGGGGACGGGGAGGGGGGACGGGGAGGGAGGACGGGGAGGGAGGACGGAGAGGGAGGTGGGGAGGGGGAATGGGGAGGGAGGATGGGGAGGGAGGACAGGGAGGGAGGATGGAGAGGGAGGCGGGGAGGGGGAATGGGGAGGGAGGACTGGGAGGGAGGACAGGGAGGGAGGACAGGGAGGGGGAATGGGGAGGGAGGACTGGGAGGGAGGACGGGGAGGGAGGACAGGGAGGGAGGACAGGGTGTGAGGACGGGGAGTTAGGATGGGGAGGGAGGACAGGGAGGGAGGACGGAGAGGGAGGACAGGAAAGGAGGACAGGGAGGGAGGACAGGGAGGGAGGACGGGGAGGGGGGACGGGGAGGGGGACGGGGAGGGAGGACGGAGAGGGAGGTGGGGAGGGGGAATGGGGAGGGAGGATGGGGAGGGAGGACAGGGAGGGAGGATGGAGAGGGAGGCGGGGAGGGGGAATGGGGAGGGAGGACTGGGAGGGAGGACAGGGAGGGAGGACAGGGAGGGGGAATGGG
Source organism: Pipistrellus kuhlii (assembly GCF_014108245.1). Classification (NCBI taxonomy): domain Eukaryota; kingdom Metazoa; phylum Chordata; class Mammalia; order Chiroptera; family Vespertilionidae; genus Pipistrellus; species Pipistrellus kuhlii. Next base: position 2,568,115 of record NW_023425534.1, on the reverse strand, counting down.
GAGGGGGGACGAGGAGGGAGGACAGGGAGGGAGGACGGAGAGGGAGGACGGGGAGGAGGACTGGCAGGGAGGACGGAGAGGGGGGACGGGGAGGGGGAATGGGGAGGGAGGACTGGGAGGGAGGACGGGGAGGGAGGACTGGGAGGGGGAATGGGGAGGGGGGACGAGGAGGGAGGACAGGGAGGGAGGACGGAGAGGGAGGACGGGGAGGAGGACTGGCAGGGAGGACGGGGAGGGGAAATGGGGAGGGAGGACTGGGAGGGAGGACGGGGAGGGAGGTCAGGGAGGGAGGACAGGGTGTGAGGACGGGGAGTTAGGACGGGGAGGGAGGACAGGGAGGGAGGACGGAGAGGGAGGACGGGGAGGAGGACTGGCAGGGAGGACGGAGAGGGGGGACGGGGAGGGGGAATGGAGAGGGAGGACTGGGAGGGAGGACGGGGAGGGAGGACAGGGAGGGGGAACGGGTAGGGGGGACGGGGAGGAAGGACTGGGAGGGAGGACGGAGAGGGGGGACGGGGAGGGGGAATTGGGAGGGAGGACTGGGAGGGAGGACGGGGAGGGAGGACAGGGAGGGGGAACAGGGAGGGGGGACGGGGAGTTAGGACGGGGAGGGAGGACAGGGAGGGAGGATGGAGAGGGAGGATGGGAAAGGAGGACGGGGAGGGGGGACGGGGCGGGAGGAGATACGGGATAAATCTGCGGTGGTCGCTGTGATGCGGAGCTGGAGCTGTGGGGGCCGGCCGGGGTGCGGGTCTCCATTCCCAGGGCACCCCCTTTCCCCGGGGCCCTGTTCTCACAGCTGATGGGACCTTCGCTCTGGAGGAATAATTACTCTCCGCGGAGGAGCGGCCGGGCCGTGCATGCTGATGGACCACAATGTCACCTTGGCGGCCGCTGAGCGCCAGGCCCGGCTTGGGCCCCGGCCAAGTCCCGGCTTCTTTCTCACAATGGAGGTCACCTCTCCATGGAATTTGTTGATGATCTCCAAAATGACAGTCAGAAAGCTCCTGTCAGCAGGATTTGTTTAAGAGGAAAGAATAGCACAGCGATGAAGGGAACAGGTGGCGTGGGGTGAGGAGGAGGGGGGGACCCAGAGACGAGGTCAGAAGCCAGGTGACGGAGACAGCGAGGTGCCATCCAGAGTCAGCCTCTGGAACCGCAGCCAGACGGAGGGGCCGGCCACAGTGTGCGACGCAGGGCGGGGTGAGGGCAGCCTCGCGTGACCGCGGAGGCGGGCGCTGAGCTGTGGCCCCGGCTCCCGGAGCCCGAGACGCTGACTGGATGGAAACAGAAGCACCTGTGGCCGCTCACTGAGGCCCGGGGGGGGGGGGGGGGGGGGAGGCTGGATGTCCCTGAGCCCCGGCAGGAGGAGAGCAGATGTCACCACCGCCAGTCACCTGCCGAGGGACATCGGGCCCTGGTGGCTGCACACAATTCCATGTGCTGGAGCCCAGAAAGGAATTCTAGCCCCCCCCCCCCCCCGACCAGTGCCTCTGGGGTGCCCAGCGCTACCGAGCTTTCTCCAAGGCAGAGGGAGGAGATGGGGGTGGCCTCCCGCAGGGCTCCCAGCAGCCAAGCAGACCTGAGGAGTGGGCTGTGGGGGAGGGGGCTGTGGGGGAGGGGGCTGTGGGGGAGGGGGTTGTGGGGAAGGGGCTGTGGGGGAGGGGGCTGTGGGGGAGGGGGCTGTGGGGGAGGGGGCTGTGGGGGAGGGAGCTGTGGGGGAGATGTAGGGGAAGGGGTTATGTGGGAGGGGCTGTGGGGGAGGGGGCTGTGGGGGAGGGGGCTGTGGGGGAGAAGATGTAGGGGAAGGGGTTATGGGGGAGGGGGCTGTGGAGGAGGGAGCTGTGGGGAAGGGGGGTTGTGGGGAGGGTGCTGTGGGGGAGGGGGCTGTGGGGAAGGGGCTGTGGGGGAGGGAGCTGTGGGGGAGGGGGGTTGTGGGGAGGGGACTGTAGGGGAGGGGTCTGTAGGGGAGGGGTCTGTAGGGGGAGGGGTTTGGGGGGAGGGGGCTGTTGGGGAGGGGGTTGTGGGGGAGGGAGGGGGCTGTGGGGGAGGGTGCTGTGGGGGAGAAGATGTAGGGGAAGGGGTTATGGGGGAGGGGGCTGTGGAGGAGGGGGCTATAAGGGAAGGGGCTGTGGGGGAGGGGGCCGTGGGGGAGAAGATGTAGGGGAAGGGGTTATGGGGGAGGGGGCTGTGGAGGAGGGAGCTGTGGGGAAGGGGGGTTGTGGGGAGGGTGCTGTGGGGGAGGGGGCTGTGGGGGAAGGGGCTGTGGGGGAGGGAGCTGTGGGGGAGGGGGGTTGTGGGGAGGGGGCTGTAGGGGAGGGGTCTGTAGGGGAGGGGTCTGTAGGGGGAGGGGTTTGGGGGGAGGGGGCTGTGGGGGAGGGGGTTGTGGGGGAGGGAGGGGGCTGTGGGGGAGGGTGCTGTGGGGGAGGGGGCTGTGGAGGAGGGAGCTGTGGGGGAGGGGGCTGTAGGGGAAGGGGCTGTGGGGGAGGAGGGGTCTGTGGGGGAGGGGGCTGTAGGGGAGGGGGCTGTAGGGGAAGGGGCTGTGGGGGAGAGGGCTGTAGGGGAAGGGGCTGTGGGGGAGGAGGGGTCTGTGGGGGAGGGGGCTGTAGGGGAGGGGTCTGTAGGGGAGGGGTCTGTAGGGGGAGGGGTTTGGGGGGAGGGGGGCTGTTGGGTCTGCCAAGTGGGCAGGCTTGGCCGGAGCTGTGCTGTGTGAAGCCCTTGGGGCACTTGGTGGGGACCTGCCCCACCCGCTCCGCCCCGGTGCTGTGAGGACTCTGCCTCCCCCCAGATACTTCCTGGGCGCCGCCCGCCCCAGCTGTCACCCGTCACGGGTTTGGGGACAAGGAGAGGGAGGTGGGAGGGAGGAGAGAGGACAGTGAGGGAGCGTGTGCGGTGCCGAGGAGGGGAGGGCCCGTGCCCAGGCTGGGGGCCAGACCCGGCCACCGCCGGCCTGCGCAGGGAGCAGCCTGAGGCGGGGAAAGCGATCCCTGGGGGCCGCCCTGTCCCCACTCGGCCGGCCCCGGTCTGGGCCTTTGGGAGGCTGAGCCAGCACCCCCAAACCCACCCCCGGGCCCCGGGACCCCCAGCCCCGAGCTGGCTCCAGCACGGGCTCCTCCTGGGCAGCCCTGGGCCTGGCTGCCGGAGCAGCTCGGATCCCCTCTCCGCACAGGAGGAGGGTCTGGATGAAGCGGCCCCGCCAGAGGGAGGGGGGAGTCCTCACCAGGCCAGGGCCTGGGGTCTCCCTGCCCCGGGCAGGGCCATGCCGGGCGCCGGCTGCGAGAGGAGCTGCGTGTTTTGGCTCCGGGAAGCATAAAGAACAGGCCCGAAATTATTTTTTAAAATATGAATCGGAGGTTTAATGAGGAGAGAGGAATTCCTTTCCAGTAATGGCCTAGTAATAGCACTTGCTAAAGTAATGAGGTTTCAGTATTCCCCAATAAAAGGTGATCTACTCCGGATCTGAGGAAATAAAACTGCAGAGATAATTTCAGGGTGATCCTGACATGCCTGAATTGGTGTTACAGGTTCTGGCCATTAAGCCCACGGGGACGGGCCTGGGGGAGGGGGGGCAGCCTGACGCTGCCTGGGCCTCAGAGGCCGAAGACGGGTCCCCTGGTGGCCTCCGCCCCACACCCGTTCTTCTCTGCACGTGGAGGGGCCGGGCCAGACGACCGTTCCACTCTTCAGTCTTAGCTCTCAATGGCTCCTGGACCCCTGACCGGCCACGGCCACACCTGAAAGCCAGACGGCGCAGAGAGGGGAGGAAGGGAAGTCCCCACGGGGGATGCTCCCCCGAGGTCCCCCCTCCCCAGGTCACTCCTCCTCCATCGCTGACTGACAGCCTGACACCGGAGCGGGCGGCAGGCGTCCACGCCGGGAACATGACGGAGTGTCACTTCAGAGCCCGAGGCCTCGCGCAGGTGTTAACAGAAAGCTTACCGAGTGATTTCCACGCGCTACGCAATAATTTATTAACAATTCGCTGCAGCTGAACATTAAACACGATATTAATCACCACGTGAATGGGTGGAAGACAAACAGCCCGGCCCAGGCCTGTGAGTGAGTGCTGTGAGCGATCGCAGCGGACCCGCTGATTCCTGCGGGGTCAGCCAAGGGCGCCAGCACCCTCCCCACGGCCCGCGCACCTCCAGGCGGCCTGTGTCTGCCTCCCCAGTGGGTGGGCAGCAGAGAGAGTCCATCACGCTCCAGTGACCATCTTTGTCTCAAGGACACTCCCTGCTGCCACCCCACCAGGCGCAGGAGGAGGACAAGGAAGACAGAGTATCAACTCCTGTGACCAGGAAGGCAGCGGGCGGGCGTGTGCGATTGTAAGGACGCCTGGCCACTGGGAACAGGTGTGTTTGCAGGCGGGCACCTGGCCCTGCCCTGATGGACAGGGCGCTTGCATGGCTGGCTCAGAGGGCAGCCAGGGCCCTGGGAGGCAGAAAGCAAGGACGGGACAGAGACTCAGAGACGGCTCACATGGAGGGGCTCGCCCGGAGGATGAGGGACTCCTGTCACAGGGTCCACCCGCTTTCCCACTGGCAGCCAGTCCTCTCCTGCCTGAGACGTGATCGAGGCGTACAAAGCACCCCACCTTCCGGGCTGGTATTGATTGTGACATGAGATCGCCTTGGCTTTAAGAGGTCAGGCTGCGGGGAGCCCCTCGGGCGGCGGCCGCACCCGCCCGCACACTCCGGTTCCCCCTGCAGAGCACTGAGGCCCAGGGAGTCCGGGCGGAGAGGACGCGGCCGCTCCGGGTCCTGGGGTCTGCTGCTCTCACCCAGGGCTTCCTCCCCGTAGTGGCCACCGCCCTCCCCCTGACGTTCCTCTGCTGGACTCCAAGCCCAGGAGGCGGGGACCAAACTGTCCTGGTCGCCTTTGCATCCCGGTCCCAGTGACGGCCTGGCCCAGCCGGAGCTCAGCGATGCCGGTAACAAATGAACGTGCGTGTTCAGAGGGACCAGGAGACCAGGTGGCAGCTGTTACAATGAGGGATCGCAAGTCCCACACACGGTGTCCCTCCTGCTCTCTGTGGAGGCAGCAGAGCCAGGAGCCCTCCTCGTCCTCACGCACACGGGTGAGCCTGCGCCTCCCAGGTCTGTGGGCAGGCCAGCCTCCCAGAACTTTCTAGAAGGAAGGACCTCCGTCACCGATGCCTCTGGGCTGCTGGAGGGTGAGGTCTCTGGACGGGCAGCTCCACCCCTGAGGGAGGGGAAGGAAACAGACTGTGCTAGCTCCGGGGTCTAACTCTTCAGCTACCCGCTCCCTGCTCCCATGGGAGGCAAGCCAGCTCGGCGGGGGGGGGGGGGGGGGGGGGGGGCAAATAGAGGAGGTGCAGCACAGGGCCTCAGGGGCCCAGACGGACCCCGGGGTTTCGGGGTGTGGAGGGACTGGAGGGACCACAGGGTCCCCTGGAGGAAAAATAAAACGGTACCATGAGCAGCCCGCCTCGGAGCGGCTCCCAGAGTGTGGCCCCTCCATGAGAAACGCAAACAGTGTAAAAAGCCATCGAGCAGAGAGGAGTTTACTGCTAATTACGAGAAGCGTGACACGCTCGGACTCCTCGAAAAATAAATGAGTCCGTTTTTAATGCCTGCTTCCGTGACACGCAGAGAACGTGCCAACTTACTCCAAGGTCACGTCTCACCTAGCAGGTCCGGGCTTCCAGCTACAGATTCCGACGGGGGAGCTGGGGGGCACCTGCCGGGCGGGCGGGACCACGTCTGCCCTGCCCCCTCAATCCTTTCCCCCGCTGCCTCCCCGTGCTCCCTCTTCTGTCCTCCCTCCCTCTCTCCCGCTCCCAGGTTCCCTCCTTCCCTGGGCCTCCTCTCCTCTGCCCCTCCCCTCTGTCCCCTGAGCCCGGCGACCCCTCAGAGGCAGCTTTGTCTGTGCCTCTTGCTTTGGCACCCTCATGGGTTAAACCGCCCCGCCCAAAATATGCCGGGGTCCTAACCCACAGCGAGAAATGTAATCCCAGAACCCCACACGGGGTTTGAGGACAGGAAAACTACACTCGGTCCTATGTAGAGGCACCTATAAGTGCTGAGCCTGAAGCACAGGCACCCCAATGAGGCGCACACCCAGGACCCGGATTCTCCCCGAAGCAGCAGGTGGGGGGAGCGGGGCACCCCGAGGGGCACACAGGGAGTACGTCAGTGGTAATAATGGCTAAACACCCTCTAAGGTAAACGGTGACAGGGTCGTAAAGCACAGGCGACAACCAATCCTGTTCCCCTCATCCTCTCTATTTGACAACCAGCCCGCTCCCTGGGCCGCACGCAGGGGCCGCTGCCTCAGGACCAGGGCGTGGCCGGGAGGTCCGGGTGCAGCCTCCGGCTTTGGGTGACGGCGCTGACCACCCGGGGTGCCCGCACCCCACCCAGGAAGACTGGCCCTGGGAACCCCGGCCAGGAGGCGGCCTCCCCCACACCCCCGGGCCGAGGGAGTCCCTCGCCGGTCTATTTCGCCATCCCGTGCCTCCCACTCAGCGCGGAGAGAGGTTACGCATGAAAGATGACTCCTGAAAGGCACGTCTGGGCTTTATCACGCCTCTGGGCGACGCTGGGCGGTCTTTGAAGAAATGAGGCCGTGCCCTTTCCATTTCCTGTCCACAGGGCGACGTTTCAGCGGCGCACGGGGTCAGGGAGAAGGAGCCGAGGCCAGGTCATGGTCTCAGCCTGCGCGGGGCGGGCGGCCCGAGTCTGATGGATGGCTGCAGACTGACTGCGGAAGCAAGTGCTCTCCACGGCAGGCCTGGGCTGTGGAAACCTCCGGCAGGTGGACAGTCTGCCCTCGGCCAACCAGGGCCAGGGCGCTCAGGGTCTGCCCTTCCCGCTGCCCCCTCAGGCTCCATCAGCAGCCACAGCCCAGCCCCTCCCCCTGCTCCTCCCTGACCTATTGCCATCAGAGGGTCGAATTGCCATTCCCTGCCGTGGCTTCAGCAGAGGCTCTAGGAGCTGAGTGCTGCAGACATTTATGGAACGAGAACATTCTTCTCGGGTCAGAGTTAGCACCTGTCAGGAGGAATGGGAGCCATTCCTTCCCACCCTGACCTCAGTGCCTGGAGTCCCACCTCTGGCTCCTAGCTCCGCCCCACCCCGCCCACCTCCCACAGCCTCGCCCCTCTCTCCCACAGCCCTGCCAGCTCCTCCTGGTACAAACTGATCAGGTTGCAAGTCAATTCCTATGCATTCCGCTGCCCTGTCCCTGGATGGCGCAGCAGGGCAATGCCAGAGCCTGCAGGAGGAGGAGCCACCCGGGTCAGTGCTGGGGGCTGGAAGGGGCTGCTGCCTACCCCAGGAAGCCCAGAGGACTCCCTCAGCTCCATGTGGGATTTGGCATGCGAAGGGTGCCGCAGGTCACCTGGCTGCAGTACCCTCCACCTGGTCCATCCAGGACCCGTTGCCACGACCGGATGGCTTCCCGGTGGCTTCGACAGCACCTGGGGGCCGACTTAAGAGATTCCAGGCCCATTTTCCTGCAGGCACCGCCGTGTGCCTCAGTTTCCCCGTTCGCTAAGTGAGGTTGATGTGGGGTGAGTGTGAGGATGACGTCCTTGGAAAACAGCCCCAGGACAGGGCAGGCCGTGCAGTGAGCGTTGCTGTTCCTGTGGCCGCTCTCCGCGGGATGGCGGCCGTGGCCGGAGGGAGCGGACACAGGCCGGCCTCCCCGCTGCCGGCCCCCAGCTCCTTCCACACCGTGACTCCGTTCCCTCCGGGGCGCGGCTGCCGCCCGTGTGTTACCCGAGGAGACAGACACCACGGCTGGGGGTTGGTTCTGTGCGAGCGCTGGACCCTGGCCAGCCGCCGGGCCAGCCTGCCTGACAGCGCACACACAGCTGATGTTTACGGCAGAACAATCCGCACACGTTAGGCGGTGGCAGCCGCGGGAACCGGCTGGCAAATGCCGGCGGGCTGCTTTCATCGGCGTTCGTGGGGAGCCAGCTCCACGCGGCAACAGCTCAATTTGGGGGGGGGGGCTCCCAAACAAGAAAATCAGCCTGCTCCCTGTCTCCCAGCACAACCCCGACCTGCTCTGTTTGCCCGCAGACAACAGAGAAAGGAGATGTTTCATCCCACTGACCGAGGGTCGCTGCGGGGGTGGGGGTGTCCCAGATGTTCACACACCGGGCCGGGCGCCTGGTTCCGGGAGGGAGGAGCGGTGACTTTGCTTCTCTTCCTCATGAGCCCTCTGCCCCCGGTGCCAGAGCCTCGTCAGCAGAGTCCGTGTCCTTGGCAAGCAGCTCTCCCTGCTCCCCAGCCCCGCAGCCGAGGGCCCGGCGCTGGAGGGGAGCCCTCTGCCCCGGGACCACGGCCCGAGTTCAGGGTGCAGCTGGCCCGGTGCCCGCCCTCTGGAAACGTTCTACCTCAGAGACCCTTTGGGGACAAGGAGCTGGTGTCCCGAGAGACAGGCTGCTCACAGCGAGTCTGAGCTTGGCCTAGGAAGTGAGGGCTTCGGGGTGAGCAGCGCCCTGGCCAGCTGCCAGCATCCCCTCACCTGCCTTTTCCCGGCAGTCACTCCCTTGGTTTATGGACCACATGCGGGGGTGCTCACGGCCTGAGCTCCTGAAAAGCAGGACTGTCCTGCCCCCACTGAAGCCCGGAGGCCCATCCATGGTGGGGGCAGAGGGAGGACCTGAGGACATGCTTCTGAATTAGGATGGATGATATGGATGGATGGATGTATATATGTGTGGGTGAGCTGATGGATGGATAAATGCATGCACGTATGTATGTACATATGTATGGGTAAGTGATGGGTGGTTGGCTGGGCGGGGTGGACAGGTGGGTGAATGGGTGGGTGGATGGGTGGGTAGATAAATGGATGGATGAGTGGATGAGGGGGTAGGTGGGGTAGGTGGGTAGATGGATGAGGGGATAGGTGGGTGGGTGGATGGATAGGTGGGTGGGTGGATGATGGATGGATGGATGAGGGGGTGAGTAGATGGATGGGTGGGGGAGAGGTGGAGGGGGAATGAGGGGAGATAAGGGGGTAGGTGGGTGAATGGATGGGTGGATGGATGGATGAGGGGGTGGGTGGGTGAATGAATGGATAGGTAGGTGGGTAGATGGATGGGTGGATGAGGGGGGATAAAGGGGTAGATGGGTAGGTGGATAGATGGATGGGTGGGGGGTGGATGGATGGGTGGGTGGATGGATGGGTGAATGAGGGGGTAGGTAGGTAGGTGGATGGATGGGTGGATGAGGGGGTAAGTGGTGGGGGTGGATGGATAGGTGGGGGAGGGGTGGGGATGGATGAGAGGGATGAGGGGGTAGGTAGGTGGATGGATAGATAGATGGATGAGGGGGGTAGGTGGGTGGATGAGGAGGTAGGTGGGTATGTGGATGGATAGATGCGTGGGCTGGTGGATGAGGGGGGATAAAAGAAGAAGGTAAGTGGATGGATGGATGGATGGATGGATGGGCAGGTGGATGGATGGGTGGGGGAGGGTGTAGATAGGTGGATGGATGGATGGGTAGATGAGGGGGTAGGTGGTAGGGGTGGATGGATGGGTGGGGGAGAGGTGGGGATGGATGAGGGGGGATGAGAGGCAGATGGGTGGGTGGATACATGGATGGATGAGGGGGTGGGTGGGTGCATAGACGGATGGATGGGTAAGTGGGTGGGTGGATGGACAGAGCGTGGGTTGGTGGGTGAATGGGAGGATGAGGGGGTAGGTGGGTGGATGGATGAGGGGTGGGTGGGCAGGCGGCTGGATGACAGCTCATTAGCTGCCGCTGGGAGAAAGCAGCCCTCCAGAAAGGGCTTCCTGAGCCTCTGAGCCTTGCATATCACAGCGGTGTGTCTGTGTGTCCGTGTGTCCGTGTGTCCGTGTGTCCATGTGTCCGTGTGTCCGTGTGTCTGTATGTCAGTGTGTCCGTGTGTCCGTGTGTTTGTGTGTCCATGTGTTTGTGTGTCCGTGTGTCCATGTGTCCGTGTCTCTGTGTGTCCGTGTCTCCGTGTGTCTGTGTGTCCGTGTGTTTGTGTGTCCATGTCTCTGTGTCTCTGTATGTCCGTGTGTCCGTGTGTCCGTGTGTCCGTGTGTCTGTGTCTCTGTATGTCCGTGTGTCCGTGTGTCTGTGTGTCCGTGTGTCCGTGTGTCTGTATGTCCGTGTGTCCGTGTGTCTGTGTGTCTGTGTGTCCATGTGTCCGTGTGTCCGTGTGTCTGTGTCTCTGTATGTCCGTGTGTCTGTGTGTCTGTGTGTCCGTGTGTCCGTGTGTCTGTATGTCCGTGTGTCCGTGTGTCTGTGTATCTGTGTGTCTGTGTCTTTGTGTGTCTGTGTGTCTGTATGTCCGTGTGTCTGTGTGTTCGTGTGTCTGTGTTTGTGTGTCCGTGTGTCTGTGTGTTTGTGTGTCCGTGTGTCCGTGTGTCCGTGTGTCTGTGTCTGTGTGTCCGTGTGTCCGTGTGTCTGTGTGTTCGTGTGTCCGTGTGTCCGTGTGTCCGTGTGTCTGTGTGTCTGGCAGCATCCCGCCTCCTCTTGCGCTGGGGCATCAGCGGGAGGAAGCATGGACTCGGTTTAGGGGGGACGGAGAACGGTAGGCCGCCCTCCAATCCCACCCTCCTCAGGAAGTCTTTCCAGACAGGAAAGTGACAAGCCAGAGCCAGTGCTGGCAGACTGGTCCCTGAGCCAGTGCTGCCTGCTGCCGCTTTGGCAGTGCTGTCTCCTCGGCACACGGCCACCCACCTGCTCACACTCCACGGCCTGAGGAGCTGCCGCGGAGGCCACGGGCCCCCAGAGTCTGAGCTGTTTCCTGACCCGCCCTCTCCAGGGTGCGTCCGCCGGTGGCCAGGACACAGTGCTGTTGGGTCCTTGCGTGGACACGTCCCTCAGCCCCGCGAGGCCCTCTGACGGTGATGCAACGATCCCCCCAAGGTCACCCTCCCGAGGGGCCCTGACCGCCAGCCGCAGCGGCCGGCACTGGCTCTCTCTCCGTGAGGAGCCGCTTTGGTGAGACGTCGTTCACATCCCGGACCGTTCACCACAGGACGCACACAAGCCAGTGGTTTCAGCTCATTCAGTAATGCTGTGCAGCCACCGGCACAATACGTTCCAGAGCCTTTAAACTTGTCTTTAAAACATGGTAAGAAAAAACCGTGGTAAGATACGCGTGACACAGTGCACCCTCCTCCTCGCTTTTACCCCTACGGCTCACTATGTGAAGCCCCCGCGCACGGCTGTCTTCTTGTCCTACTTTATTTATTTGTTCCTCCCTGGAAATATGGCATTGCTTGTGGTTCGTTTTACCCAATGTCTCTCCAGGGTGAGATGTGGTCTCCTTCACTGCCTGTCCCAGCGCCTGGGAGAGCGTTGGGGCGTGGCGAGTGCTCAGGAAATATGCAAATAAGTGAATGAATGAGCCCCTGAGCCCGGTCCATTCCTGGGCCAGGCCTGGGTCATGTGATGGCTCCGTGAGGTTCCTGGGGCACTGGCCACACTCACATAAAGGCGATGGCTCCACCCTGCTCTCCCCCTCCCCCCCCCAACTGCCCAAGGCCTCAGTGCAGCACCTGGCCGGTTAGCAGCCTTCACCCTGAGTCAGGGCCACATCCTGCAGGCAGTGCTGCTGTTTGCATTCACATATTTCGGGGGGTGGGGGGATACTCTTGTACTTTGTCTGAGTTCTCCCTTGTGGGACCTCTCCGAGGGCTGGGGTGCAGGTAAGCAGGAGGGTGAGGGAGCAGTATCGAGGGCAGCACCCCCAAAACTGGCGAAGCAATGGCACCCCCACTCCGTGTGAGTCAGACTCTCGCAGGGGTCTTCAAACTACGGCCCGCGGGCCACATGCGGCCCGCAGAGGAGTCTGATCCGGCCCGCCAGGTTTTTTGGGCAGTGAGCACAGCCGAGGTGTTACAGTAGGAATTAGTAGTTCATATACTGTAGTCCGGCCCTCCAGCTCTCTGAGGGACCGTGATCTGGCCCCCACTTTAAAAAGTTTGAGGACCCCTGCGAGAAACAGCGGCCGAGGAGGAGGCGCACAGAGAGGATCCGTTATGGCTCACGATGTGGGGCTGGCACGTCTGAACCCCGAGGGCAGCAGGGAGGCGGGAGCTGTGGGAGCTGGTGCCGCAGCCCGGAGTCAGCCCTCCATGGGCAGCCGCCTGGGGACAGGCCGCCCGAGGACAGGCCGCCCGGGGACAGGCCGCCCGAGGACAGGCCCGGCTTTACGTCCCCGGCGGAGGCAGAACTTCTGCTTCTCGGGGTGCCAGGCTTCGCTCGTAAGGCCTCCACGGGGCTGGCTGAGGCCACCCCCATGAGGGAAGGTGACCTGCGTTACTCCAAGTCCCTGGTGAGAGGCCGATCCCCCGGCAAAGGGCTTGTACAGCCTCTGTTGTTTGATCAAAACCTGGGCCCCCAGCCTTGACGAGCCGTCACACAGAGTAACCACCACAGTCCCCACTGCACCACTGTCCCCGCCTCCCGGGTCCTCCTGGCCCCTGCAGAGGAGGGGAGCCCCCTGGCCATCCCAGGCACCACAGCCACCCCAGCCCAGGGAGGCGACGCCAGGCGGTGGTAGGGTGGCACCCAGATGACACCCAGTCTCGGTTCTTGTGTTCTGGGGGAAAACGGATGGAAAAAACCAAGGTGCTCCCACAGAGGTGCTTCTGGGGCAGGAACACCCGCTCCCAGAGGGGGAGAGCGGTCACTTTTCCTTAGTCTGACCGTAACTACACCTCGGAGACCCCCGCCTGCCCCGGATTTACCCCACCCCGCAGTGACGCACAGCGCACACCTGTCCGCCGCGTCTGTTCCCAGGCTTCCAGCAGCTCAGCTGCCTTCTGCATCAAGTTGCCACGTCTCCTGGCAGGCTCCTCGGAGGTCGTGCATGCACCCCTGCCCCCTGCGGGTCCCAGCCCTGGCCTGGTGCGGCCTCCCCGGAAAGCCTGGCTGGGTCTTCTCCCTGAGCGAGGCGGCTGTGCCTCGCGGGTGCAGGGCATCTTTTATTGGAGGTGTCGGGAAGCGGCGAGCTGTGCCCCCGCTCCAGGCATCAGGCGGGGGAGCCAGCGAGGGCGGGAGGACGGGTCCAGAGCTCTCGGTGGTTCCGAAGGGCCTCGCGAGCACTGCCCGAGCATCGTGGATGCGGGCACACCGTGACTTCACCCCCGAGTTCACTCTGATAGGAACGTGCCGCCCACACCCTGGGTCTTGGGGAGTGGGACGTCCTTTGGTTCCGACGCTGTGGGCTCCTGGCACCTCCTCCCTCCTCCCTCAGCTTCCAGGCCACGCCAGGACGACACTCAGAGCGATCCACTCGCTTCAGACTCGATGGAACTTTCACGAAACACCAAAACCGAACCAGGCAGGGGGGCCGCGGGGTCTGGCTTGCTCAGGCTGCGGCTTGCTCTCTGGGGTGGCGGGTGCCCCACAATCCCTCTACCTGTGTCCGGTCCAGTCATGGCAGGCCTGTCTCCGAGCTGGGATTCCGTTTTAAAAAAATGGTTTGTCCTGACGGGGCGGCCCGAGCTTCGGCAGGCCCGTCTGTTCCCCGTCTGAGGCCTGAGTGCGTGCAGTGCAGGCTGGCAGCGTCTCCAGGTCCCGCCCTGACCCTGCTCGCTCCTAGGAAGCCTGCCCCCCACGAAGGCGCGGGTGCAGGGGTCACTGAGGCTGAGGCGCGGCTTTCCAAGGGCTTGGTTTTATGGCGGCTGGGGCCGGGGTCGGGGTCTGGGGCCGGGGCCGGGGCCGGGGCCAGGGCCAGGGACGGGGCGGGGGCTGGGGCCTGGGTGGCTCGGAGGTTCCGTGGGCTGCGCTGCATCCGGAACGACAGTGCAGGGCAAGGCCCAGGGGGCCTCAGACCTGAGCCTCCTCTCGGCTGAGGGGTCCAGGCCATTTCACACTAACGTCGGGAGGGTGTGCTTTGAAGCCACGTCTGTAGCTTTCGTGAGGGATCTCCGGGAGCCCGGAGGAAACAGAGAGACACCTGGGGAAGATTACAGCCTCGGCCGATGCCGTTTTGCTGAGCCAGCCGCTATGGCAGGGAGCCCTCTGCACAGAACGCTGACAGCGACAGCAGCCAGAGACTCGGAATTCTGTCTCCACCCAAAGGAACGCAGCTTCTGTGCCAGACGCAGTGGGGTTCCCCTTACAGAAGCTGAATCTGACCCCAAGATGCCCCCCAGGAGGCGCAGCGACCAGGAGCCAGGCTTCCCGCCCTTTCCGGAGGGTCGTCGGGCCCGTTTCCTCCCGTCAGGCCCGTTCTGCTCCAGGAGGAAGGCTGTCCCTCCCCACGCAGGCCGGTGAGACTGTGAGCCTCCTTACACGGCCCGTCTCTCTCTGAGACCGGTGAGAGGGTCCCTGGCTAACCATGGCCTGCCCTGCCCTGCCCACCCCGTCGCCCCCCGCGGAGGGAGCTGGGGGCCTAGAGAGGCTGGCGGCTTCCTCCCGCCTCCTCTCCTGACGGATGCACGCAATAAAAGGCCCTCTGCTTCCCCGGATGCCCATTAAAATGTAAACACGAGGACGGGATTTTGAGAGGGCTGCAAAAATGCTTTATTCGGGGCTGCGAGCGGCGGAGCGGGATGCAGAGGAGCGGGGTCTGCCCGCAGAGGCGCCGGGTGGAGAAACTGCCAGAGCGTCAGGGCTGTCAGAGCCCCGGAGAGAGGGCGGCCTTTCCCCTCGCAGCCGCCGCCAGAACCGAAACCACCCCCCACGCCCCCTGCACACCCCCGTGCGCGGGCAGGGACCCACACAGAGCTCACCGGCAAAACATGACCCCTGCCTGGAAACGTCCCGACGAAAAGGCATGGCAGAGCAGAAGTGCCACGCTCTGTCTGCGCCCACTCAGGACACTTCCCCGTGTGCGCCCTTGGGTGGAGGGGCACCTGGGCGGTCCCTCTCCTTCACGGGGTCCAGGGCTGGCCAGAGAGCTGCCGGAGGGTGTTCCCCCCAAGGACAGCCTGAGCAGCAGAACTGGCGCCCATTTCCAGGCTCGGTGGTGCCTGCCGGAGCCCAGGCTCACCTCACCGATAGAGGGGAGGGGAGAGGGGGTTCAGACACATCCCATCCTGTCTGAGACCCCAAAGGGTGCCTTCCTCTCGTCCCATCATTCAGCCCCTGAATGCCAACTAGCCGCCGTCCCCCCGCTGCTGGGATGTGGGGGGTCCTGTGTCTGGCGCCATTTGGAGCGGGTGCAGGGGAGGCGGCTGAGAGGTGAGAGGGGGGAGTGCCAAGGTGGCCGTGCCCTCTGCGGAGACCTGCTCCTCCCAGCGCCTCCTGAGCCCACAGCCCTCCAAAGGACTGGCCACAGCGCCCACTGGCCACGTACAGAGCACAGCGTCAGCCGGGCCGTCCCCACGGACGGGAAGCTCATGGTTCGTGCTCCTGAGAGGCTGCGGGCCCAGGGATGGCATCGCGCGCGGGGATCCATGGATCTGCGCGGGTTTGTGCATATTTATATAACCGGCGAGTAGATTCTTTATTTTTACTGCCTGCTCGGCGCAGCCTGCAGACGGGAGGACCATCAGCAGCCTCCTAAATTACAGATCGCCGCCCGGGCCCCGTGTCGCTCATTAGCCACATCATCGCGCGGCGCGGCACAGCCATAAATTAAGCGGCACAATAGCGGCGGGGAAATTAGGTAATAATTCTCCCATCAGAGGGAAAAGTTGGGGTGCCTCTGGTCCCCCCCGGCGGCTCCCCAGAGGGTGCCGCCGCCCCACGCACGGGCGACACGCGGGGCCCTCTGTCCCCAGGTGCGGCTCTTCGGAGCAGGCAGGTGTGGCTCGCATCAACAACGGAGCGGGCCCGGAAAGCAGACGTGTATTGATACGCAGTGCAGCGACAACTGTCACTTTACATCCGTCAGCGCCCTCTCGGGGGACCAGTGTGAGTATTAAATGTGGCCATTTTTTTTGTTTACCGACAAAACATAATAAAAAGAACGCGGCCTCCTGGATGATTTCTGCCCTCTCTCCCCGAAGTCATTCATAAAATAAACATGGGTTCCGGGGCCTTGGAGGACTTCTTTATGAGTCTCTGATAGCAGGCTAGGCAGGGCAGCTGGGCGGCCTGAGGCCCTGCTCCGGCCGATCAATGTCCCCGCCCCGGCCCGCTGTCCCCGCCCCAGCCTGGCCCACTGTCCCCGCCCAGGCCCGCTGTCCCCGCCCCCCGCTGTCCCTGCCCAGGCCCTCTGTCCCCGCCCCGGCCCGGCCCACTGTCCCCGCCCCGGCCCGGCCCACTGTCCCTGGCCCGCTGTCCCTGCCCCCCGCTGTCCCCGCCCAGGCCCGCTGTCCCCGCCCCCCGCTGTCCCCGCCCAGGCCTGCTGTCCCCGCCCCCCACTGTCCCCGCCCAGGCCCGCTGTCCCCGCCCCCCGCTGTCCCCGCCCAGGCCCGCTGTCCCCGCCCCCCGCTGTCCCCACCCAGGCCCTCTGAATCCCTGGGACAAAATGCCTGTGGGGCCACTGGTGGCTCAGGCAGGAACCCCTGGCTTCACCCCTGGTCTCAACGCACGTCTGGGGCCCGAGGAGCTCAGAGGAGAGGCCGTGTTTCACCCCCCAGAGAGGTGAGGGGGGTGCTGGGGACGGTCTCACCCCCAGCGAGGTGGGGGTGCTAAAGGACCTTTTTGCCTCCCAGCAAGGTGGGGGCGCTGGGGGACCGAGGGAGTGTGGGGTCGGGGCGGGACCCACCTCTCCCCCATGTCAGCGTCAGTGCGGTCCAGACGAGAGTGCGCTGGGCTTCAGTCCACCACCACTCACCACGTGGCTGTGGGAGGCCACGTGTGTCTTGTGTGTCACAGAGATGACATGTCCGCCTCCGGGAGCCACTGGGGAGCAGAGGTCCCACGAGCAGGCAAACTGTTGGCGCTCAGTCCCTGCCAGGCCCTCTCCTTCCCTTCCTGGCAGCGAAGGCCCAAAGCGTGGCTCTGGACCATGTGTCTCCCCATCTCCCTGCCAGAAGCCCGGAGGGAAGTGCAGGAGGAGGGAGCAGAGGGCGGACACGCCCACAGCAGCTGACTCCCCGTGACCTTGACCGCTGTCCCCTCTGAGCCGGCTCTGAGGCCGTGGAGAGGCAGCTCCTCTCGCGCTGTATGCATCTCCCAGGCATACGTGTGTTTTCATAATAACGGGAAAGGAAAGGCTGTCTATGTGGTGGGATTTCTTCATTAAACAGGACTTCACTCCGTTGCCACTAAAGTGACATTTTTGCAAGCCTTGGCCTCCCGGAGCCTCGGCAGCAGCGGGCCTGGGTACACAGGAAAGAGACAGCCCACTCCTGTGACCAGAGGGACAGACCCCTCCTTCCAGCATCTCCCCCAAGGCCGCCTGTCAGGAAGCACTGCCTGTTTGGTCCTCCGCTCAGGGCGGGCACCTCCACGCCCCTCGGCGCTCAGGCCTGCGGGTCCAGAGAGGTTCCCACAGGAGAAACAGAAGAGAATTTCCCCAACTCAGAGAAGTGACGCCTTCCTGAGGGCAAAGCGTTAGGGGTCCAGGTGGGAGGGATGGTTTAGCATCCAGGTGACAACATTTCAAAAAGCAACCTGCGCACCTCTGGGTGCTAAGTTTGGGTTGAAATGTTGGGGTCTCCTTTCTCAAAATGAAAACGATCTAATGAGGGGGGAAATGATGCATTATGAACACAATAAGTATCCTAATTATTAACGAAAATAGGAATTTCATTATTCCGAACACATTTCGTTGCAGGGTATGTTTATCTAGGGAAGGAAATGTAAAAGCCCCATCATTAGAAATTGTTCTCAGGATGTTACTTTAACTTCTGTGACGTCACGCCTGTGCGGCCTGGTGTGTCAGGATGATCACAGGATGATCGGGTTTCAAAGGCACGTGCAGGAAGGACGGGGCGCACTGGGCGAGCTAAGGCACAGCTTTGGGAGCATGAGGTCATCAGGAAAAAAAACCATGAGCTCAGAGCAAACCAACCTCCATCGGCAAGACCAGTGCAAGCGACAGAGCTTGCTGATTCGAATAAAAATAACACTTCCAGAAACAAAAATATCTTGGAGATATTGCTGGCTTGGTTCCAGACCACAGCAAGAAGACGAGTCGCACAGAACGTTTGGTTTTTCAGTGCATGTGAAATCATGTTTACACTGTATCATCGTCTATTAAGTGCACGGTGTCATTATGTCTAGAAAATAATGTATGTACCTTAATTAAAAATGCTTTATTGCTGAAAAATCCTCACCCCCATTTGAGCCTTCAGCAAGCTATGGAGGATCTTGCCTCAAAACACAGTACCTGTGAAGCGCAATAAATTGAAGTGTAATGAAACAGGTCGTGCCTGTGCAATATTTTAAAATAAAAACTCAATGAGGTAGAGAGAACATTCATCAAAATTAGAATTAGTGAACAGAAAGGTAAAGCAAAAGATATTAACTAAGCAGGCCAACACAGAAGGAAATGTTGGAAAAGATGAAACAGAGGCAAAGATGTGGAAAGTAGAATGCCACATGCCTGGTCTCCGTTAGAGAGAGAGGCCAGTAGCAATAACTGGGCTTGTCTGAAAATTTTCTTTTGGAACTCAAACCATCCACAGACTCAAGAAGCCCAGTGAATCCCAATCAGGCAAAGCAAAAACAAACCCTCACTGGGCACATTGTAGAGAAAATACAGAATACAGAGATGAAGAGATGACCTCAACAGCAGTCAGAGAAAGAGAAATGACCATGAGACTGACAGCTGATTTCTCAACAGCAACCACAAGTCCCAGGAGACACTGGACTCATATTTTCAAGTAAGAGAAAAACAACTGTCAACCTAAAATCGTATCTCCAGCAAAACAATCTTTCAAGAAGGAAGATGAAATGAAGATATTTTTAGCAACAAAACAGTATGAAACCTGAGAGTTCACCACCAACAAGACTCTATTAAGGCTGCTTCTCAAGGATACACACATCAGGAACACGGAAAATGATCCCAAATGGAAGGTCTCTGTTGTGAGAACAGATGAGGAGAAAGGAAGTGGTAATTGAAAGTGGATGTGAGCAGTCCTGTTTCTTCTTAGCTCATATAGGACACTCCTGCATCAGTCCCCCTTCTGTCTCCCACATGACCAATATGTCCATCTCTTCCACAGCATTCCCACTCATGTGTAGACAAGCTGTTCTGTCTTTCATCTTTAAAAAAAATCTGTACTATGTGTCTGACAGCAACCAACTTCCTTTCCTTTCCCCTGCAGTTACCGCTAAAAACGGCCATCTTTACTATCTACCTCCCACTTCTCACCTCCTAGTCTCTCTTCAACCAACTCCAAACGGACTTTCACCCCAACTGGTGCACCAAAGTTTAGAGCTAGGGAAAAGACTGGGATTAAGCCTAGTGCTGTGATTAGGGTTAAGTATAAACTTAGTATAAAATTAGGGTTAAAGTCTGAGCTAAGGCTCTGCTTAGGGTTAGAACTGAGGTAAAATTTGGAGCTGGGGCAAGTGCTAGATGGGGGCTGACCTCCTCATCTCCGAATCCAGGGGTCATTCTCACTGCCCTTGGAGCATGACCTGGAGGTGGCACTTCCTCCGGTCCTGGGCCTGCTTTGCTCAGCTGGCAGCTGGGGCCTGCTTCCCTTGGGGTTTCTTTCTACCTCCTGGTCACGTCTTCTCACCTGCTTTCCTGGGTCTTTTTTTTTTTTAAATTTAATATATTTTATTGATTTTTTACAGAGAGGAAGGGAGAAGGATAGATAGCTAGAAACGTTGATGAGAGAGAAACATCGACCAGCTGCCTCTTGCACACCCCCTACTGGGGATGTGCCCGCAACCAATGTACATGCCCTTGACTAGAATCGAACCTGGGACCTTTCAGTCCGCAGACCGTGGATGCTCTACCACTGAGCCAAATCGGCTTCGGCTCCTTTCCTGGGTCTTGTCTTTCCCTGATGAGGCTCTTTGGGCTGACACTTCCCTCATTCTGTTAGCTGCCTGGGTTTGCCTTAATAACGTGAAACAACACATTGCCTGCAACTCAGTAAGGTCTTTGAGGCTCTTCAGCAGTCCCTGTCCAGCCAGCCAGCACCCGGGACTTCATGCTGCCCCGTCTCTCCCTAGTTTTCCCCACCAGGGCCTCTTCCCCGGTCACCACTCACTCACTCTGTCCCGGGACTAGGGTGTGCCAGGGTCCTGTGCTGAGTCCAGGGATGCAGCTGTGAGTAATGCTGCTCCTGAAGGTCGGCTTTGATTGGCAGTGGGTGGGGCCACTCTCAGCAATGATAAAGATCTTGTCTGGCTGCAGAAGGAAAGAGTCCTCCATTTTCACAGCATTCTATTTAACCCCCAGAGGAGCCGAGGAAAAACATCCTTTTCCCATCGGTCACCTCCCGTCACCCTCCCCTGTGGACTCCAGCCGGCCAGTTCTCTCAGCTGAGCTGTCATCAAAGGAAACCCCGTTAATGCAGGCAGAGGTTGGCCAGCTGTGATCATGCAATACCAAAGGCCACCCCCCTGAGAACGTACCTGATGTCTCCAGGAAGCCGGAGCAGCATCCTCCCCTGCTCTCCACACACATCCTTCCTCTATGCAGCCACCCTGCTAAGAGCTGTGCCTGCCTCCTCCCGACCAGTAGCTCCCCATGTCTGCACCCCCCAACCCCAGCCCAGCAGAAGCCTGGCATAGACAGCTCTGCACACAGTGATGAACAGAATTGTGGTCAATACTAAAAGGGTAGCAAGGCCATCTAGCAAGTGCTGTGCCCACAGTACATGTCATAGTAACATAGGTGACACTAACAGGTACCACTGACTGTACTCACCGTGTGTCAGACATTATGTAAATACTTTACATGTATGGTCTTGTTGAATGTTTAAAGTGCCTACGCTTGGCTGGATAGTGTCTTCCCCAAATTCATGTCCACTAGGACCTCAAACGTGACCATACACAAAGAAAAAGAGTTCTTGCTGATGTAATTAGTCAAAACGTGGTCCTATCAGGTTAGGGTGGGCCTTAGACCCAGTGACTTGTGTCACGCGAGATGGCCATGTGAAGACACAGAGGAGAAGATGACATGGAGACAGAAACACACAGGCCAATGCTATGTGGTGACGGAGGCAGAGACTGAGAGGTGTGTGTACAAGCCGAAGAACGCCAAGGACTGCTGCAGCCCCCAGAACCTGGGACAGGCGAGGAAGAGCCCGTTGGACCCTGATTTAGACTTCTGACCTCCAGAACTGTGGGACAGTAAGTTCCTGTCATTCTAAGCCTGCACCCCATTTGTTCTAATTTGTCACGGTGGCCCCAGGAGATGGACTCAGCATCCTAAGAGGCAGAACGCCCACGTCTGGCAGGTGAGAAATGGAAGGCTAAGGAAGCTTAGAGAGTTGTCCATGTTGGCCCAGCTACTAAGCAACAAACCAAGGTCAATGCCAGGCCTGGCTGCTTGGTGCTGCAAAACCACCTTCCTTCCTTCATCTCTATTCTCAAATCCTTTCCACAAAAAAGGAAAAATAGAACAAAATAATGCCTCCTCCACTCATGTTCCCAGGCCAAACCCTAGGCCTCACACCCAGACAAGGGACCGCAGTGGACAACAGAGAAAATGTGCTGTAGCTCCAGCCCCGAGCGCCCTCTCCGGCAGTTGGAGTCCTAAGGTGGGTGAGCAGATCCAACACGAGCCTCAGCCCAGGCTGTTCTGAAAGTCAAGGGCTGCCAATTGCTTCCCAGAAGGCAGAACAATGAAACTGAACCTTCTGGCATGTTCTCCTTCACTCTCTGTACTCGCCGACACTGTCACTGACCCTCAGGTCCCCAAACCCCTACAACACCCTCACCCTGGCCTCTCCCTCTCTGAACCTAATCATTCCTCTAGTGGATGTCTTGGGGCTGTGGCTGCCCTTCAGCCAGAGAGTGGAACGATGAAAACGTGGGTATTCTCTCTGAGCCTTGGAAGAAGGGCTAGGTTCCCTGGGGGTCAGAGGCTGTTGCTATCACATCTCAGATGTACAGTAAAGTACTTGAGGCCTTCGGGGGGTACACCGGAAGCTCAGCCCCATAAATGTAGCATCGAGAGCAGAAGCATTTTATCCCAGAGGGGAAATCTGTAACTGTCGGAAATGTGAAAGATTTGCCACGAGCACATGGAGCCAGCGACCTAAATTGTGATTTAAGCACAGCTCTCTCTGTCTCACTGTTACCCTTTGCTTTTCCATCACAGCCTACTCACTCAGCCGGGTGAGAATTATCGGGAGTCAGCATTTAAAAGAAGCAACGTTGTCCAATTTGGAAATAATGATGAAGAACCATGGACAGCGCCGTGAGGCTGGGTTGAGGGCCCTGGACAATGCCATGGGATTTCTTGGGCAGGACTATGGACAGCGCCGTGAGATTGTGGTCGAGGACCGCGGGCAGCACCATGGACAGCACCATGAGGTTGCAGTTGGGGGCCATGGACAGAGCCATGGACAGCTCTGTGAGATTGTGGTTGAGGACCATGGACAGCACCACGCTCGGCACCAAGATGTTGCAGTTGGGAACCATGGACAGCGCCGTGAGGTTGTGGTTGAGGGTCACAGACCGCACCATGGACAGCACTGCGAAGGCACACTTCCCCAGAGCACAGACAAGCCGGCACCCCCGGGGAACCCTTCCCTAGCTGGTACTGAGAGATGTAGTGTTGGTAACTGCCCTCCTCTCCAGGCTGCTGTGGGAACGCCTTCGGGTGAAGGGCGCTGCCTTTTACCGCCAGAGCAGCTGTCACGTGAAAGGAGAGGAACTGATTCAGGGCTCCCGACTAAACAA
The DNA here is from genome assembly GCF_014108245.1 of Pipistrellus kuhlii. NCBI lineage: Eukaryota > Metazoa > Chordata > Mammalia > Chiroptera > Vespertilionidae > Pipistrellus > Pipistrellus kuhlii. Next base: position 2,545,439 of record NW_023425534.1, on the reverse strand, counting down.
CAGCCCATGGCTGCATGGAATGGAAGCAGCATGAGAGCCTGCTGGTCACCGGGCAGTCTGGGCCTGGGAGGGTCCCTCCCGGGAGAACAATAACTGCCCACACTGCCCTGAGTGAGGACTCGGGTTCCGGGCACAAGCATGCCCTTGGCAGAGAAAGCCCTTTCACTAAATGGCCCTCCGGCGTCCCGACAGCTGCCCCCCCATGTGACCACCTGGCCTGCTTCCTAACAGCCACCTGAGGAGGAGGATGGCAGCCCCACTCCCCCGCCTGTCTCCCTCTTTCTCACACTGTCTCCCCACATGCTTCTTTCCTAGTACATCATGTTGAATATGTAAAGAAAAATTTAAATATTTTAGGGTATCTTGATAATAGGTGTCATAGTATGATGTCACATCTGTTCCAGGAAGTTGCTCCAAACAATGAGAACACAAGAGAGAGAAAGAGGTTTTATATCTAGAAAACATCTCTGTCTCACAGAGCTGCGTCAGAAGAAGGGCTGTCCACGGCAGCGAAGGTTTCCGAGGGCCGTGGGACAGGCCCGGGGACGGGGTGCTGCTGGCTGGGGGTCAGGAAGGCTCCGGGCCACGGGCACTGCTCTGTGTGATGGGACCTTCCCTGTGAGCAGGGGGAATGCCTGTGACAGAAACGCCACCCGCACCATCTGCTTTAGAAAGTCCTTCCAATAACAAACAGGGGGGTGGGGGGTTCCCCTTCATGGAAAGACTTCTCCTCACTCCCCCACAGACACGTGTCTCTGAAGCTCTAAGGGTCCCCACGAGACTTGCAGTTTGGGGAGCAATGGCAGTGGCAGCTGGTCCCAGGCTCAGCCCCTGAACCTGCCTCCACGGCCCCTTCTCCCTGAGCCAAAGCAGCCCCGACTGGCCTCCTGCTGGAGCCTCTTCTACCCCAGGCCCCTCCTCATTGTGCTTCTCCGGCTTTAATAAACATCCTCTCAAAATAAAAACGACTAAACAAATGCCTCTCTAAAGAAAACTCCAAGCAGAGCTACAAAAGCTCAGGAAAGGGATAGCATGGCACCAACAGGGAATAAAACACGAGCTGGCAGAGCTCAGGAAAGAGGCAGGAAAACAAAATGAAGCTGTACTGGCAGCAGCCCAGAGAAGCCCAAACTGGCTGGGAGGCAGGAGGGTCAGAGAGGGCAGCACTGGGAGAATGAGCAAAAATACATGGAAACGCAGCCCCCCACCCACCCACCGTACCCCACCATGGGGGACATTCCAACACCCCGGTGGGTGCCTGAAATCAAGGATGGCCCCAAACCCTATGGATACTGTGTTGTTTTTTTTCCTACAGTACAGGCCTATGATAAAGTTAACTTCTGAATTAGGCACAGCAAGAGATTAACAATAGTAACTAATAATAAAATAGAATAATTATAACAAACTATTGTAACATAAGTTCTATGACTGCGTCTCCCTCAAAACACTTGAATGTACTGCCCCCACCTCATGGCTTCTCTGCGGCACAAAGGAACTGGAACTGCCGGCAGCACATGCCTGTGCTCCGGGGCCATCAGTCATACAAGCCCCGTGAGGCTATGGCTTCGATCTGACAGCTGGGACGGCCACTCTGTGACCAGCAGGCAGGCGGCATGTCAGCATGACTGAGCCGGACAAAGGCGTGCTGCTGTTCCCGGTGGGACAGAGCAGGACACTGTGCGATTTCATCACGCTGCTCAGAAGGGCACACGATTGAACACCAGGGAACTGCTTATTTCCAGCGCTTTCCATTTAATGACCTTGGACCACAGCTGACTGCAGAGGAGGAGGGGCGGCCGTGGTTCCGGTTCCGAGAGAGATGGAGGGAGTGCGCCGGACGAAGCTGTGACCTCCCCCCCCCACCCCCGCCGATGTGAGGGCTCTGGAAAGGAACCAGCAGCAGGCAGCCCGGGAGACAGCCCACGAGTCCCCATCTTCCCTTCATCCCTGACCAGGGGCTCAGGGCCTGGAGCTGGGGAGGGGCGCGCGGTGAGAAAGAATCCCAGGAAAAGCCCTCTCGCTGCAGCCACAGGCAGGCCTGGGGCTCCGATGTTCAGAGAGGGCAGAGGAAGTCCCTGTGTTTTCCCTGTTGCGTTGCACCCACCATGGCCCCAGGCAATCCAGGGGTGCTGAAGGGCCTGTGAGGGGAAGAAACCTTCATCCCCAGCAGGAAGGTCCGGGTCCCGAGAAGGAGGCAGCGGGCCCGTGAGTGCCCGGCTCAGGGGCCAGTTGGAACCGTCTACCTCGCAGTCTGGCTCTGTTTGGGGCCGGATCTGCCTGAATGCACATCAGGGCGAGCCTAGGAGTGGGCTGGCCTCTCTCCACCATCAGCCTGGGCATCTCCTTTCAGACCTCGCTTCGTCGTGCAGATCTGATGACTGCCACAGTGAGTTGGAAAAAGGGAGAGGAAAAAGTAACAAGACTGAAGTCTCAAGATGCAATACAATCTGAAATTGACTGGTATCGTGAGAACCAGAAACACCGCGGCTTTCACAGGGGAAGATGCCAGCTGGTAGAATCACCTGGCCAACACTTAGACGCCGTCATTGTAAAAGTATTCCAGGAAGTAAGGGTAAGCACCCTTTAAAAAAATGGAAACACGGAACGTCAGAAACTAAACAGAAAATATAAAGAAGAATAAAATGAAGATTTGCTTCTTTTCTTGCCTTATTGCATTGGCTAGGACTTCCATGTAAAGCTGGATGGGAGCTGTGACCATCCTTCCCTGGCCCCAGGCTTGGAGGGAAAGCTTTCAGTCTCTCACTGTCAAGTATGATGCTAATTGTACATTTTCTTCATCAAGGAGAGGAGGGTCATGGATACCCTCCATTCCTATTCTGCTGACACTTTTTTTTTTTTTGTGCATGGATGTTGAAATGTATCAAATGCTTTTTCTGCATCAATTGATAGAATCATGTGATTTTCTCCTATAAAACATTAATACGATGGTTTATATTGATTTATGGATATTATTCCATTCCCATGATCAAATCCATTTGGTCATGGCATAGTATTTCTTTTTACATGTTGCTGAGTTTTATTTTTTATTATTTGTTTGAGGATTTTTGTCTATATGTTCCTGAAGGATATTGACCCGTTGTTTTCTTGTGTTGTATTTTTTTGAGGGGGTCCAGTTTTGTTATCAATGTAATGGGGTCTTTCCTGACCCCCCAGTTTACAGCTGCACCCACTTCCTGTGCTTTTAGCTGCTTTATTTTCTTCATGACGCCCACCACCCTCTGACACACTACAGTATACACGTATTTTTGTTGTTTACTGTCCACCTCCCTCTCTGGAAGGTGGATCACCAAGGCTACTTCCCCTGTGACACTGAGAACACGCTGGACACGTGGCAGCTGCTCAGTAACACCTCTCACTAATAACGAGGCGTCCCTCTATGGAGACCAAATCAATAAGCTATAACGTTGATTGAAAAAGCAAGGTGCAACATGTGTGTGGCATGCTACATGTGTGCAGAAGGAAAACAAAGAATGGGTGTCCAGATCTGGATGGATAAATGAGAAACATGACCATGTGGTGGCTTCTGAGGAGACGGCTGATCCTTGGGAGGGGGTGGGTGGGAGGATGCATTGTTCCTTCCAAGCCTGCACAGTATGTCATTTTAAAATGCAAAACTGTAACAAAGTGAACGTTCTTTAGCGTACTGTGCCACTTCTGGAAATGTATTCTGAGAAAATAATCTGACAAGGACACAAAGACGTGTTCAAGGATATTCATAGAAGTCTGAATGGAAACGATCTGGAAACAATGTCACTCTCCAACAATGGGCAGCCCCACAATGGCCTACCACACAGCTAGTAAAACGTATTCATCTGTGCCCATTTAAATAACATTCACAGTATGAGGCTGATTAAAAAATGATACCCTTTTTGTGTGGGAAATGTGTGTTTGTGTACATTGAATTCAGGGAGGACTTTTACTCTCTCTATTTTTTTATACTGTTTGCATTTTGACAATACATCACTTTTGCTATCAAAACAAAGGCAATTAGATATCTCCATGTTGGAGAAGAGACAATGTTTCTTTCATTCAGACCTGGCAATGCTGAGGCCCAGGCTCCTTAACAAGGGGGCCGTGTGCTCCCAGTGACCTCAGCTGCTAGTGTGGTCACCAGACAGCAGCAATCAGGTAACGAGAGGGTGGCTGTGGCAGGTAACACTGCACTTCATTGGTGCCAGCACCTCTAAACAGTGCTTCCACCTGCGGGAACTCAGGTCCCCAGCAGCCCAGAGGGAGGCAGGGCGTGCCCCCTCACAGGGGAGACTGTCCTCCTGGCTCCGTCATTCCTGTGACCTGCCCCTCGCCCCGCACCGGTGAGTTCACCGGCGGGCTTAGCCTAACACCGCCGGAACCGGCAGGCGGCACAGAACCTGCTCACTGAGCCCACAGGAGCACACACAAAGGAGCGCCCGGCAGAGAAGCCCCGCCGCCTCCCTCAGAGAAAAGGCCGGGAAAGATCGCAGGGGAGGAGGGAGATGGGCTCTCCCCGGGAGAGAGGAGACCCAGGCCCGCCCGCCCACCGCCGCAGACAGCCAGTGCACACTGCATCGCTCCACGGCGTTTGCACCTCAGGTGTGCACCTGCACAAAGCGCCGCGAGGGGCCGCCCACACGGAGGGTGTTCCCACGCCCCAGAGGCTGGCCTGGGACGGACGCCACGAGCTTAAGACAGGCGGCCGGAGAGGGGAATGGGCTTGGGCTCTATGACAAACGCTCCTGGTCTCACACAGGCTGCCTCTGCTGTGGTGAGGGGTGAGGGGGGAGAGGTGAGGGCAGATGGGAGGGGGGAGGGGGGAGAGGTGAGGGCAGATGGGAGGGGGGAGGGGGAGAGGTGAGGGAAAATGGAAGGGGTGAGGGGTGAGAGGGGAGGGCAGATGGGAGGGGGGAGGGGGGAGAGGTGAGGGCAGATGGGAGGGGGGAGGGGTGAGAGGTGAGGGCAGATGGGAGGGGTGAGGGGTGAGAGGTGAGGGCAGATGGGAGGGGGGAGGGGGGAGAGGTGAGAGGTGAGGGGTGGGGGTGAGAGGGGAGGGCAGATAGGAGGGGTGAGTGGTGAGAGGTGAGGGCAGATGGGAGGGGTGAGGGGTGAGAGGTGGGGGGTGAGAGGTGAGGGCAGATGGGAGGGGTGAGGGGTGAAGGGTGAGAGGAGAGGAGTGAGAGGTGAGGGCAGATGGGAGGGGTGAGGGGTGAAGGGTGAGAGGAGAGGAGTGAGAGATGAGGGCAGCTGAGTGGGGGGAGGGCAGATGGGAGGGGTGAGGGGTGAGAGGTGAGGGCAGATGGGAGGGGTGAGGGGTGAAGGGTGAGAGGAGAGGAGTGAGAGGTGAGGGCAGATGGGAGGGGGGAGGGGTGAGAGGTGAGGGCAGATGGGAGGGGGGAGGGGTGAAGGGTGAGAGGTGAGGGGTGAGAGGTGAGGGCAGCTGGGTGGGGGGAGGAGCCTCTCTCAATAAGCCAGATGCTCTGAAGCTCACTGCCAGGCAGGCTTCAGAGAGAAGCGCTCGCTCAGGGAGAATGGTTAAGGGAGACACCACCCCCAAAGAGAAGGCTGTGGAAGCTGCAGCCTTGGCAAATGCATGGTTTTGTCATTGTTGCGAATCCTCACCCAAGGATATTTTTCTATTGATTTTTAGAGAGAACGGGGGGAGGGGGGGAAGGAGGGAGGAGGGAGAGAGGGAGGGAAAAATGGGTGTGAGAGAGACACATCGATTGTTTGCCTCCCTTGCCGGGGGCAGAAATTGAACCTGCAATGCATGAGCATACCTTGACCGAGAATCAAACCCAGACCCTTGGCCCACAGGCCAGAGTTCTAACCACTGAGCTCACTGGCCAGGGCAACTAATGCCTGATTTTACCTCAGTAAACCAATCCCTGCCTCCCAAATGTGAGCCCTGGAATAGCCGCCTTTCAAAGACCAGCGCCCGGTGTTTTCATTGGGGGCTGCAGCTGGGCCAGAGCGGGACCTGGAAGTGTACCCCCAAAGCCATGGATCTGGTCTCACAACTCGTCAATTCCACGAGCTGGATGACGGGGTGACAGGCGCCCCGAGGCCAGGCAAGCCCAGTCCCTCAGGAGCTCAGGCCAGCCTGGCTCTGGGTGGGGCAGGGAGGCGGCCTCGGAGCTGCAGGGTGAGAGCTGGCTGGGGCCGGGCTGGCTGCAGGGACAGAGGCTGGCGGCTCTGCAGCAGACCCTGGGGAGCACTCTCCACTGCCCCCAGCCCCTCCTCCCGGGCCCTTTCCCCAAAGGTGCTGAGGGGGCTTGGCTCTCCCTGTCCGGCCTGCACTGGGGAAGCGGGAGGGGCTTCCGGGCGGTTGTCAGGAATCTCTCCCTGCCAGCTCCGCTGAGGCCGCCGCCTGCTCCAGGTCAGAGGGGCTGTCCCGGCCCCACCTGGTGAACCCCAGTTACCAGCACGATGAGAAACCATGGACCCCGTGCTCCCAAACACAGCGTCAGAATGTGATGGCCAGCCGGCTCTTCTCACTCAGCACCACCAGCAAAGCACCCCCATCTCTCAAGCCGTCACCAGCACCAGTCACAGCCACACCACAAATCAAAACGGAATAATTAAAACCCGCATCCTCCGACACCACAGAGAAGGTGATTGCAAGGCGCTTCTAATGAGCAGTGTCTGTGATTTAAAAAGCCAGCGCCGTGACAGCAAAGGGCGCCTGGGTGCGTGACTGCGGTGACTCGCTGCCCTCTGACCCCGCCGGCCCCGCCCGCTGTCCCTTCTCGGTCCCGCAGCTCCTGTTCCCAGGCCCCTGGGTGCCGGCAGGAGGTTCCCGCAGGGGCTGGGCCGGGCGTATTTAGGGGGCGCGTCTGCATCCCCGCTGAGGGCATAAGGGATGGGGGCCGCTGCGGGCAGCCAGGGCGCCGTAGCTCATCTGTGATGTGCAATTCAGAAGCGATATTCTAGTAAGAGAGCTTTACGACTCGCCATCGCGGTAAATAAAAAATTATGATGTAATGGAATTAATATTTACTCCGAGTGCGACACAGACTATTCAAATGAAGTTGCCCCAGTGTCGCTTCACACCAGGGGAGTGTGCAAACGTGGCCGCCCCGCATCAGGACTTGAATTTGCTTCCCGTTACCGCCCACCGATGACTCCCCATCTTCCCATTTTCCAGTTCAATCCATTTCTGTGCTATTTCCCAGACAGCCCTGCAGCTAAAAGTATGGCTCTAGGTGTGTGTGAGGCAGTGCGTGTGTGTGTGTGTGTGTGTGTGTGTGTGTGTGTGTGTGAGGCGGTGCGGGCGGCGTGTGGGAGTCCGGCAGAGGGAGGAGCAGCGGGGAGGGAGGGTTCTGCACGGGTCCGAGGGGGCGTGGGGGCTGTGGGCAGCTGGGGAGAAGGACACACTTTCTCACTGGGTCCCACAGGGCACCTAAGACTCACCCCACATTCAATCCGACGCTTCCACGGGGAGTTTTTTTTTTAAAGAAAATAACGTTATCTCCAATCTAAACTATGCAGTGGCTGCTTGATTGTAAAACAAATATAGTATATAGCCCTAGCTGGTGTGGCTCAATGGTTAGAGTGCCAGCCTGCAGAAGGAAGGGTCCAGGGTTCCATTCTGGTCAAGGGCACATGCCTGGGTTGCAGGCTCAATCCCCAGTAGGGAGCGTGCAGGAGGCAACCAATTGATGATTTTCTCTCATCATGGATGTTTCTATCTCGCTCTCCCTCTCCCTTCCTCCCTAAATCAATAAACTATATTTAAAAAGAAAACAAAGACACCGCAAGCAATGCCCAGTTTCCTGTGAATTAGGACGTAAGGTGCAGGGAGAGTTGGCCCGGATTCTCAGGGAATCAGAACACAGTTGGGTTTAGCGTGAAGCTAATGGATTTCAGCTCAGGACCCTTCGCCCACGGACCTGGTGTAGGGTGCTAAGCCTTACCTACTGTCCATTACTGTCGCGGGTTATTCTTACACAAAGGCCCAAGTCCCGCTGACTTCGGATCCCATGCAACTGGGATCAGCCCCTGATCAGAAATAAGCTGGCATTTCAAAGCAAACCCAAACCGTCCTGTAAGAGGGGCTGGGTGAGGGGACCCCGGAGGTCCTGGCAGCGCTCTCCCTGTGCGGTGTGTGTGCGGGGGGTTGGGGGCGCTGCCTGCGGGGGACCAGGGAGGAGGTGGGGCGCAGGCTTGAGCTGAGGCACCAGCAGACAGCCACATGGCCCGCTCTGCCTCGGGGAGCTGCTGGCACGGGGTGAGGCTGGAAGCTCTGAGTCTGAGTCATGCGGCGGCAGCAGCAGCAGCGGGCAGAGTGCCCGCTGTAGACAAGGGGAGAATTCCAGGGGCGGGAGAGCGGGAGGGCCGGCCCCCGCCCCCCTCCTCGCCGAGGTCCATGGGGGATGCCGGGCGGGGAGGCAGCTGGCGGCGCTGTCACGGGCCAACACGGAAGCTCCTGCTCGGAGGCTGGGAGCATTCGGTAAAATTTCTAGGTGCCAAAGGGCCTTTACTATGAAGAAGCCGAGCCCCTCTTTCACATACTGCTCCCAGTTTTACTCCGGGTCTTCCTAACGGCAGCCCGTGGGCACACGGAGCCATCTGGGTCTGCACCCCCCGCGCGGAGCCTGAATCAGAATTCTCAGATGCTATTTGGAAGATGAGGAGTCAGGCCCAGAGAGAAGCGGGTCAGTGAGAGGTACGGTGCCAGCGAACTCCGCACATCGGACTGGCTACACCTGTCCCTTCGCTAACGCAGGGGCCTGAGTGCTGTGCCTGGAAGGCCTAGGCCGGCTGGGCCAGGCTGCTGGCTGCCCTGGGTGCCCTGCCTTGAGAGTTTGGCGACCCCATCTCAGCATTCAACCGGACCTGCCCGGCTTCCTGAATGCGTGCCTACAGCCTGGGCCAGGGCAGGGGGGCTCCCGGCCCAGCACAGGCCTGGCGGCATCGGAGTGCTTCCTGACAGTTCGCTGATAAGCCATTTAGTACGTGCCTGCTGCAGGAGGGCCTGACAGATGCACACACGAGCCCAGATGGATGTGACACACACAGCAGACTTCCGGGACCCAGGGCCCGTCCGGCGCTGAATGCTAGGACTTCCCCTGGAGCGGGTGCTGAGATCCTCCGGCTGCCGAGGGGAACTGCCCGCGCACACGCTCCGAGGACGGCGAGGGCTGATCCCGCGTCAGTTCACAGCCACGGAGAAGGCAGCCGCTGGGCCCCCAGCAGAAAGCACGCTCCTGGGGACCCCGGGGCCCGACAGGACCTGCCGTGAAGTTTCTGGAGCAGAAAAGCATCTTGGTGTCAGAGAGGGGCGGTGGTCGGGGGAGGGCTCTGCAGAGCCTGGGTTCCGACGGGAAGCAAGGCTGCAGAAACCCTGGGCTGTGAGTCAGGAGCCCCCTCCGCGGAGCGGGGAGCAAGAGGGCGGCCACGCCAGCTCAGGGGGCGGAGTGGCCAGTTTTCTGCTGCCCATGGCGGCAGCGTGGCACTCGGACGCTCGCCAGGTGGCAGGAGCCCCTGGTGGCCGGGAGACACTGTGCCCCCCCTCGGGGGGGGGGTCCATAGAGCTGGGGAGAGCTTTCTCCAGAAGGAACTCAGTCGGGGACCCGTTGGACACGTAGGCCAGTCCGAGTCTGAGCTCCCTCCTGAGACTTAGGGGGACGCGCAGCCGCTGACGCTGAGACAGAGCAGTGCCGTGGGGACCGGCTTTCAGAGAACGGTCCCCGGGTGCACAGCGAGCTGGGCGCAGGCTGGGGGGCGGGCGGGGAGGTGCTCAGGCCCCAGAGGTCCTCAGTGGCTCCCGAAGGAGCCCCAAGACACGCGCGCCGGCCAGGGCTGGGGTGCGGGCAGCTTCCAGGGAGCAGCACGCGGGCTCTGCCTGCCAAGCCCGTTCCCTCCGAGAACGTCTCCCCTTGGCCAGCGGCCAGCACGCCCAGCAGCTCCGAATTGATCCCCGGAGAAGGCCGCCCCATAAGCCGCCCCTCGCTCAGGCCCAGGAGCCGGAGCAGGCCGCCGCTCCCGCAATCCAATCTCCATACACTTTATTTTTAAAATGCTTCATCTCGGTCCGCCCGTCCTCAGATCGCCAATTGGGTTTGGCTTCTCTAAGTGGATTTTTCAGAGTGTAGGTGGAAAGTATATTCAATTTCAAATTCCTGCAAACTAAAATATTCCATAGAAACGTCAGACTGTGTTTTTGCCGCCCGCCGTCCCCGCGCCCGCGGCGTGCGCCGGCGTGGGGGCGGCCGCGCGCCCTTGGCCGTGACTCGCTGTTCCCGTTCGCAGGGCCGGGCAAAACAGCGGGGGCAGCGCCATCTGGGCTCTTCCCGGCACCGGTTCCCGTCTGCAGACAGTTGCTGGAAAGAGGAACGCGCTTCTCGAGTTCCGACTAAAAAGCCACATTTGGGCGGCAGCCAAAAGCGTCTGCGGTAACGCGGCCAGGGGAACGGGACCAGGCCGGCCGCCCTGTCCCCGTGTCCCTGGGCCTGGCTCCCTCCCCCCTCCTGCCAGCCGGCCGCCCTGTCCCGTGTCCCTGGGCCTGGCTCTCTCCCCCCTCCTGCCAGCCGGCCGCCCTGTCCCGTGTCCCTGGGCCTGGCTCCCTCCCCCGTCCTGCCAGCCGGCCGCCCTGTCCCGTGTCCCTGGGCCTGGCTCCCTCCCCCGTCCTGCCAGCCGGCCGCCCTGTCCCGTGTCCCTGGGCCTGGCTCTCTCCCCCCTCCTGCCAGCCGGCCGCCCTGTCCCCGTGTCCCTGGGCCTGGCTCCCTCCCCACTCCTGCCAGCCGGCCGCCCTGTCCCGTGTCCCTGGGCCTGGCTCCCTCCCCCGTCCTGCCAGCTGTTCAGGCAGCGGAGGTTACCCCGCGAGCACCCCGGTGAGGAGACCACTGCGCCCACAAGACCAGCAGCCACGGGCCAGGTGTGGCGAGGAGGCGGCGGGGCGAGGAGGCAGCCAGCCCCCGGGACACGCGCTCGGCGTAGACCTTCTCTCGGGTCAGGGAGTGAGGCGTCATTGCATCCGGTTAGACGAGGACACAGAGGTTCAGAGAGGCCCCCTGCGTCGGCACCACTACTCCTGGCCCTGCCTCCCCTTAAACCTACGTCTGTCAGGGTGACGCAGAGCGCGCCGGCCCGGGGCAGGGGCGCAGATGTGGAGGAGTGCTGGTTCCCACCACAGCCCGCACGAATGAGGGATTGGTTCTAATGTGGTCTGCAGAGTGGAGATTTGGATTTAGGCTCGTTAACACACACACACAAACATATCTCTTTGTCACTCCTCCCATCATCATCATCATCACATCATCAATACACACACACACACACTCACAAACGTATCTCTTTGTCACTCCTCCCATCATCATCATCATCACATCATCAACACATTACTCCTCCCATCATCATCATCATCACATCATCAACACACACACACACACACTCACAAACGTATCACTTTGTCACTCCTCCCATCATCATCATCATCACATCATCAACACACACACACACACTCTCACAAACGTATCTCTTTGTCACTCCTCCCATCATCATCATCACATCATCAACACACACACACACACACACACACACACACACTCTCACAAACGTATCTCTTTGTCACTCCTCCCATCATCATCATCATCATCACATCATCAACACACACACACACACACACACACTCTCACAAACGTATCTCTTTGTCACTCCTCCCATCATCATCATCATCACATCATCAACACACACACACACTCTCACAAACGTATCTCTTTGTCACTCCTCCCATCATCATCATCATCACATCATCAACACACACACACACACACACACACACACTCTCACAAACGTATCTCTTTGTCACTCCTCCCATCATCATCATCATCACATCATCAACACACACACACACACACACACACACACTCTCACAAACGTATCTCTTTGTCACTCCTCCCATCATCATCATCATCACATCATCAACACACACACACACACACACACACACACACACACACGGATTTGGAAGATTTTGCAACGATAAAAAGCCACTTAATACCCCATGAAATACAAGGCGGTAAATTGAATGGACAGTGATATTAAAATATTTCATTAGATGCTTTTTATGCCAAATTAAGCTGCTGCAATTATATTGATATTCACGGTCAGCATTCATCTAAAACTGTTTTAATACTTTTTTCCAATTTGGCGTGATTAATTCTTTCCTTTAAGAACACACTGGCTTTCAAGTTTTTGATTGTCTCCCTCGTCTGCTGGTGGACTTCTTTCTGCCAGAATGTGTCCTCCGTGAGGGATTCGTCCTCAAAGGGGTGGGATCGGCTCTTCAGGACATTCACTGCCCTGGGAACAGGTTTCCTTTACTTCCACAACTGCCTCCTCCCCGTGGCGGGCGTTAGCGGTGAGGCCCTCCGATGTATGACGTCCCTGCCTGCACCCCTGCCGCCATGGCCATTTGGTAAAGGATTCCTGGGCCAGTTGCCTAGGCCAGTGGTCGGCAAACTCGTTAGTCCACAGAGCCAGATATCAACAGCACAACAACTACAATTTCTTCGGAGAGCCACATTTTTAAAACTTAAACTTCTTCTAACGCCACTTCTTCAAAATAGACTCACCCAGGCAGTGGTATTTTGTGGAAGAGCCACACTCAAGGGGCCAATGAGCCGCATGTGGCTCGTGAGCCGCAGTTTGCCGACCAGGGGGCTAGGTTACTATTCCACCCAGCTGTAAATAAAAAAGCTACGAGTGTTTTTACAAACTGAACGAATGTCTTTAACAGAATTCCTGCTGCCGGGAAGGGACCAGCACTCGGGCGCAGAAGCAGAAGGGGGGCCGGGTGTGGAGGACAGTGTGTCCGTGGGCGCCAGCCACGTCAGTTCACTGCGTGGGCAGTGTACCCAGGGAATCACTAATTCTGTGTTTGCAAAGAATTTGGCTCTTGGAGTCAAAACAAATGAGTCACATTTTTGGATTCCTGTTCAGGAAATATTTGTTTTGGCTTCTCGGCAGTTCTCTCCTCATTTGGTTGGCAGCATCATAAAAAAAAAAAAAACGGTGTCTGAATGGCAGTGCCAATGGCTGTGTCCAAGATGCTCGGCCGCGCCCTGGCACCCGTTACTCAGGCCGTTTCCACCATCGGACACGGATGTCCTCAGTCCATGCAGAGCCTCCGGGGGACTGACTCAGCAACGGCCTTCGCACGCGGCACAGAGCCTGTGCGGCTCCATGGGGGGGTGGGGGGGGGGGGGGGGGGGGGTGAGGGAGTCTGAGCTACAGCCCCCCACCTGCGGGCTGGCTCCCTTCGTCCCGTTTATTCAACAGGAAGAAGGCCATGCCGCCAATTATGAAGCAATTACCTCCACGGTCACCGCAAGCCCGGCCTCCCCAGGAACGGCTGCCCTTGCGGCTCGCTGGGCAGAGGCTGCCACCCGGAGCCCAGCGCGAAGCTACCCTGCAGGACCCTCTGGACCGTCACAGACCCCCTCGGACCCAGCGCCTTCGCGTTGGGACAGGGGCGTCTTGCCATGGGGCAGGGGCTGGAACCCCCAGCGCGCCCCCGTGAGCCAGGGCAGGCTCTCTGGTGCATCCCCAGCGCTCTCTCCTGGGGCACGTGGGAAACCAGGAGGGGGCACCCGCTGGCAGGTGGGGCAGGGGGAGTCCCTGTGAGGCCAGGTGGGCAAGAGGCGGGCTGGGTGTCAACCTGGGAGGGTCACGGGGCTGGGTTGTTTTCTGTGTGTTTTAAGGCCAAGCAGCTTCTGACGTTTACACTCACAGGAACAAAGGCTCCACGGAGGCCCGATGGCCTTTACGGAGGCTGCGAGGTTTCTACAGCAACCGAGGGCTCCCAGGATGCCGTGCACCCCCTGGGCCCGCTGGGCCTGGCATTGGGGGCACCCCCTGCTCTGTCTCCCCCGCTGGAGACTCCGTCTCTGTTCCAGGGACCCCCGTCAGCTCGGCCTCCCTCTCCTTCCACGGAAGGAGGCTGAGAGCATGGCTCCAGGGCCCCGCGCCTGCCCGGCAGGCAGTTTGGAATGCAGACCCGCGTCCCGGCCATGCACGGAGGGCTCCGGGAGCACCAGAAACAGCTACCTGGAGAGGACGCCGGCCCGAGGCATGGGGGAGCGGGGAGGGGCCGGGGTTACCTCTGCAGAAGCCTGGCCGTTTAGCGCCGGCTGTTCTGACAACGCTCGGCGCTGCCCGGAGCAGCTGCTCCCAGGACGGGCTGCGTGGCACTCTGCCGGGAGGGAGCGGCTCGGGAAGGATGACTTGTGTGGCACATGACAGCTTTCGGGGCCGCTGGTCCCCTGGCTCCGACCCCGGCCATCTGCAGCCTCTCACTTCCCAAGCCTGGGGCCCGGAATGCAAAGCAGAAGTGGGAGAGGAGACTAAGCAGAAAAGGAAAAGAGATTTTTTTAAAAAGAAAGAAAGAAGCCAGACCACCTGCTTTGAATAATGACAAGCGAAGCCCCTCTGTCTTCCAGGCAGCAGCCTGATCTGTGTTTTTAAACAACAGCCTGATGCCACCCCCTTCTGAAAGCCTTCCCAAGGCCCCTCTGCTCTTCCAAACGCCATATCACAGCCCAGGAAGCCTGCAAGGCTCAGCTCCTCCCCTCCGGACCAGCTTCTCCCTTCCTCACTGCCCTTTCGCTATGCTCCCTCCGAGAACACTGGAGTTCACTGACTGGCTTTCCTTCCTCCCCTTCCTTGTGCCTCAGGGCCTTTGCACATGCTCTCCCTCCGGCGGAATGCTTTCTCCTCTCCTCATTGCACTCCCCATCCCACCCCACTCACTTCTCAGTGAAACATCGCTTCTTCTGAGCTGCCTTCTCTCATCGTCAGGTCAGATCAGAGCAAGGGGGAGGAAGTTAAATCGGTCTTTATTATTTCCTTTCTTCAGCACACTTTGAGTTTAGTTTTTTGTTTGTTTGTTTGTTTTTTCCTAGTTTCCTGAGGTACAAGGTTTGGTTATAGTTTGAGCTCTTCCTTCGCTTTTGATATGGGCATGAAGACATATAACTCTACATTTTGGTTAATTATCTTTTAAAGAGAGATTTTAAGGCAAGAAGGTGGGTAGTATACATTTAACGCCCCCCCACATTTTTACCATTTTGCTCCCTATTCCTTTGTGTAAATTTGAGCTTTCATCTAGTCACATTTTCATTAAGCCTGAGAAAACCTTTTTCATATTTTCATAGAATAAATTTTCTCAGCTTTTTTGTTTAAAAATGTCTTTTATTTCAACTTCATTTTTGAAGAATTGTTTACTTAACACAGAATTTTAGGTTGAGGTTTTTTTTTTTTTCTCTTCACAATTTAAGATGTTCCATTGTCTTCTAATCTACAGTGTTTATGATGAGAAATCAGCTGCAGTTCCTACCTTTATGATGTGTCTTTTTCCCCCTGCCAAATTAAAAAACTTCAGCTTTGTTGCTGGCTTTCGATAATTCGATTAGAATAGTTCTTGACTTCCTTTTATTTATATTTGTCCTGTTTCATGTTCGGGTTCACTGAGCTTGGATCTCTGGTTTTATACTTTTATACACTTGGCAAAGTCTTGGCCATTATTTCTTCACAAACTTCTCTGATGACCTTGACCCCTTACCCCCCACCCCAGTTTATCTTACCCTGTTATGTTTTATTTATCCTACCCTTTCTTCTCTGGACGCTTCAGTCTGAGCAGTTTCTATTGCTATATCTTTAAGTACACTCATCATTTTTCCAGGGTTTAATCTGCCATTAAGCCCACTGCAGTACTTGGACTCTGCGATGGCCCCAAAGATCCCAACCTCCCGTTATTCACAGCCCGTGTAACCCCCACCTCTTCTCCGTGAGCATACTGGAATTTGCTTCAGCAGGATACACCACACGGGTGATAGAATATCACTCCTGCGATTAGCTTACAAGAGACTGCGACTTCTGTTTTGCTAGCAGACGGCCCTTGTTGTATTTCTGGTTTGCACACTTTGATGAAACACGCTGTCACACTGGGAAGACCGATATGGAAAGGAACTGAAGGTGACCTTTGGCAAAAGCTAGCCAGGAATGGAAGCCCTCAGTCCCAAATGCTCACAACCACCCAGAATGCTCAGGAGCACACCCCCCCTCGGCTGAGCTTTCAGATGAGCCCTCAGCCCTGACTGGCATGCTGACTGCAGCCTCGGGAAAGACCCTGAAAAGAGGACTCAGCTAAACCACTGCTGGACTCCCGACCCACAGAAACTGTGAGAGGATAAATGTGTGTTGTTTTAAGCTGCTAAATTTGTGGTGATTTTTAAGATATCAATCGATAACTAATACCTTTATCTGGTGAAATTTTCACTTTAGATATTGCATTTTCCAATTATAAAAGTTCTATTTGGTTCTTTTTCTATCTTGTGGTTCTCTCCTCATACTGTTCATCTTTTCCTCTAAATCACTGAGGATATTTACAATAGCTGTTTAAAAGTCCTTATCTTCTAACTCCATATCTGTGTTAGGTTGGGTTCCATTTCCACTGCCTGATTTTTATCCTGGATATGGGTCATGTTTCCCCATTTCTTTGGCTGTTTAATAATGTTTGACTGAATGCAGGACGCTGAGTGTGATTTTGCTGCGTTGTTTTAAGGATGTTGAATTTTATTCATCAGGCACTTGCAGATCAGCTTGCTCACTTTCAGGTTTGTTTTTATGCTTTGCTAGGAGGTCAAGGGGTCTAGAGCATTCTTTTTAAATATATATATATATTTTTTTATTGATTATTTACAGAGAGGAAGGGAGAGGGATAGAAAGTCAGAAACATCGATGAGAGAGAAACATTGACCAGCTGCTTCTTGCACATCCCCCATAAGGGATGTGCCCGCAACCAAGGTACATGCCCTTGACCGGAGTCGAACCCAGCACCCTTCAGTCCACAGGCCTACGCTCTATCCACTGAGCCACACCGGTTTTGGCAGTAGAGCAGTCTTTACTCCAGGGAGAGGTTGGCCCTTTGTTGAAGGTGTGATCCTTCTGACTGCCTCAGGCACAGACTAACATCTCTTCGCCCAGCCTCACCCAAGAGTGACCACCTCCCATTTCTGTGTAAGTTCTGAGAATATTTTGGCCGACCTCATGAAGTTTCACCTCACACACACTCAGCTTCATGTTTAGCCAAAGATTCAAGGTGCAAATCTTCCCACCTCTTTCTCGGCTTCTCTCCTTCTTTCCAGTTCTCTGCTCTCTAAGGCCCAGTGGCCTTGTCCTTCCCAAACTCCAACCTCCATCTCCTCAGCTCAGCTAGCCTGAGCGGTTACCCCACCTCACGCTCCTGGACAGAGGCCCCAGCGGAAGCCAGAGCTCATCTTGCTTATTCCTCTCAGCTGTTACAGTCCTGCGTGTCTGCTGCCAGTGTCTGACAACAGTTGGGTCACATACTTTGTCCAGGATCTAGCTGGTGTTTTAGCGGGACGGTAAATTTGCTACCAGTTACTCTGTCGTGGCCATTAGAGGTCTCGGGCCATTTTCAGAGATGCACAGTGGGGACAGGATCGGCACTGAGCTCTGCCTTCACACCCTCTCACACCGAGCCTCTGACATGCGGTGCAGAGCTCACACTCCCAGCCCACTGTTCCAGGTGCTCTGCAGGGACACGTGGTGACTGCATGGACAGCGCAGGAGTGCAGCTGCTCAGAGGCGGCCCGTCCCCACCACACCCCAGCGGCCTGAGGACTCGGAGGCCCTGCTCCCTGTCCCAGTGATGGTTCTGGGAGCCAGCAAAGCCCCAGAGGAAGCCAGCACTGCTGCTCAGCGTTATTGCTGGAGACTTGGATTAATTCACATGTACATATTGGCTTTTTATTTTATTACTAGAGGCCCGGTGCTCGGATTTATGCATGGGTGGGGTCTGGCTGACCCGCCCTGGATCAGGCCGATCAGGCCTGGCTGGCCAGGTGAAGGGGATGCAGGAGGTTGACCAACTGTCCCCAACTGATTGGGGGGAGGGGCAATCAGGGGCCGGGTTAGCTGGGGGGAGGGGCCATGGGCAGTTGGCCAACCCTGCCCCCTGGTCAAACTCTCCGTTGAACTCTGGGGTGAGGGGACAATTTAAATATTAGCCTTTTATTATATAGGATTATTTTTTATTTTTTAAAATATATTTTTATTGACTTCAGAGAAAGGAAAGGAAAGGGAGAGAGAGATACATAAATTATGAGAGAAAATTATTGATTGGCTGTCTTCTGCATACCCCATGGGATTGAGTTTAAAATACGGGCATGTGCCCTGATGAGGAATCGAACCATGACCTTCTGGTTCATAGGTCAACGCTCAACCACTGAGCCACACCGGCTGGGCCAAACTGGCTTTCTATAAACAGAAGCCAGACAGCGTCCCATGCATCCTGAGCCGAGGGTCCGCCTCCGGGGCCCGTCAGCAGCCCCTCCTCCGTGAGCGGATGGAACGTGGCTGAGGCTGTGACCGGGCAGGACAGGAAATGACGCTGAGCTGAAACCTGGCGGCTGTTTTTCCCCTTTTAGATCCAGGAGCCAAAATATTGCGAAGGCTTTTTATAAACAAAGATAATGAGTTGTATAAGTTATGCAAATTAACGAATGCTGCTGCATTTTCTAGAAGTAGCATAAACTGCATTATTTATTTATGTATCTTTTGGAATAAAAATAATTATATTTGGATATTATACCTCACAGGGCTCTCCTATTGTTTTCTTATTAGTGTGTGGGGTTTTGAATATGAAACAGACTTGCTAACCAAAGGCTGTGGTTTCCTTTGCACCTGGGAGGTGACAGTGACCTTTCAGAGGACGGGGGTGGGGCAGCGTCCCTGACCACAGCCCTGCACCAGAAGGACACGTGTGGGCCACGGGCCGTAGGCCGGCTTGGTCAGCAGGTGTTCGTTATTTCCAACTAGTATGGCCCCTGGGCGACACCCAGTGTCATGTCCACTCCCTCCGCCTTCCCATCTCCACTCCTCAGCGTGGTCCCCGCCAGCAGCCTCGGCACCCCTGGGAATGCCTCCTGCGGCGTCCCAGGCCCCGCCCAACGGAGTCAGAATCCCCAGAGGACTCACCGGGTCCATGTTAGAGAAACACCTTCTGTATCACTGAGGGCGAAGGCCAGTCCCCCCGCACCCTCCTGCAGCAGACAGACGCACACCGGAGGGCACAGGGCTGGGCCCCAACTCTGCTGCTCCCCAGTCACGGGACCCCCCACCCCCCGTGTGTCCCCTCACGTCTAGCACGTATTAAAATGAGCCACGCATCATCACACGTCGTAATCCTTAACGGCATCCTATTAGGAGTATTAAACTGGCAGAAAAGAGGGTGAGGCAGAGCAAATGAAACAAGGTCTGGAGACGCACAGGCTCAGGAACACTCTGCTGCCGCCCTGCCCACTGACGCCGAGCCACGACCATGTGCCTCCGTGTCTGATGTTCAGAGCAGAGCCCGGTCAAAGAACACGTGTGAAACAGCACCGGAGCGTAACCTCGTGTACACAGCGCAAGCTGGGCCCGAGGCGGCGGCGGCGCTGAGCGGAGCGCCCTCCTCCTTGGGAGGACCATGTGCTGTGAGGCGAGGGCCCCCTCCCCCCCACCGCGGGGGGGGGGCAGGCTCATCGCTCACTCTCAGGTGCGGAGACACAAAGCAAAACAAAGCAACAGCACCTCCGACGACGGGAACAAAAGGAACGGGAGGAAATTCACTGAATTTATTTCATCGCATCTCCCTTCTTCACGGAAAAACAAGACCCCAGTGTTCCACCTTCTGGTGTGGGTCCAACAGGACAGGCCGACTAATTGGGTGTAAAGAGCGGGGCGTCGCAGGGCCTCCGCTCACGTCAGTGTGACCACGGCCCCTCCTGCCCCGCACGGCAGCGTGTCTGTTGTTAGAATTCAGCCCATTCACAATATGTCAGTGCAAACACTGTGTGCAAAAGACAGTAGGAAAAGCAGCTTCTCTATTTCCTGGCGCGTTTATTTCTGTCTCCCCTCCTCCATCTCCCCATTTATCCTGCGTGTCCATCTGGAGGCCCAAAAAAGTCACAGCAAGTTAGGAGGCATAACGAGGCGCACTCAGCTGCCAGCGAGCCTGCGAGTGTCACCGCCAGGTGCTGTGAAGGAAGAGACGCGGCCAGGATGCCGTGCACATCTCGTCTCCGAACATCCCGTGCGCCATTCGAGGGAGCAAGGATGACACTGGGTGTCACTGGTCTGGGAGGGAGGCGATGCCAGCGAGGGTCCCTGAGCCACCCCTGGACAAGGAGCCGGGTCGGGTCCCCGGTGTCACTCCCAAGGCCCCTGCCACGCAGTCCCCGCTCAGGCACCAGAGGCCTCTGCCCCCAGCAGCTACCTGGACTCCGATGGGCCTGCCGTCCCCATACCGGTTCAGTCATGCAGGGAAGGAAAACAGGATCACCCTGAGCTAGCACCCTCCCAGCCCCACTCCTCCAGGTGGAGCATCCCCCAGCCTCTATTCCCCTGCGCCCCTTCCCCCATGCCTCTATTTCCACACGCTTTGCTGGCCGGGGGGAAGCAGACAGAGCACCGGGGCCTCCTTAGTTTGCAAACATGTCTCCTCCCTGAGCGGGGACTAACTCACGCCCACTGCAGGGGCGGGGCGGCCGGAAGCTCGTGCCCCTGCAGGTGGCTGCCCCTCGGGGAGGGCCCACAGTGCCTGGGACAGAGGCACTTCCCCCGTTACATTAGGGACCTGGGAGATGCGGAGACGATCAATAATTTAGCCTTCAGCAGGGTGAGGGCCAGAGACATGCTTTACCGATGCAGACAGCCGTATCTGGTCTCACCGAGCGGGGTGAAGCGCAGACCACGTTTTAAAGGCAGCCCAGCTTCCCATGGCGCCGTGCTGCTACAGAACCAAGGCTGCATCCTGGTGACAGGTAACTTTGAGGCTGCTGCCCGTGGGGGCCAGACAGGGAGAGGCAGGGCGAGGTCTAGCGCGGGGGTCTGGGTCCCGCTGTGAAGGACCCCCTGAGATTCCCATTCCTGACCTCAGGGGCTAATGGGCAGTCACGGCAGGGAGGGTGAGGACACAGGCCAGTGTTCGGGGTGCTCAACAGACGGCGCCTCACTGCTCCGTTGCCCGTGGCGGTGGTCAGAGAAGGGGGACCTTGAGCAGCAGGAGGGTCCCCCGCCCCGGCCTCCGTGGGCTCAGGGCATGGACAGAACACAGAGGCTGCTGAGCCACCGCAGAATGCACCGCGGACGCTACTGATTAACACTGTCATTACACCAAGTGGCGGGGACCTGTCCCCGGGGGGGGGGGGGGGGCGGGCAGTTAGAAATCACAGAGCCACTGGTCTGAGTTCCTGAACAGGCTCTTCCCAAGCATATCGGGTAACGGGAAATTAGTTAGACGTGACAGCGTACCAGCAGAATGCGGCACAAGAAATGCGGGAGACTAAGTCAGGGGAGCCCCGGGGGTTCCTCCGGGGAGCACCCCAGGCCTGGCCCCTCCCCCGGCGCCACCACAGGACCCCTCACTGGGTCCCCGGTCCCAGATGTGCAGCCGGCGGGACACACACCTGCCGGGACCAGCCGCGGGGCTGGGCGGCCTCGGAGGACAGGGTGGGGTGAAGGCTCAGCCCGTCACCGCTCAGAGCGAGTTCCCCTGGCCACCTCCCCAGGCCTGTCCTCGGGGACACACGCTTATTCTGAACCGCAAGCCCCTGCCGCGTGTGGCAACAATGTCCACGGAAATACCAGCTTCTGCTTCTGTCTGTTTTCCAGCTCGAAGCTGTGCTCTCCTTCCTCCCTCACACACACACACACACACACTCACACACACACTCACACCCGTGCGGCCTGCACTCACATGGCCCCGTGAGCCTCCAACTCGGCTCTTCCACCTGCCACCTTCCTCCTCACGTGCTCACTGCTCTTTCCCACCTTGATGTGGGCACCATGGGTACATGTGGCTGGGGGCTGTGTTGGGTGTGTATGGCGGGTACATGTGGCGGATGCATGTGGCCAGTGTGTGTGGCAGGTGCATGTGGCCAGTGTGTCTGGCCAGGGTGTGTGGCTGGGACTGCATGGCTGGTGCCATGTGGCGGGTGCATGTGGCCAGTGTGTGTGGCGGGTGCGTGAGGCAGGTGCGTGTGGCCAGTGTGTGTGGCTGGTGCCATGTGGCGGGTGCGTGTGGCGGGTGCGTGTGGCCAGTGTGTGTGGCTGGGACTGTGTGGCTGGTGCCATGTGGCGGGTGCGTGTGGCGGGTGTGTGTGGCCAGTGTGCGTGGCTGGTGCCATGTGGCGGGTGCATGTGGCAGGTGCTTTAAATACTCTCCCATCAGATACTTTACATATCCCCCCAACAGCTGCACAGGGTGCCTCTTTATCTCGTGGCCGCCGGCGGAGCTGCAGGGGCCGGCCTGGCCACGAGGCTGCCGGCTATTTCCCGCCCTGTTAATTCCTGACGCCGTAACCACCATTCCACCCCGCTCCTAACGGAGGCGCCTTTCTCCTTTGTAACGTGTGGCCCGAGTGTCCAAAGACAGAGCATCAGCCCTAACGAGGCTGACTCCAAAACACGCCCTCGCTTCTGCTGCTCGCTGTGGGCTCAGGGCCCGCAGGCGTCAGCCCAGCCAAACTAAGCTCTTCTCGGCTGAGGGAGGTCGGAGAGGGCGGCCGGCACCTCCGCCCGCAGATGGCCGGGCCGGGGTTCTGGCCGCCGCAGAGCCGCCTGGCGGGGAAGGCTGTCAGCTCAACCGCAGGAGCCACGGCCTCGGCCACGACTGCCTCTTGGCCCCGAAGGCAGCTGCAGGCGGGCTGGAGGCTCCGGGTGACCCGGAGGCGGACGCCTGTCTGATGGGGCTGGAGAGGGACGGACACGGTGCCAGGCAGGCACCTGCCACTTTAAATCACGTCAGCGGCCGTACCGCAGCCTCGGTCAGTGCCCACGCTTCTTCCCACCCAGCCCGTTACTGCCCGCCCCCAAACACGCCTCGTTCCCTATGGTCATGCCACTTCCGAAGGCCACATCGGCCCGGTACCCCTCCTGGTGCCCCGCTCGGGCCTGTGCTTCCCCCTCTCAGTTCTCGTCGCCTGCGTCAGAGCCACCCGCTGGGCACTTTGTCCCCACGCAGTCATGGGGAGGGGACATCCCTGCACCCATCACACCTGCGGACAGCGGCTCACAGATGAGGGCGGTGCTGACTGGTCTGGAAGGACCACTGTCCCGCTGAGTGAGGTCCAGGGGCAGCTGATGTCTGGCCAGCATACGCGCCTGAGTGAGTGCCAGGCGCCTCGGCTCAGACCCGGTGCCATGCAGCTCTGTGGTGGGATGTGGGGCAAGAAAACCCCTCTCTGAGGCTCAGTCTCCACCTCCGTGAAATGGGTATAACAAGCGCTTTGCATGATTTTTGTTTTTTGTTAACCCTTACCCAAGGATATTTTTCCATTGAATTTCAGAGAGCGTGGAAGGGAGGGAGGGAGAGAGAGAAACATCAATGTGAGAGGCACATCGATTGGTTACCTCCCACCTGCACCCAGACTGTGGCCAGGATGTCAGGGATCGAGCCTGCAACCCAGATACAGGCCCTGGATCGGGAATCAAACCCGGGACCCTTCAGTCCTCAGGCCGGTGCTCCATCCACTGAGCCAGGCGGCCGGGCTGCCCGAGGGTGAAGGAGACGGCGCACCGGGGAGAAGTGCTGGCCTGCGGCCGCGCCTGGCTCTGCTCTGCAGCGGGGACCTGCCGCGGAGCAGCCGGGGACGGGGGGCCCGGAGCTGGCCGGGCCTGAGGACACTCGCCCTCCGGGAGAGGCGCCAGGAAGCCGCACGCGTCTGGGCCCGGAGAAAAGCACCGGGAGCACGAACGTCCTCCTCCCGCTGGGCCGGGAGCAGCAGCACCTCCACTCCCCGGCCCAGGAGTGGCGGCCAGGAGGCAGCGGACACCCGGAGGCGCCCGCTGCTCCCCGGGAACCTGCCCCCCTTCCCCCCTCAGCATAGAGCCATCTTCAGGCACGCTGCGGTCCATCTCAGGAGACGTCGCCAGCACACCCACCCTTCTCCTCCCGCCAGCCTGTCATCCGGGACCTCATTGTGCGGCCTGGCTCACAGACAAGACAACGCATCACAGGCCTAACGGGCTGCAGAGCGGCCTCCTGTGCGGCCCCAGGAGATCGATGTGCCATCGAGGGGGGCCCTGGCCAGCCCCCAGCGCACAGGAGCTGAGTGCCGGGCAGCACGGGCAGGCCCCCGCCTGGCCTGCGGGAGGCTCAGAGCGAGGGCAGCGATGAACGGTTCCTCCTCGTGTCTTTATCGCGCCCTTGAACCCAGCTCGGGTGGCCGAAGATCACGGCTGCCAGGTCCGGCCAGGCCCCGCCAGGCCACTGCCTCCCCAGCCCTAGGTCCCAACTGGGAAGCCCCTCCTCCGGGGACAGAAAGCTCAAGTCCACGCACAGTGCCATTCCGGTGGGAGGGACGCTCACCTGCCGGTCCTCCCGCCCGCTCACACCGCACCGAGAGTCCGGAAACCCCTTGCAGCCCTGCGCGTCCTTCCTCCGTGTCCTGAGGGTCCACATGCCACATGTGTGCACACGTCAGACCTCCGGTGCGGGAGCCACCATCACTCCGAACGTAACCGTGGCCTGAGAATCACCATTCTGCTGCCATCAGTGAGACCCTAATGGCCAGCCGAGGGAGGGAGTGATGGCTCTGCTCCCTCAGCCTCTCACTGTCATGTCTCAAGGAACAGCCCACCTGTCACCTGCCACCAGGGCGCCTGTGCTAGTGCCACCGAGGGCGAAACCACCAGGACCTGCGGCAGGGGCCATCTGCCTGGGGTCCGGTGTGAATTCCCTGGAACCCGGCACCCCAGCCTCTCCTCTCCCTATCGCTCACCGGGGGGATGCTGGCAGCAGAGGCTAAGCTGTGTATCCAGTGGCCAGGCGTGTCCCTGACCGGTCCAGGCCCGCATTCCTCATCTCAGAGCCTTTTTCACCATCATCATAAAGCATTGTTTTCAGTGTTTACAAAACAAAGTTCTCTCTCTCTACGGTAGGGGTGTCGAACTCAATCAGAGAAGGGGCCAAAATCTAAAATCCAGCCTAAATCGCGGGCTGAATGGTTTACTGAACAGTCATAAACTGTCATTGTGATGGAAACGCAGCAGAGTGCAGTGATGACAGCGCGGTGCGGGCCACATTGCAAGGCCTGGCGGGACGGATTTGGCCTGCGGGCCTTGTGTTTGACACATGTGCTCTACGGGGTCAGATAATACAATAGAAGCCAGCGGATGCTCCTTTTAACATCCCAAAACACATGATTCACATAGAAAAGGCGTAATGACATGTGTGTCACCAAGAACATCAGCATGCAGGGGCCACTGAGCTCACGGGGCCGACGGTCCTGCTGGTCATTCCTGGCACCTAGCGACCCCACACTTTGGCGGACCCCATATTCCAGCGGACCCCGCAGGCAGCGGGCACAGGGCCCTCCCTGACCACTTTGAACACCAGGCGGGCACAGGCAGCTCCTCAGCTCCTGGCCCAGACAGCCCCTGCGCCTCCCCGGGAGGACCCTCCGCAAGGACCCGCAGGCGCAGAGAGGAGGCGCTCGCTGCCGAGCCGGCCACGGTGCATCCGGTTCATGTCCTTTCCTCTGGCCATGCCCCTGGCTCGGCCCTCACACCGGGCGAGAGGAGCCAGAATGTGCCCACAGCTGCCCAGGTGAGCACGTGTGGGCAAGAACAACAGCAAGGAAACCAGGCGGCCCGTCTCCCCCGGGACCCAGAGGAAATCTGCAGGAGACCCCGATGCTGTCTGCAGGGCTCATCCCCCCCAATGCATCCCCTAGCCCTGCCCCAACCCCCTGCACCTTAGGGCCCCCCATCCCCGGAGTTATCTGTAACACAGGGTGCTCCCTGAGATGCCCAGAGGGAAGCAGAGGGCATGTCAGTAGAGGAGGGAGTGAAGCCCCCCCACATTCAGTGCACCCCAAGGCGCCTCCACCCTCAGCCCCACACTCCACTCTGCACACCAGTGGCTCCGGGACACAGGAGCGCTCTAGCTAAACCCGATTTCATGGGAAACGCGGACGGGGGACTGCAGGGGAAGAAGGGAGGAGAGAAGGAACGAACAAAAGTGCTTTCACAGAGGTGCCCGCCTCGCGGCCGGGGCCAGGCCGCCCTCCGCGCCCGACGGGAGCCCGAGGCCAGGAGGCCCTCGCTCTTTACCTCCACGCCCTGGACCTTGAGCTTCATGTGGTCCTCGCGGGTCGTCTTCCCATCTTTCCTCTTCTTCCAGCAGTAGCCGTCCTTCCGGTACTTCACCTTCTTCCTGTTGTAGAGGATCATGGAGCCATTCTGCGGTCTGCGAACGACAAAGGGCGGTTACCGAGAGCCGGCAGAGGGCACGTCTGCGGAGAGAGACGCCATCTGCCAGCGACTGTCCCCACGGGGAAACCACCCCCGCGCTCGCTGGGGCCTCCGTTTCACCGTTTACCGCCGTCCGGACCGCCCGTGCTCTGTGGCCAGCTCTGCTTGTGGGTTTGGTACCCAATGAGCTCAGTGCGGCCATGATCGGCCTAACAAACACCCCTCAGTCATCGTCACCAGCTACTGGATTCCGAGATGCCAGGGCCTGTGCTCCGCCGGAAAACTGGGAGAAATGGGGAGAGAGCAGCCAGAGCCGGGGGTGTGGGGGCACCTGCTGCATCCTGTCTCCTGTGGGAGGACTTTCTCCTCTCGGTCCAACATCGCCCGCGTCAGGAGACAGATAAGGCGACACGGACGCCAGGGGACTGTGTTAGGAAGGGGCCAACTGGAGCTCGGCGCCTGCGCCCAGTGCCCTGGTTCACGGCTGCATCAGCCGGGCTGGTGGAGGAGCGGCCGTCCCTTCTTCCTGGCGAGCTGGTGCCCATCCTTCTCCTCTGGGCTCCAGTGGCCAGGGGACCCTCCCGGGAAACTGCCCATCGGGCCCACAGCCACGGAATCGGAGGGAGAGAGCTGCCCCTTCGCTCAGGGCTAAGAGTGGGATGTCCGTTCTGATGCCGTTAAAACGTACAAATAGCCCGCCAGCGTGGCTCAGGGGTTGAGTGTCCACCTAGGAACCAGAGGTTACGGTTCGATTCCCGGTCTGGGCACAGCCCTGGGTGGTGGGCTCGATCCCCAGTGGGGGGCGTGCAGGGGGCAGCCGATCAATGATTCCCTCTCATCATTGATGTTTCTCTCTCTCTCCCTCTCCCTTCCTCTCTAAAATCAATAAAAATATTAAAAAAACAAATACATAAGTAAATAAATAAAAGCACAAATAAAAAGAGCCTTGGATTTTCCTAAAAGAAGCCACTCATCCACCACAGGGCTCGGGGGAGGCTTACCCAGGGCCCCACGGGGCAGCTGCTGCGGATTCTGGTTTGGAAACAGAAGGGGAGGAGTTACCTTCTCTACGGTTATCGGGTAGGTGTGGGGATGGGATGCCGGTAGGGATGGGGGTGAGTTGGGCCCTCAAGGAAGACGCCCCTGTCACTAACAGCACATCACACACACACACACACACACACACACACACCCTTGTGGCCACCTCCCTGTCGCTCTGCACCTAAACGTCAGCACGGAGAGCAGAGTGGGAGTGATTCTGAGCACGCACGAGGCCAGCATGGTCCTGTCACCCCCCAGGGCAGGCGGCTCAGGTCCCTGCCATGACCAGCCTGGCGGAGGGAGAGAGCCTCCAGTCCTCCTTCCCGCCCCCGTCAGCAGCCTCCACCCCGCTCTGTTCTGGTCCTTGAACAGCCCGGCCATTTCACCATCGGGCACGGAACGTTGGCTATTGGTGGCTCACTGGCCCGTTATCTGTAGGGAAAACGTCCAGGCCAGGGCGACAGCCGGCTGTGTCCCAGCGAGGTGAGGACTGGCACGGTCCCTGGGGAGCCTCAGGCCCCAACACTTAGTTCCTCATCCCCCCCCGGTGGTTCGGGTCGGTCTGTGTTTCCTCCCTAAGTCTGCGGGGCTAAAACCACGGGGGAGGACCATAGCCCGGGTGTCACAGGCTGTCACATGTTGTCATGTGTTGTCACAGGCTGTCACGTGTTGCCACAGGCTGTCATCTGACAGTTCTGTGTCACACCCACAGACGATTGGAAACCTCCTGGTCCCCTTCCTAGTCCAGGTGGCAGGTGAGCTGGACTATTGTGCCCACTCTCCGCCTCCAGAGTGTCAGCCCTCACTGAGGGTCAATATAGACCCTACTCATCAGCGGTCAGCCAGGGACCCTTTGGATTCACTATATTAAAAAAACCAAACATTTTTTTTTAGAGAGCTCTCAATCTAGACCATTGAAGCGAATTCAAAGGAAGGCAGCCCTGGGGAATGACTTCAGGAATCAGACTCAGAACTAAATCCACATCCAGCAGCACCTCCCGTGTGGGAGTCCGGCCCCGGCCCCTCGGCAAACCCCAGCCCGGCACCTCTGCTCCGGCAGCCCAGCTCCGCACCCTTAGTGACAGAGCGAGGAGCCAGGCGTGTGGGCAGCCGCTGGGGACACGGCCTGGAGCGCCACACCCTCCCGGAGCCACAGGACCCGCAGGTCACGGGGGAGGGGACACAGCAGGGGGAGCGCACACGGTCCATGGAGGTGAAAGGCGCAGGGGCGGTGCCTGCCCACAGAGGCCGGTCAGCCTCACTGGGGAAGAAATCGCTGGTCGGAGAGCAAGAAGCTTCCGAAAGCTGGGGATTGACTGGTCATTTTGAGAGAGCTCCTGGCTAAGACCCCAGGGAACAAAGAATCTCTCTCTCTCTGTCTCTCTCTCTGTCTCTGTCTCTCTCTCTCTCTCTCTCTCTCTCTCTCTCTCTCTCTCTCTCTCTCTCTCAGCACATAGCCATGCAGCCTAGCAGCAGCCTGGGCCGGCAGACCACGTGGGCTCCAAAATGACTAAGTTTTCACAGGAAGCAGAGTCCCCGGCCACCAGCCTTGGTTGGGGCCTTGCTGAGGACACGGCCGGACTTCTCCATGGTGGGCGGACGGAGATGGGATGCTGGGAAGCGGGGAGAGGAGCTCCTTTGAGTAGCTGCACCACCATCTTCTCCTGAGCGTGGATCCGGGCAGCGCTTTTCTCTCCGTCCCCTGGGGAGCCTGGGTTCCACCGCCATCTCCAGCCTGCGCCCCCGCTGTCCTAACCCCTCCGCTGAGGTGAGAGGCACCCCAGCCTGACACCGTGACCCAGGGCAAGACAGGTGCTCGGGGGCGCTGGGAGCAGGACGTGGGTCCAGAAGCCCGGACGGAGAGCGAGGCCACTCTGCAGGCCCGGCCAGCTCCCGCCTTCCTAGGCAGTGTCCTTTGCAGATGGACTCGGACCCCCACCAGCCAGCTCCTGTGCTCCGGGCAGCAGCAGAGCTTTTAAATGGCAAACCTTTTAGCTTCACTGTGGGAAGGTCCCACCCCATTTAAAGAGGCGGTTAGAAATGAAAGGCCATGCACAGCCCCTCACTGGGGTCCCCTCAGGGCGGCATTCCCTCCGTGATTATCTGTAATTATGAGAGGAGCCCGAGGCCCTGGGGACACCCTCTCGAGCAGACAGATGGCCCGGAGCCTCCCAGGTCCTGCCAATGACCAGGAAGCGCTGACACTCAGGCTGAAGGAAACAGGAGGGGAGGCTGTCCCCCACAGCGAACTGGTCTGGAGTGAAACTGAGCCTCGGAAAGGACAGCACCGGAGGCCCCTGGGGACGCTTGATGCAGACTTTCCAGCGGCGCCCTGCCCTGAACCCGAGGTTCTAGACCAGAGACGTCTTTCTCCCTCCACCTGAGCAGAAAACTTTCTCCCCGCTGCCCACAACGGCGAATTCCAAACAGGGCCATCGGGCAAGCTGGTCACCCTCAAAGCATCATCTCGGAGAGGGCTCTCGATTCTTTGAGGACAGCTTGAGGAATAGGGACAAAAAGGAGTGAGAAGCAACAGATCTTGATTGACAGCGGGAATCTTCAGAGTGCAGAGGTTATGGGGCAGAAATAGAAGGCTGGGAACCAGCAGCAATTGTAAGAAGTGTTCAGCATGCTCTGAGAGCCGTGATTGCTTGTTCTGATGAAAGAAGGCGCAGTCTAGCCTGGCTGGGAGGTGCACATGGGACCTGGGTGCTCACCTGGAAATGGGGACGCCCTCCCCATGCGGGAGCTGCCTGTCACCATGGAAACATCAGCAACCTTGTTGATGACACCAGAGCCTCCAGCCCTTTGTGTACCCACAGGCCTTTGCACACCTCCGGCCTGCTCACCTGCGCACTGCCCGTTGGTGTAGCTTTTGGCTACTTTCCATATGACCTTCACCCTACTCACTGCAAGCAGCGGCACAGGGCGGGGGCAGAGCAGGTTTGGTGGGTGACCTGCTGCT
Organism: Pipistrellus kuhlii; assembly: GCF_014108245.1. NCBI lineage: Eukaryota > Metazoa > Chordata > Mammalia > Chiroptera > Vespertilionidae > Pipistrellus > Pipistrellus kuhlii. Next base: position 2,515,174 of record NW_023425534.1, on the reverse strand, counting down.
CCCCCACACCTGCGGGACTGGAATCAACGCTCATGCGACTCCACCCGGCTCTGCTGAATTGGCTCAGGCAGTGACAGGCTGCCCGGGCCCCTTGATTGTCCGGTTCCAGCAGCATAACTGAGAGCACCCCAAATCCCCTCAGACCCCTTCGCCTCTGCCGATACTGTCAACACCACGGAGCCGGGAGGGCAGCTGGTCTGCACTTAAGCAAACAAGAACAGTTTTAAACATGGCCCAGACTTCTGGGGATGGACAAATACAGCTCAAACTTGCACCCTTGCTCTTTCCCTCAGAGACGTATATCTCACCACAGCTCTGAAGCGCAGACACCCCGGGCACCGCGAAAGCAGCGCCTGAGCCGGAGGGACAAAGCGGGGGCTCGGAATCAAACTGCAGAAAAGCCTCTCTTGCCCCAAATCTGCCCCGCCGCCTCCTTCGGGTGCCTCCCAAGTTCAACACAAACGCTCGAAGTCCTCGCCACAGACAGCAGCGGAGGCTGCCCTCAGCCCCTGGGGCAGGTGACCTCCTGTGTGCCAGCCGCCAGCGTGGAGTTGGCTGTCCTTCCTAAACCAGGGAGCCTGTGGCACCCGCTTCCCGAAACATGTCCTCATGGAGCGGCACAGGCATGTCAGACTCTGACAAGAAGCCCAGCGTGGCCCCCGAGTTTGACATGCTTGCTGTACAGGGTTTCTGCGTGTGTCTGTGTATTTACGTGTGTCTGTGGATGTATGGTACATACATGTGACAGTTTTCTGCCTCTGGGTGGTCTTGCTAAGATTGATTTGGAAAAGAGCTCTCTATCTCATTGTCTTAAAAAGAAGCACTTAGGAATTAAGTATACCTAAAGCTCAGAAATAGACACGATGGAACACAATTTTCAGTAAATGAAAGCTGGTTTCCCTTTGTTGGTTTCCTTAGTGCAGGCGTGTGTGAGTGTTAATAGCATTAGTATAAAGCGCTCACTCCACCTGAGTTTCCTACAATCAGAGGAGCGCCTGTTCTCTCTCCCACAGAATCTGCCAGCAAGAAACATGATTGAAAATGATGGCTAACTGCTTTCATGTCTCATGAAATTTTCATGAGTAATCATCTGTTAAGGACAAGTGAATTAGGTAGACATACGTGGGATAAGAGTGTGTAAGTGAACTTTTCAACAGTAATTATGGTTTATGTCTACTTAAATCATTTCCCAAGTCTTTTTTTTATAACTTGAAACCTCAGAGTTTTACTAAATGTAATTAATTGATGGGAATTTATTAACTATCTAGCTCACTTCCAAGTAAGATAAAATACAGAAACACTTGATTATTGAATATAAGCTTATCCACTTTTGGCTTCTTATCACAGAGAAACTAAACATTTGGATTCAAAGTAAACATGTCTTGTGTCACATAAAAATATGTACAGTAAGAAAGCAGATGCTTCCAGAGACTATGAAATAAATTCATTCATAGCCTTACCAATCTAAAGAATGTTGGTATGCCTGGCCAGCATGGCTCAGTGATTGAGTGTTGACCTATGAACCAGGAAGTCATGGTTTGATTCCCCGTGTTTCCGGCTTGATCCCCAGTGTGGGGTGTGCAGGAGGCAGCTGATCAATGATTCTCTCTCATCACTGATGTTTCTAACTCTCTCTCCCTCTCCGGAATTAATAAAAATATAGTTTAAAAAATAAATACAAAAAAGAATGCTGCCTAAACAGGCAGTTCACAACTGCTGTAGTTTTCACTAGAAACTAAGGTATCTAAGGGTTAAGGATTCTAGTGAACACATGTAATTAAAATTTCCACACACACACACAAAAAAAAAGTCACGAAAGCAAGGCAAGCAACGCCCAGCACCAGGAAAGTAGAAAATGCGTTTTGGTAAGAGAAGGTCTGAAGCACAGAGGTGAATTTTTGTTGAGAGAAAAGAAAGTCATTTTGTCCTTATCCTGAGCTGGCTATTTCAGAATGGGGGAAAAGGAAAAACACAGGATGAAATGTGAATGTAAAAGAAAGGTAAGAAGGTTTGAGGGGTAGAAATCTTGGGGAAGGAATTTTATAGGTGGTTTAACTGGCTACGATTGGAATGGATAGGATTAAGTGTTTTTAAAAAAAGGAACAAATGGAAATTTATAGCAGAAATACACTGGCGCAAAATTAGAATTTGGTTTTCTCTCTGTGAAAAGGACAATGTTGTCTTGGATTATTGGTCTGCTCAGGATAAGAGATGGGGAAGTTTTTTACCTTTTGGGCAGGCTGCCTAGAAGGCAAAGATTTTATGTTTCCCCAGAATAACTCCCTGTGCTGTGTCATCTTTCTCATCAGCCTCTGGTTACGTAAGTAAACCCCGTCTTCTCGATGTTGAGCTGTGTTTCACTCAGAATTATGTAGCTTTCTGTACTTGCCTTTGAAATCCTTTATTGTCGCTTTGGTTAAAGGGATAATTATTGTTTTTAATGACCTGGGGCTCTACTTAATAAAGGGTCCAAACATGTGATATTTCTAACTCCTTCCCCCCAAAATCAAATTCTTAAATGAAGTCCTTTTGACCTTGAAGTAATTCAGGATTTTTTATTTTTTTTTTATTTTTAAGATCCCTGGAACATCTCAAAAGATTTGTCCAGCCTTGAGAGGGTCTTAAGAGTCAAGCTGAGCCTCTTTCTGAGAAATTCCAGGAAAGCAAACCCGAGGCTGTGGTTAATCACCCCTCTTGCTACACTGATATAAACAGACCACATCTATTAAAACTAGACTCGATTCGCAAACCACTGAGTCTTGCTGTGGTTGTGCATGATAGAAAAGGAGGTAACGACGGAAAGAAAAGTAACGTTTCAGTGACACGCTGTGGGTATCACACCCTGGTGCTGTCAGTTGTCTGCGAGGTTTTGTTTTCTCCCTGGAAAGAGGACCAGACCCTGGATTCCTCTGGTTCCCGCCAACAGCGAGCTCGCACCCTCCAAACGAATGTTCCCGTGCTCCTCCCGCCTGGAATTCCGGCCTGGAATCCTTAGAACTACAGCTGCCCTCTTCCCGAAGCACGCGAGCTCAAGGTGGACGGCGCGGGGCACCCATGACAACCCTCGTCTACAGTCCAGTGCAGCCCCCCCGCCCCCCGAAAGATCCCCGGAGAGACACACTGCACCCCGGGAACTCTGCCAGGCCCTGTCCCCTCCACCGGAGGACGCTCCCGCCTGGCACGCTTCCTCCCACCGGCCACCCCGGCCTTGGGAGCTGGCATTACGGCCTGTCTAAGCTGAACCACTGTTTGCTGTTCCCACAGAAAAGCCTCTCAGGGAACTTGGGATTGTTCACTTGCAATGCGGTTACCTGAGCCGCTCCTCTCAGCACTGAGCCTGGTTCTGAGAGCCGGAGGAACCCACCCCGTCAACCTGAGCACGGGACATTCCTGGGGAGCCCCAGAGGCAGGCTGAGGGGGGGCAGGATCCGTGACCCCACAGCGTGCCACCTCAGCGCGCAGACTGTGGGAGTATCAGCGGGTGACTGTTCACACAGAACTGTCCCCCATCACTGGTTCTTCCACCTCCACCTCCTCTGGCCCCGCCCCGCCCTCTCCTGTGCTCAGGATGGCACAGGCCCTCAGTTTCCTTATGTCTGCGGGACACGTACCCTTGGGGCCCAGCACCTACAAAATTCAATGTGCTGTCTAGTCTGTTTGCGTGAACTTAGTTATTAGAGCAGCAGGAGAGCCTGGAACGGGAAGGGCGAGTTTCCCCTGGGCATTTCGGGAACGTGGACAGGGCTCTGTCCTCCGCCATCGTCAGCAGAACGTGAACCCCCAGGGAGCCAGGGCGTCCAGTTAAATGGCCCCGATCAATGGCCCGTCATTTTATTTATTTTTACTTTTTAAAAGTTATATTTCTTTATTGATTTCAGGGAGGAAGGGAGAAGGAGAGACAGAAACATCATTGATCCGCTGCCTCCTGCACAGCTCCCCACTGGGGATTGAGCCCGCAACCCAAGCATGTGCCCTTGGCCAGAATCGAACCTGGGAACCTTCAGTCCACAAGCTGACGCTCTATCTACTGAGCCACGCCAGCTAGGGCTGAACCTGTCATTATAACTTATAGTAGTGAGCAACCTCACAGTGTCCAGTCCGTCATTCCGATGCCATTAGAACCTGCCTGGATCTCATTTCTGGACACAGAAAAATGCATTATGAAATGTGTTAGGAAGGAAAAACACACACCAAGAATAGCCAGAAAAACCCCAATGAAAAATACCAAGGTGTGGGCTAGCCCTACCAGCTATTAACACGGTCTATAAAGCCTCTGCATTTTAAAAAGTGTGGAGTTTTTAACAGTCCAGTGGAACAGAGCAGAAAACCCAGGAATATTCCCACTTACACAGACAAGTAGTGTTCACTAAAGGAGGTTATGGCAATTCAGTGGGGGGAGGGGACTGATTTTAAAAATATATATTTTATTGATTTTTCACAGAGAGGAAGGAAGAGGGATAGAGTTAGGAACATCGATGAGAGAGAAACACCGATCAGCTGCCTCCTACACACCCCGCACTGGGGATGTGTCCACAACCAAGGTACATGCCCCTGACCGGAACCGAACCTGGGACCTTTCAGTCTGCAGGCCGACGCTCTATCCACTGAGCAAAACCGGTTTTGGCAGGACTGATTTTGAATACATGGCATAGAGTGACGACAGGCATACGGAGGAAGGAAACTGGGTCTACCCCTCGCATCACACAGCAGAGTAAATTCCAATGGAACAGAGATTTCAATGTAGTCAATAGAACCACACGCACTCTAAAAGCACGTGTAGCTAAATTTCTCCATAACCTGAAAGTGGAGAAACTTCCCTAACCGTGATTACAAATGGAGCAACGGAGTGTGAAAGCGAGGGCCATGAAAGAGGTCTGATTACATACAAACACCCGCCGGCTGTGTGCGGAGCGGCAGCCCGCTTTCCTCTCCTCCGGGGCTGCACAGGGTTCCCACACTCCACGTGCTCCCGCCACGTGGCTCTGAGTCCTGGATTCCAGCCATCCTCGGGGCGGTGGGTAGCACTTTAATTTGCATTTCCCTAATGCCTAAGGGTGGTGAGCATCTCTTCATGTGCTGATTAGCCATTCATGTAATTTCTCTGGTGAAATGTCTACTTGAGTCTTTTGCCCACTTTTAAATGAGTTGTTGGTCACCTTCTCTTTGAGTTGTAAGAGTTCTTTATATAAAATCTGGTTACAGATCCTCTATCAGATACACGATTTGCAAATATTTTCTTCCCAGTCCATGACTTTTCTTTTTGACAGATCCTAGTATTAAATAAAAACATAAAGAAACCATTAAAGAAAAAGAAAAGACTGAAGGGTCTCCGGGTTTATTTGCACAAACAGCACAGGAGGCCGCCAGCTCCATGCAGACAGCAGCCAGGGGCCCCGCCAGCGCTTCCATCCTCACATCAGCAGACAGAGGCCTCTGCTGCGGAGCCTTCATGGGGCCTGGGCCCCCTTAGGAAGCCTGAGCTGCAGCCGCACCCGCAGCCTGGGGCTTGGCTTCAGCCTTGGCCTTGGGCCGGCGGAGCCTGAGCACCCGGGTGATGTAGGCACGAACTCGTTTCCCAAGCCTGGGGTGAGTGACGCAGGCAGGTTGACTGAGCTTGTGGCTGCTGCCCGTTGGGATCTGGGCCGGACGAGGGCCTAGGTGACCTCGGCACATGTGCTTGTGGCCTTGGCGTTGTTGGCCTGCATCTTCTTCAGGCCCTTCTTGTTGTGCTTCTTGGCAAAGCACATGCTCCTCAGGAACTTGGTGTCTATCCCCTTAAAGATTCCTCCCTTTGTGCCCGGGTTTCTTTATGCCATTTCTGGGCCATTTTCAGGACTGGTTGTGTGTAGTGTGGTTCTTGGACTTGGCCATCTCTGCACCAAAGCCCGCCGCTCCTGAAGCACCTGGGATGGGAAGAGCCACTTTTTCTGTGTGTGTGTGTGTGTGTGTGTGTTTTCCTTAATATGTTACTTTATTGATTTCAGAGAGGAAGGGAGAGAGAGAGAGAGAAACATCAAAGATGAGAGAGAATCAACTGGCTGCTTCCTATACACCCCCTGCTGGGGATCAAGTCAACCCAGGTATGTGCCCTTGACCAGAATTGAACCTGGGACCCTTCAGGCTGCGGGCCAATGCTCTATCCATTGAGCCAAACCAGGTAGGGCAACTTTTCTTTTTCTTAATGGTTTCATTTGTTTTTATTTAATAGTAGAGGCCCAATGCATGAAGATTTGTGCAACAATGGCCTTCCTTCCTCTGGCTGCTGGCACCGCCTTGGAGACACCTTTCAAACTTCCCACGCTGCCCAGAGGCCCGGAACGGCTGGCGCGGTGCGGAATGCCTGCATCATTGACATGGCAGCAACACAAGAGTTCACCCTCAGCCACTTAGCACCTTGTATGCAAATTAACCAGCCATCTTTGTTAGGTTCATTTGCATACGCACTTCTGATTGGCTGGTGGGTGTTGCAAATGTGCAGTCAATTTGCATCTTTCTCTTTTATTAGTGTGTGTATAAACACACACACATATATATTATATGTGTGTGTATTTATTTATTTATTTATTTATTTCAGAGAGAGGAAGCAAAAAGGATAGAAAAAGAACCATCAATGATGAAAGAATCATGGATAGGCTATCTCCTCTACTGGCAATGAAGTCTGTAACCCAGGCATGTGCCCAGGAATTAAATTATGACCTTCTAGTTCATAGGTCGATGCTCAACCACTGAGCCACATCAGCTGGGCTCAATGGTTTCTTTTAAAGAGCAGAAGTTTTTAATTTTGGAGAAGTCCGATTTATCATTTTTTTTCCTTTATGAATCATGCTCTTATGTCCTAAGAATTTTATGTCTAACCCCATGGCCATAAAAGTCTGCTGTTACATGCTTTTTTCTAAGAGTTGCCTAGTTTTAGCTCTGACATATAAGTCTATGATGCATTTTGAGTTGTTTTGGGGCAGCGTGAGCTAAGGCTCCAGGCTGGTTTTTGGTGCACTGATATCTGATGGTCCTAGGACAGCTTAGTTTGGGCTTTGATTCTATTGCTTTAGAAGTCCACTCTTTGTCCCATTGACTCCCTCTTGCACCTTCGTTGAAAATAAATTGACCATAAACAGAAAGTGTTATTTCTGGACATCACAATCTGTTTCTTTCCTGTCCTGTGACAATACCACACTGCCCTCATTACTGAAGCTTTCTAGTAAGTTTTGAAATCAGGGAATGTAAGTCCTCCAACTTTACTCATATTTTTCAAAATTATTTTGGGTATTCTAGGTCCTTTGTATTTCCGTATGAATTTTAAGATTTGATTGACCACCACAACGAGGCCTGCTAACATTTTGGTAGGGACTGTGTTGAAACTAGAAATCAATTTGGAAATAATTGCTATTTAACTATATTGAATTATTGAATCTTCAAATCACTTCCAATCACAGAACATGGAAGGTCTCTCCTTTTATGTAAATCTTTAATTTCTCTCAGTAAGACTTTGTAGCACAGGCTTTACATTTTATAAATTAAATTTATCTAAGTACTCTATTCTTTGGATGCTATTGTGAATTAAGTTGTTTTTCCAAGTTCATTTTTGGATTGTCCATTCCCACTATACAGAAATACAGTTAATGTTTGTGTATTAGTATTGTAGCCCATGACCTTGCTAAACTCATTTCTTAGTTTTAATGATTTTTTTTTTGCATTTGGTTTAGAATCTTCTACCTTGAATAAATATAGTTTCATTTCTTTCTTTCCATACTAGATGCCTTTTATTTTTTTTTTCTTGCCTTATCACACTCATTAGAAGCTCTGGTGCAATGTTGAACAGAAGTAGTGAGAATGAACACCCTTGTCTTGTCCCTCATCTTAGAGGAAAAACATCCAGTTTCACCATTAAATATGATGCGAGCAGTAACAAAGACTTAAAGTCGTGTGAAAAAGATTTAGGAACCAACTTGAAGAGACTCCGACTGATCAAAGACGGGACAATTAGAGCATCAATAAAATAGTAAGTGCTGTGAATTAAAACACATTGAATATGTCTAAATCCATAAGTTCATAATGATCCTGAAACACACAAGCAAAACACCCATTGATCACTGTTAGAGGATGCTAGTGACCTAATGCAATGTTTTAAAAACTAAAAAGAGAGAGAGAGAGAAAGAGAGAAGAAAGAATCAGACATTTACCCTACTTCCTGTACAAACTGTTTTTTGAGATAGCAAACAAAGAGAGGACTCTGTCTACAAAAGTATTCCAGACAATAATGAAGAAGTGAGAGAATTTCTGTAACCCTCATGAGTGATTGGATCGTCAGTGACTGACATCACAGAAGAGAAACAACAGGCAGTTAGGATGTGTCCCTGACAGAAGAACATTTTGCTGTGGGAAGAAAAGAAAAGGAGCTTGAATTAATCAGGCCTCTTGCTCTACCTCCCACGATGTAAGACCCACCGAAGGCAGGAGAGCACAGGAAAGACCCTGTGGGGGTACAGTCAGCAAACCCAGACTGCAGCATCCTGTACAAGACAAATGTCCCAATCCCTCAGCACGCTCAATGAGAAAGAGGTGGGAACCGTCTGAAATGGGAACATGGAAGTTAAAAGAGATAAAGAAAGAGATACATCAACTGTCACAATGTGTAGAGCTCACTTGAATAACGGAACCAAAACAACAATTAAAAAAAAACAAAACACCAAACTTAAAAAAAAAAAAAATAGATGGCATTTGTGAAACAATTAGATCTTTGAACAGGATTGGATATGAAATGTTATTTAGAATTGTTATTAATTTTGAAGAGTACTAATCGTGTTGCAGAAGTATTTCAAAAAAGAGACCTTTCATTTTAGAGATTTAGGCTGAAACATGCGCCAATGAAATTATAGTGTCTGAGCTGTGCCTCGCGATGACGTGTGTGGTGATGGGAGGAGGGGTGAGCAGGACAGACCACGTGTTGGCCACAGGTGAAGGTGGATGATAAGCATGGGCGAGTGAGTGCACGAGACTAGTGTACCTATATTTGTACATCGTTGAAATTTCCCTTAGTAAGTTTTTTAAATATTTTTTTTTATTGATTTCAGAGAGGAAGGGAGAGAGATAGAAACATCAACGATGAGTGAGAATGATTGAATAGCTGCAACTCGCACACTAAGAACCGTGCCCGCAACTGGGACATGTGCCTTGACCGGGAATTGAATCGTGACCTCCTGGTTTATAGGTCGACGTGCAACCACTGAGCCATGCTGGCCGGGCCCATAATAAGTTTTTTAAAAGATGATCATGGGACTTAGAGTGAGCTCTAGGTCACATCTTAAATCTTGGCTCAGCTCCTTATGAGCTATGTGACCTTGAACAAATTGCTTGGCCTCTCAGTTGCAGGCGACGTGAGGGACATGAGGTGCCCAACATGCTGCCTGCCACGTGCTGAAGCTCTTCGTGACTAAAGAGCACGCCTGGGCCCCTGCGTGGGTTCCTCCCGGGGAGCACGCTGGGAGGACCGGGAGTAATGAGTGGCGCGCTGTTGGGACGGCTGGACAGCACCCGTGGGAGAGGCCGGCCCTCAACACGTGAGGCGCCCGCCTCCACCACGTTAGGACATGATGTATCTCTCAAATTAGCAGCGCGGAGATGATGAATAACTGAAGAAACGGGAGTAATGTGTTCTTGAGAGAGTGTGTTTGGATATTAAATAGGAATTTATGGATCCATGGGGGGCTGCATCCAAGACAAGGTTAGTCCTACAAAAGGAACAGTCTGGATACTCCTTCCAGTGCCTACGTCCAAGTTTATTTTGTGTGTGTTTTTTAATCTTCACCCAAGGATATTTTTCCATTTATTTTTAGAGAAAGTGCAAGAGAGAGGCAAGACAAAGAGAAATATCAATGTGAGAGAAACACATCGATAGGTTGCCTCCTGTAGCACCCTGACCAGGGCCTGGGCGGGGGAGGAGCCTGCAACACAACCAAGGCATGTGCCCTTGACCGAATCAAACTGGGACCCTTCAGTCCACAGGCCGATGCTCTTTCCACTGAGCCAAACCAGCCAGGGCCTCCGTCCAAATCTAGAAATAGGTGCACCCACAGCTCAGGTTCACGGCTCTTCCCCTAGACCTCCTACCCACTTTCCCTGTCACTAACCGACTGCCTACGCTTCCACGCAGACACCTGGGACCCGCCGAGGACTTCCTCAGAGATAGGGTGCTAGTCTTTTGTCAGCCTGACCACCCTCCCTTCCTGCCCCCCACCCCTGGGCCTGGCCTAGAGGCGGCGGATCCTGAGCTGTGAGCTCCGTTCTGGCTGACCAGCTCTTGCTCCGGTGAATTCCTCAGCCTGTCCTCGCAGCTTCCCTCTGAGAACAGGTGATGCCCTCGCTCCCGCAGGCTCTGTGTGTGACATCCGGTGGCTTCTATACATGGACACCTGCAAAGACTTCCCCTTGTCCCCGCTGGAACCCAGGCCTGGGCAGCCCCTCCCTGCCTTCTCCTTGCCCTGCTTCCATCCTTCCCGCCTCAAGGCGTGTGGCAGGGCCTGGCTGGCGGGAAGTCCCACAGCCTCCAAGCACCGCCCCGGTGTGAGGCAGCCCCGTGGCCAGTGGCCGGGCAGGGAACGCTGTGTCACGGAGCGTGGGCGTGTCCTCGGGCCAGCGTGAGCCCTCCCTCGCAGGGGGGCCGTTAGAAAAGGAGAAACGCGCCCATCATCGCAGCGAATGCGTTTCATAGACCACACCTTCCTGTCCGATCTTCCCACACAGACCGACCTGGTTCCAGCGCACCATCCGAGGCTCAGAGCCGGGTCTAAAACGTGGCTAACGGAGTGACAGCAGCTACTATGACGACGAGAGCAGCCTTGTGCCAAGCGTGACGGCGTGTCAGACACAGGGTCAAACCCTCGGCACCCGTTTCTCATTCTCAGCCCACAGCCACTCCAGTGGGCACGTCCTGGGACCCCTGTTTGGCAGATCGGAAGGTTTGGGGCACAGAGACAGGAGGTCGTTTTCCCAAGGTCACGGAGCTGGGAAGCCAAAACCAGCCAGCCACCCACTGCAGCCTCCTGGCCTCTGGGCACCAATCCCGGCACAGCCCAGGTGCCCTCCCCCGCTCCGGGGGCACCGCGGAGGGCACTGTCAGAGCCCAGGTGCCATCCCCTCCTCCAGAGGCCACCGCGGAAGGCACTCTCAGAGCCCGGGGGCCCCCGCGGAGGGCACTCTCAGAGCCCAGGGGCCCTCCCCTCCTCCAGAGGCCACCGCGGAGGGCACTGTCAGAGCCCACAGCACCGCTCAGGGCCCACCGCGTCTTAGCAAGGAAGGATCATGAGAGCGGGACTTAGCTCGTTCCCTGAGTCCCTCCCTTTGCTGCAGGGGAGGGGGGAGATCTGGGAAGGGGACGTCTCCTCGCTTATCTCTCTCACACACAGGCCCAGCCAGGCGGGAATTGATGGCTAGAGCGCAGCGAGGTGGGGAGAGGCCAAATGGAACCCGGAGAAGCCACCAGGACAACCCCAATCTGGGCGGGAGGGGCCGGTTTAGGAACTTTGGCCTTTTCCTTCTGACTTGTGTAGAGGGGCCTCAGGATTGGGGGGGACGAGGAGCAAGAAGGCTGGTGGGGAGCGCCTCCCCCCGCCCCACCAGCGGCTCGGAGCTGTTTATGGACTGATAGGGAAGACGGGGTGTCAGGCCGGCCAGGCTGCAATCTGCCAGATATGAAAACCAATTGCTTTGCATAATACAGCCCAGCTGGAGCCTTCAGAATAATAAGGACACAGAGAAGGTAACACCAATTTGCCTTATTTGATTAGCTCCTCGTTGGGCGGTGCAACCCCCGGCTCCTTTTTCATTAAAATAAGGGCAAATTGAAAATCGTAAAAGAGGCTTTCTTATCAGGGAGACGCTGCTGGGTGGATTCATGCTCCAGAAAGCCCCGGAAGCTGAGACCTCCGGCTGCCTGCCCCTGCTCCCCTGAGGCCCAGCCTGAGCCTCGGCAGGCGGGCGCTGTCCAGCACCCGGTGCTGAATGTGGGCGGTGTCCCCAGGCGGCCGGCCCAGCCTCGCAGGGAACGCAGAGGGCATGCACCCGAATTGTCCTGCGCCTGGACCCCCCTCCATGGCCAGGGCGTCTCAGCGGGGGCTGGGAGCAAAATGAGGGGTAGCGCGAGTTTCTGGGCGCAGAGGCAGAAGCCGGTGTGTATGTCCCAGGCTGCTGACCTCAGCGTGGTCCTTTACGTTGTGGCTGGAGAGGTCACCAGGAGGAAAGGCCGGCGTGGAGGAGGCAGCTGAGACCAGATGGCCCGGGGCCAGTCTGCAGGGACGCCATCATGCCCTGCCCCGAGCTCCTGGTGCTCGGCTGGAGCTGGGAGCTCCCCTGTGACTGCAGAGATGTGCTCAGTTACTGTTTACTGAGCAGCTGCTGCGGCCAGGCCTCTGGGAGGCGCTCCGGCTGCTGTGTGGCCAGAGGGCCTGAGCCCTGCTTTTGTTGTTGTTAATCCTCACCCGAGGATGTGTTCCCACTGGTTTTTAGAGAGAATGGAAGGGAGGGGGAGACAGAGAGAAACACCGATGTGAGAGAAACACATCGGTTGGTCACCTCCTGCACATGCCCTGACCAGGGGCCCGCCCAGGCGGGAAGGAGTTTCCAACCAAGGTACGTGCCCTTGACCAGAATTGAACCCGAGACCCTCCATCCACTGTGCCAAACCAGCCAGGGCTGGAGCCCTGCTTTGTGAAGCTCGGGGTCCAGCCGGGAGGGAGAGGTGGCCACGTGCAGGCCTGGGGCTGGGGGAGGCAGGACGGAGACGGGCCTCCAGCAGGCATGTCCTGTCGCAGCCACGGCCGTGGGGACGGGCAGCAGGAGAGCTCTCCCAGGACATGGCCTCTGGACAGGAGCCTGGACGAGGTGAGGCCCCATCCCCGACTCCCAGCGGAGCTTTCTGGAGAGACAGCAGCCAGGCCAGCAGCCCGGGAGGCCGGTCTGGGGGGGGGCGCTGCGGCAGGGAAATGGGGAGGCGGGCGATGAGGCCAGGGAGCAGGCCAGGCCTGGGTTTGGGGGAGCGTTGAACGAGAGTGAACTTTGTTCTAATGGGCTGAAGACAGATGTACTCAGTGCAGCGAAGAAGTGAGGAGTCTGGCTTTACAGGTAAGTGTGAAAAAACAAACAACTTAACATAAAAACGCGACCATAAACACTGTGAAGAGAAAGCACAGGGAACACGGGAGGCTGTGTCCAGGCTGGGGCAGGAGGGTCCCCCCCCCGCCGGGCTCCCAGCCCCCCACTCGCTCTGAGAACCCTGAACTTCACTCCCACAGGGATGGGGAACGACGGAGGGTGTTTAAGCAGAGAAATGGGGCGATCATTTAGACCTGCCTTGTCTGGTTCACCCAGACGGCGGCTGGTTCTTATGCCTCCCCCAGCCCCTGTCATCACAACTGGTAAACAGTAAGCACTTCATAAATGCTCATCAAATGAGAGAGACCATCCAGCCCTCAGTGGCTGACATCCTCTCTGGTTTCTTGAAAACAAAGCAGAAACCTCACTTGCATGTAAAGTGACTGGTCTGTGACGAAGCAGAGAAGACACGGTGAGAGAAGGGGTCCCCCGTCTTTGGACTCAGCGCCCTTGGAAAGAAGGAACCGGGTTCCTGCCGTCCAGCGGGCATCACTCAAGTGCCCCTGCGTCTGGGTCACTCGACCCCACTGACATCTCATTTGGCCGACACTGTGTCCCTCCGCGGAGCCCGGCACTTCTGCAAACCCTCACTTGTCATACCCAACACCGACCTTTTATTAATAATCCCGCGTGAATCCGAGACAAAAGGAAGGACCGAACATCTCAATGTGGCGGCTGTTCGAGGCGCCGTTTGTCATCAGCCAGCGACAGCGCGAGTGTCCCATGCCCGGAGGGAGCACCCGAGCCCATGAATCCTGGGGAATTAGCTCGGGACCAATCATCCCTGTTTCCCCCACCCCCACCCACCCACCCACCCGGGAGGCGAGTCCTGTGTCCGTGGGAGGAAGAGGAGGAGGAGGAAAGGAGGCGGCGGCTCTCCTTCCCGGCGGAGATCAATTTTTCTCAAGGAGACAAGGCAATATTCATTTTGTGAGAAGGGAATAAAGCTACACGCTAAAGGCCAATAAATGGAGCCGTTCTGATGAAAACTTCCTCAAATCAAATGTAGGGGAACCTCTTAATGGGCTTTGTTCTTCTTCTCCATAATCCATAACTATTAAGAGGAAGACGCAGAGAGAAGACACCGCCATGGGGAGCTGGGTAAACACCGGGCAGTGACACCTTCCGGGACGGAGGGCACTGCGGACATTGGGCCCCGCCCCTCACCACGCGCGTCCGGTGGCTCCTCCCTGCCAGGCACAGCCACAGGCTCAGGCCGGCAGCACCCCCACACCGGCAGGCACGCCCCGTCCTCAGGGGCTTCTCCTCCAGCGAGGAAATCCAGAAATCCGCCAGTAAATAAATAAGTAACAGTTACATGCTACAGAGGAAATAACTGATAGGAATTCTGCACATTGGTGACTTGTGTTTTTAATCCTGAGTGCACAGACCACAAGGCATTCTGGAGTGAATCCGGCTTCTGGCTCCAAGCAAGCAGGATGTGGAGACAGAGGTGGGGTGTCTCCTGGCCGGGGCCCGGGAGTCCCAGGGGAGCTGCCAAGCGGAGCCTGGATTCAGCCTGACCGGCACTGCCGCCCACCCGGCTCTGACCCTGGAGGCACACGCTGGCCTGACCGAGGCCCGCATGCCGCACGCACGGCGAGCACCGGACCCCGGATTCCCGTCCCACCCTCCCTTCGGCTCGTCCTTCCGTTCCAGGCCCGGTCCAGGGGACTGCTGGCTGCTTCCCAACTGCACGCCCACCGACCAGGGCGAGGATGCTGCCTGGGCAGATCCCCCAAGAGCACAGCAAGGCCGCCTGCCCCACCCAGAGAGGGGCACCCAGGGGCTCTCAAACCGTGTGCAGACGCGACAGTACCCTAAATGCCCCCCTGCTGTGTGAGCAAATCTGCCTCCTAGCCTCAACGCAGGTGCCTGGGACACAGGGGTCACCCCATGCCAGCTGCCCGGTCCCAGCACCGAAGGGCCCATCTCTGTGCCAGCTGCCCCGTCCCAGCTGCTCACTCAGAAGATGGTTGCTTTGTGCAGAGATTCAAAATGCCACCCAAGCCACTCGTGCCCCACAGAGGGGCCAACTGAGGGGACCACTCCTGGTCACGTGCCCCCGCGCCCAGGCCTGCACCGCAGATGCAGAGGTACGACAGACGTTTCTGGGCGCCCAGCACCACCCCCGGGCAGGTCCGGTTCTCGCGGTGACAGCAGGGTCCGCACTGAGGCCGCCCCCGCCTCTCGCCAGAGCCCGTAAATCAGCGCCTGTGGTCTAACGGCCGCGATGCTCCCTAATCACGGCCCGCAATATTAATAAGGCTGCTTAATGCACCCGCTTCCTTCTAAATTGTCACATAAAATTTTGGTAAATGTCAGACACATCATTTAATAGGAAACGGTGTTTCACTGCCGGGAGCCGGCGGCGGAGAGGGAGGCGGGAGCCCCGTGGCGACCTCAGGGCTCCGAGCGCTCCGGCTGGGCCCCTCCCCGGCCCTTCGTCCCGAAGAGCAAGACGCCCGCTGGGTCCTCGCGGGACGCGGGGACGATGACCATGAAGTGGAGAAGGAGCAGAAGTTCATGAGAGCGGCGGGCCGGGCTCGGGCTGCACACGGGGTGTCCTCAGATCCCTATTCACTGCTCCAGCCCGATGGACCCACAGGTGTGGGGTGCCAGCCTGGGGGGCCAGGCAGGGCCAGGCGGCGGGGGAGCCTGAGCAGCGCTGAGGGAGCGGGTGTCAGTGTCAGGGCTTCCTCGGGGAAAGGGGGCCGCAGACTTGGCACCGGGCAGACCCAGAGCCCAAGGAAACCTGTGCACCTGTGACCGTGACCTTCTCCGGAGAGGAGGCCAAGGCAGAGCCGGGAACCCAGCAATGTCCGGGCGTTTCTCCTGGGCAGCTGTCACCGCCCGGCACATGACAACTCCTGGGGGCGACTTGACCTGCCAGGGGTTCCCACCCCCTTGGACAGAGATGGTCCGAGCTCTGGAAACCCAGTGCCTCAGGAGCGAACTCCCACTGCGGGTCAGAGGCACGCCCGGGTCATTGTTGGGAAGGGGGAGGGAGGGAGAGGAAGGGGGAGAAGGAAGGGGGAGGCGCAAGAGGAGGAGGGCTTTGTGGGGAATAAAAGATTCCGTTATTACTGAGCATTTGCACGGCTGAGACACCCTGTCCAGCCTATGAACCAGGAGGTCATGGTTTGATTCCTGGTCAGGGCACGTGCCCGGCTTGTGGGCTCGATCCCCAGTAGGGGGTGTGCAGGAGGCAGCTGATCAATGACTCTCTCATCATCTCTCCCTCTCCCGCTCCCTCTCCCTTCCTCTCTGAAATCAGTAAAAATATATATATTAAAAAACAAAACTGTACAGAGCAGTCTTCCTTTAAAAATAACGGCAGCAGGTGGACATCATTTTAGAAGCGTTTCCATCATGAGCACACCAGGGGGCTGGACAGTTCTGGTCCTCCTCTGCCCGCTGGGTGAAGCGGCGCCCCCAGGTGGTGCCCCTGCCAATGGGGGGGGGGGGGGCGGCAATGCCTCTAATCCACGCCATCGAGCAGAAAGCTCACTGAGTGCCTGGCCTGGCTTATAGCCTGACCTTGAGCAGCCTGACCTTGAGCAGCTGTCACATTCCCAACTAATCCATAGTTTCTCTGGCCTTAGAGCGAGGCCACAAGGCCTATGGCTGCTCCCCGCAGGGAGTGGGCCTACCTCCCGCCGGGGGACCTAAGCGAACATCTGCCTCCACGCAGAGGCCTGCACTGCGCCCACACCTGCGCACGCCCTAAGCGTCTGTGGGGCTGGGGTGAGTGTGATGCTCTGTGGTCACAGTGAGCTCTGCACCAGCCTGGCCTCGGGGCTGAGCCAGGGGCTCGGGAGTCTTCCTCCTGATTGGCTGCCTTCTCCCCACCACACTGAAGGCAGGACGACGCCTCCGTGAAATTTCTCCCAGATCCAAACAAAAACCCGAGAGCTAATAAATAAATTAAAAGACATCTAATAAAATCAAATGTGAGCTCGCGAGGAAGCCTGCTTGCATATTCATGAGCCAAGCGAAAACCCCCATGAGCTCTCCTAAGCTCCTCACTCGTGGGGCGTCGGAGATGTAACACACGCTGGGAGGATTCCGTAGCAAATACGAGCCTGGCGAAGGCACATTCATCCATGAATGCGCCGAACAGGCCTCCGTTAACCATTCCTTCGCTTTCTCCTGAGCTGGCATCTTCATCTCCTCTGTGACCCTGGTGCCTCCTGTAAAGAGCAGGCAATCGGGCTGATGATGCTGGATTTCAAGGAGGCACGAGTCATTTCCTCCAGGAAGCCTTCCCGATCCACTGGGCTAGGTTTGGTGACCTTGCTATTTATTCATTTCTCAGCAGTCCTCTCCCTGCCCAGCACCCACCTCCAACACACACATACACACAGCCTTCAGCTGTTTCACATCTTTATTCTCTCTGTTGGACTGTAAACTTAGTGAGGGTAGAGACTGAATCTGCTTTGTTTCTGACAGCCTGCTATATACATGGAGGAAACACCAGTAAATCATTAGATAAATGAAGCAAAGGATGAATAGATGGATGGCTGGATGGAAAGATAATGGATTAGTGGATGGGTAGATGGATAGATGGGTGGATGGATAACAGGTTGGTGGATAATGGATGGATGGATGGATGGATGGATGGATAGATGGAAAGATGAATGATGAATGGATGATGGATGATGAATGGATGGGTGAGTGGGTGGATGGATAATGGATGGGTGATGGATGGATGAATGTATGGATGGATGATGGATGTGTTGAGGGGAAAATGGGTAGATGAATAGATGGATGGATGATTAATGGATGGATGGAAGGATGAATGATGGATAGATGATGGATGGATGAATGGATGGATGATGGATGGGTAGAAGTATGGATGGATGGAAGGAAGGAAGGGTGGATAGAAGGATGGGTGGATGGATGGTTGGAGGTATGTATGAGTAGATGGATGAGAGGTAAGAAAAGGCAAGGTAAACACCGAGGCTGTGGCCCATGATAGCATGTCTCCGGGGTGGCCCGCAGAGGCAGGGAGGAGAGAGGCGGTGAGCCAGCTACGGAAGCCCGCCTGGAAGGAAACTGTCCAAGAACTTAAGGAAAGCGGAGGGCTTGGCCTGGGGAGCACATTGATATTCCCCATCCCTTCCTCTGAGCGAGGCTGTGCCCTGGGCATCTCATGAGCATCGCTTTGATGCTCACATCCTCACACCACGTCTGAGGCTGGCGTTTCGCCCACGCAGGGCAGGAAGTGGGACCTGCGGAGAAGCCTGCCACCTGCAGGGCCGGCAGGTGGTGGGCCAGGAACGGGGCCATGTAGTCGCCCCACACAGCTCCCTCCACGGGGGCTGGAAGACCAGCAGGCTTTCCTGGTCCAGCGGGGGACGGCATCTGTATGGAATCTCTGCAGAGGGCACAGTGGCAGCCACAGCCTTCAGGGCAAAGAGCGAGGGGTGGGGCCCTCCCGGGAGGGGCGGGGCTCCCCAGGGATGCCCCGCCTTCTAGCCCACAAACACAAGCTCCTGGCCCAGGCACAGACACTGCTTCATGGGGGAGGAGTGGGGAGGGGCGGTGTGACCCCTAACTCACATTCTGCAGGTGCCAGAGCCAGGCAGCAGGAAGGACAAGGGGAAGGGAGGCCGAGGAAGAGAGCGGAGTGCAGAGCCCATGGGAATCAGATCTCTGCTCCCCTCAAACGCCCAAAGACCTGACTGCAGGCCCCCAGACCCAGAGGCGCCCCAGGAACTGCCGGGCAATGCTGTGTCACCCCGGTCCCCCTGCCTGTCTGACATCACAGGCAGGGATTTCCCCAGAGCATCCTGTGAGCTGATGGCCCGGACGTGCTCATGCAGCTGGATATCACGCTCCGTTCATTCCCAGATCGTCTGCCATGACAGGAGCCCTGCCCAGGGCAGCACAGCAGCTCCATGACCCACCACCAGTCGGCGCCCACCCCCACCTGGGACCCGAGGGCTCTGACCACTGCTAGAAGGCAAGTCACTGCTGCCTCCGGGCCGGATTCCGGAGAGCCGGTGCTGGGTGCATGCGTGCACCCACGTGTGTGCACATGTGTGTACACATGCTTTGAGGAGAGGCAGGGACTATACCAGGCACAAAGCGATCACCATCCTTCCTGACCACGGGGTAACACTGCCAGTCTGTGCCTTCTCCCCTCCCACGAGCACGGGACCACTACCCTGACCCCAGAAGACCAAAGCCTGGCAGCTCATGTGGCCGGGCCCCCCCGCCTCAGGCAGCAGGCTGGGACCAAGCACAGGCCCGCCCACCCAGCGCACCTCCCCCCTGGCCCGGGGGAGGCGGTCCACAGCCGCGGACACGCACACAGCTGTCAGGCTAACACGGAGCAGGCTCGGCTCTGCACGGACTTCCTCCTTCAAAGGCGGACACACGCTGTGAGCCGCCAGCCGCCGCGGGAAGCCGCTCCCTGAGCCCCGAAGGCCCAGCCCCGGGCTGCGCTTTGATCCCTGGTCCCGCCGTTTGGGGCAAAATTCACTGACTGCGTGAGTGAGTGAATGAACGAACAAGCAGGCAATGGCATGAATGGCGGTTCTCTCGGAAGGTTTTCCTTTTTTTTTTTTTTTTTTTTTTTTTTTTTTTTTTTTTTTTTTTATTTTTTTTTTTTTTTTTTTTTTTTTTTTTTTTTTTTTTTTTTTTTTTTAACAAGAGGATGGCCCGCAGTGTCGGCCACCACAGGGCCTCTCCCCGCCCCCAGGGCAGCTGTACAGCACCCAGCTGCCTCCAGTGCCCCATGAGAGGGACTCGGAGGAAACCGCACGTTCATTAGTGCTGGTGCCACGTGGGCTTCCAGGGCCCCCACCTGAGACACACGTGTGCACATCATGGACCTGCTGACGCCACTCGTCTGTGGCCAGAGGGGCAGTCCTCGCTCCGTGTGCCACCCCAGCAGTGACAGGCGAGGTGGGTCCGCCCCCTCAACGCAGAAGCACCCGCTCCCCGGGGTTCACCTACGGGGCCCGGACTAGGGCTGGCTGCACAGGTGAAGGGTGTGGATTTGCTCATAGGGAGACGCGCACCTTTCCTGAGAGAACATTCCTTCCCAAGCTTCAAAACGCACGTGTGTACCTGAACACAACCATGCGTTTGCTGTCAGGCTGGAAAGCGGTGCAACTGCACCAACTCTTAACACGCCAACCTCGGCGTCACAGGTCGGAGAGAAGAACCGATAAAACCACACTCAACCCACCACTTCGGCACGGCCAGGAGCGAGACACGCCATGAGCATAAGACCTGTGAGCAGAAACACCATTTCCAGGGAAGCTCTCTCTCACCCAAAACCTCTGCAAAGAGCGAGGAGGGTGGGAGGGTCCCGCGCTGCGTTAGGAGGACTTAGGAGGGAGCTAAGATTGCCAGAGGAAGGGAAAGCGCACCCAGTAAAAAGTAAGATAACAGTGAAGGGAGCAGAGGGACCAGAACGCCGACTGGGGGGGAGGGCTTTCAGGGGGGCCTGGCTCGGCAGGCAGTGTCGGGGAGGAGAAGGGAAGGGAGTGGAGACAGGAGGGGGGCTGTCACCCGGAAAGCGTGCAGTGAAGGGGAGGAAGGAAGAGGTGGACATTAATAATAAAGTAAATCCAAGACACACACGTCCCCCTCACCCCGGCCACAGAAGCTGCCATGACAGAAGCTGCACTGTGCTACACTGACAGCAGAGGGAGCTCTTGAGCCACAAATCACGTAAACCGCGCCAGCCAGCTGGCCTGTGAAATGCAGGGGTGTTAGCGGCTCCATCTGCCGAAAGGCCACGAAAAGAGGAAAACAAACATGAGACTCCAAACACTTCGGCTGGTGAAAACCACTCCAAAAATACACCAGCCAGCGGGAGGAAAACCGAAACCCGACACGGCAAATGGAATCCAACACCGCAGACACACTCAGAAAACAGCCTCCCGCCCGCAGACAGGAAGATCAAACCCCTCAAGGGCGAGACTCAAACCGTCCTTAGACTCCTCCAAGGCAGCCGACAGAGCCGGGCAGGGGGCCATTCCGTGAGACCAATAGGAAGAAGGTGGAGGTCAGAGCGTTTGCATCCGGCAAAGCAGATCTTCACAGTCAAAGCGACAGAAAAGGAGTTTTAAGCATGTGAGGCTCGAGGGACTGAGGGACCCATGAGCCCTTCTTACCGACTCCCCCGGGAATGACCTTCATCCCAGCAGGAGCGGCTCTGGCACATGGCCTGTGGGGAGCAGTGGATGCAGTTAAATGATGGATCTGAATTAAGTGTGAAATAAGGGTAGGATAATATATAGTAGGTACCATATGTTGCATCAAAGCAAAAATACACAACTACAAAATGGTAGACAACAAAAGAAAGAAAGAAAAACAGAATAAGCTCAATGACAGTTGTATAGGAAACTGTATATGATGTGTAGGTTATATATGATGGTCTGATAGGAAACTATAGGATGTGTAGGTCATATATGATGATGGTCGGATAGAAAACTGTATACGATACGTAGGTTGTATATGATGATGGTCAGATAGGGAACTGTGTACAATGTGTAAGTTGTATATGATGATGGTTGGGTAGGAAGACTGATGGTGAGCCTCAGGCCTCTGTGACACTGACTGCACATTAAGGAACACAGACTGCTTGCTCCTTGTCTGGGAAGTTCCAGAACCGGCCCAACTCAGCTGCGGGAGGAGCAAAACCAGAACAGTGGTTGCCACTGAGGGAGACGTCAGGATGGACGGGAAGGGCCACAAAGGAAGTGCTGGGGTGAAGGCTGCGCCCCACATCCCCATAGGGACCCGAGCTCACACAGCTGAGCACACTGTCAGCCCCCATCAGTGGCGCACTCGATCCCCGCACATCGCCCTGTGGGGACACGTCACCTAATGAAGGAACTACAGGCAGGCACGGACTCTGGACCAGACCCTGTGCGCCGAGGTGGCTGCAGACAAGATGCCCTGCTATCTCCTTTGGAAAGCAACTCAAAACACAGATGGATTGCCGGATGGCCGGTTGTGGGTGTGTAATAAAGCACATTGGTAAATGGTAACTCAGGAAGCCAGGCCGTGGGTATATGGGTGTTCATTGGGGGGAAATCTGTTAACTTTCTGTATCTCGGAAATTGTTCATAATCAAATGCTATGAAAAGTATCACAGGGGGTTCGCAAAAGGATCCAGCTATCAGACTGAGGGTTCCCACCAGCCAAATCAGTGGCAACTTCTCCATCAAAATAACTCATCCATACGCCAGTGGGCAAGTGTGCAACCCACTGAACGTAACTCAGACAATGTAACCCGCTGCCTGAAAGTGGGACATCAAGCCCGTTTGGGTATCATAAGTAAATGAGTAAATTAAAAATGTAAGAAAGCAAAGCTCTTCAAAAACACTGAGTAGATGGCGCTAAATAAGATAGAAACTTACAAAAGAAACGCCATCTGGCAAACATTACAGTAATAATTGATTCAGACAAGAATTATCATTGGGTGCTAACGCAAGTTGAATGAAACAAGGTACTTCCGCAAACCTAAGCTGTCTCCTCACAATGCTGATTAGTCACAAAGGGAGGACAGCGAGCTGAGGAGGGGGCAGCCCGGCAGCTACGGTCCTGCCCAGTGATCAGAGGGAACCACAGCAGCCACGGGCAGCTGGTTCCACGCCCCTTTCACACCGGTGCCTGGAGAGGGGCCGGTGTGACTTCTGTGGCGTTCCCGCCAAACGGCACATCCTGGACCTGGTCTGAGGAAACCAGACAGACCCAGCTTACAGGCCGGCCTGCCAAACAGCCTGTGTTCTTCCAACATGAGAGCAGGGAAGGTGAGAACCACACCTCCCCGATGGGACTGAA
Source organism: Pipistrellus kuhlii (assembly GCF_014108245.1). NCBI lineage: Eukaryota > Metazoa > Chordata > Mammalia > Chiroptera > Vespertilionidae > Pipistrellus > Pipistrellus kuhlii. The sequence goes on along the minus strand of NW_023425534.1, from coordinate 2,492,218 downwards.
GAGACTGAGCACAAAGGAGCTGCATGGAGCTGGGGGGGGGGGGGGGGGGCTCCAGCCTGGGGCTTAGTCCACATGATGATGGTGGTGGTGGTGGTCATTCCATTTTGCTTTAAAGCACACTACTGGAATAAACCTGTAGACTGGAGAATAACATGGCATCAATGCTATTTGCCTGGTTTTGATCATCGTACTAAGTTATGCAAGGGAGTGTCCCAGTTTTTAGGAATGGACCTGAGGGCATCATGTCTGAAATTTACCTGCAAACGGTTCAGAAAAATGCACACCCAGAGAATGGAAAAGCAAAGAGGATAAAACTCGAACAACTAGGGAAGCCGGGTGACTAGGACATGGGGTTTCTTTGTCCTGTTCCTATAGATTCTCTGACATTTTAAAATTATTTCAAAGCTCAAAGTTTTTAAGATATAAAATAAAAATATTACACGTGGTAGGGTATTCTGCTTTAGCTGGTTTGGCTCAGTGGATAGGACGTCAGCCTGTGGATTGAAGGGTCCTGGGTTCGATTCCGGCCATGGGCAAGTGCTTGGGCTGCAGGTTCTATCCTGGGCCCAATCCCCAGCCCTGGTTGGGGCACTTACCGGAGACAACCAATCGATGTGTCCCTGTTTCTCCCCCGCCTTTCTGCTCTCTAAAAATCAGAGGGAAAATATCCTTGGGTGAGGATTAACAAAAAAATGAAAAATAAAAACCAATACACTGTAGGGTATTCTCTAATTCTGACCAGTTTCTCTTGGTCCTAAATGGCAAGAGGCCCCGGACTCAGACGCCCCTAAGGACTGAGAGTCACTGGGGCCAGCAGGCACTCACTGTAGAGCGCCCCATTCGAGGCAGGACCAGAAGCCAACCAGCCCGGGCGACCCGCAGGGCCGCTGGGCAAGCTCTCGGGGTGAAGAGCGGGGTTGTGTCCTGCGTTACTCCGGCCAAGTCCAACAGCGTGCTGCTGACAAAGCCCCAGCTCTGAGAGAGAGAGAGAGAGAGAGAGAGAGAGAGAGAGAGAGAGAGACAGAGAGAGAGAGAGAGAGAGAGAGAGAGAGAGAGAGAGAGAGAGAGAGAGAGAGAGAGAGAGGGAGAGAGAGAGAGAGAGAGACAGAGAGAGAGACAGAGAGAGAGACAGAGAGAGACAGAGAGACAGAGAGAGGAGAGAGAGAGAGAGAGAGAGAGAGAGACAGAGAGAGAGAGAGAGAGAGCGCGCACGCGCCAGGGAACAGGCTGACACACACACACACACACACACACACACACCTGCCCTGCCCTGCCAGGTCTGGAACCGCCATCAAAGTTGCAATTACCATCCAAGGGCAAGGCTCCTCCCCCTCCTCCAGCCCCAGCGTGCTCACGGATCAGCAGTGCTCTCTCCGACCAGCCGCGATTTGCATTTGCATTTGGGATGACATCTGCAATATTTTATATGCCAGCGTCTAAAACAACAGCCTGGCAGTTTTTTGGCGCAGCAATTAGCACGGAGCCTAATCCCACCGAGGAGACGGGACCGGCGTGAGATCCCCTCTCACACGGGCGGCAGGGTGAAGCCTTCCCCCACCCCCGAGGGGAGGACTCGGTTACTAAGGACAAGGGTAATCACCCTCCACTTTCACCACAAACAGAAAGTGCTCAGCACAGCCCACGGCAGAGGGGGCGGCCGGGCGCAGGGCCGGGCCATTTCTGAGTCGTGGCCACGCCAGCACTCGGCAGTGCTTCCTCCGGGCTACCCAGGACGGAGGGCCAAGCACACCCGGGCCAGCCAATTCCGCCCAGCAGCAGCCTGTCCGGACACAGCTTCCTCTGCAAGGGCCCCGAGTGCTAATCCAGCCGCTGGGAGGCCCCAAGGACATGAAACGCCAGGCACACGCATTCCCGTCCCTCCAGGACGGAGCCCGGCCACGGGGCCCTCACCTGGTCTCTCCAGGTCCCTGGAGGTCACGGTGCCCCTCTGAGCTCACACAGGCCAGTGATCGCCCCCAATACAATGCCAACCCCCAGGCTCTGTCTCACGTGCACCCGCCCTCTGGGTCTCAGCTCAAGTGTCGGGAAGCAACCCTAAACCACCCAGCGCTCCGGGACACTGCGCCATTCACGCCAAACCCTGACAGCGAACACATGGAGGCCGTGTTATCTCGTGTTTCGCGTGGGCTGGCTCGATCGGCACCCTCAGCAGAACCACTTGGTTTTCGAGAATCCAGAGCCTGTCCCGGCAGCCTCCCAGCCCAGCCCAGGGTGACATCAGGTGAGGTGGGGGCCGCCCCTCCACGAGCTCGGAGACGCTGGGACCGGGGTGCCCCGGGCGAAGGGAGGGCGGCGTGTGCGCTCGGCTCAGCAGACCCATGGTCCGTGTCTGACACGTGCACGAAGGAGCAGGGGAACGAAGGAGAGACACGCCAGTTGGCCGGCAGGCCAGCAAGGGGACCTTGTGAGGTGCGGGTACAGCCCAGAGGACCGCACAGCCAGCTGGCACCCCCCACGCCCGAGAACCACTGGCATCATCAGGCCACGCCCGCATTGCCACCAGCTGCCTGGAGGGCGCGCTGTTGGCCACCGGAGCCCCAAGCGAAGGAGACCTGGGCCTCCCTCTGGGGAGGGGATGAAGGGGCCTCAGTCAGACGCCCGGCTTGGGCTGGGGCAGGAGGAGGACACTGCTCATGAGGAAGCACCTGGAGGAGAGGGGATCTCAGCCCTGAGAAGCCCGGGTGGGGGGAGGGAGGAAAGAGGGCTGTGCTCGGGGAGGCGGGTGGGTCACGGCCAGGCCCGTCCCGGAGGCACCCGGAGCTCAGCAGAAGTGACCCCGAGGGAACAGCGCGGCGCCAGCCATGGGTCCTGGGTAACAAGTGGAGCAGGAGGTTCTGAGGACGTGGCCTCTGGAGCAGGTGACTAACCTGGGAGCCTGGTCCCCGGAGCCTGGTCCCCGGAGCCCGGCCCGAGGTCCCCGCTGGACCACCCCGGGGCTCAGGACCAGGAAGCGGGAATCCACTCCCTTGGGAATGACGCTGGGCCCAGGCCCCCCTCTAGAGACGGCTGCGCCCCGAGGTGAAACGCAGGCTGGGAGCCAGAGGAGACACGGAACGCTGGGAGGAGTTCGCCTGTTTGGACAGGAAGGGAGAGTCCATGACCGCTTTCCCCTGGGATCGTAACCGGAAGGAAGAGGCTTCCCTCTCTCTTCACACTCGTCCTGTGCGCCCTCCCGTCTGCGGGACCCCCGCCCTCAGCGCCCTCAGGGCCGCTGACGCTGTCCACTGGGGTCACCAGCCCCTGGAGGGGGAACCGGGACTGATCCGCCACTAATCTGCACAGCGTCCAGGCGAGTGCCAGGTACAAGCTGTTCCTGGTAAACGCTCTTTGTTGACAGTTACGTAACAGCTAGAACTGCAAATAACTCAGCAAAAAATTCCACAGGAGCCCTGGCCCCAGGCGGGGCGCTCCCGCCGGATGGAGGGCACATTCAGTTTCTGTAGACGCGCCTCTCCCTCCTCCGGCGGCGGCGAGAGGCAGGGAGCTGGGTTCCTGTGCGGCCAAGCGTGTCTGAGCCGGGGAGGCCTGAGGGGTCGGGGCACGGAGTGTGGGACCCAGAGGGTCTGTGTCCCGGGGGAGGATGGGTGGTTCTTGCCGGCAAAGCCATAAAGCACAGGAGTCACACTCTGCAATGCCGCTGGGAAACCACGTGGCAATTTTGATCAATGGGAAGCAAGCTACATGCCCATCCACGTGCGAACAGACAAGTACTGTGGTGTGTTCACACAATGGAATAGTAGCAACAGATAAACTAGAGCTACAGGTAGCCACACGGATGAATCTTATGAAAATACACACGCATATTTATAACTCAAACCAGAAAAACTGTAAAACTGACCATCAGAAATCAACACCAGAGAGAAAATACCATTTATAACAACAATACACGAGAAAGTCTATAGGAACACTTTTCTAAGCTAACACAAAACACATGCACATTCTTGAGTAAATGAGAAGACATAGTTCTTGGATGGACAATTCAACATCATTAGCTCGTTGATAAGTTCAAAGCAATCTTATGGAGCTAGATGAACGAGTACCAGAATTTATGTGTGAAAAAATAAATTTCCCACTAAGAGCTGGGAAAATATTGAGAAAGAAGCGTCAGACACCTGGCTGGATCTGGAGAACATCACGCTAAGTGAAATGAGTCTGGTGGAAAAGTCACCATATGATTTCCCTCATGTGTGGGATAGAAGACTGAAAGTAGCAAATGAACAAACAAACAAAGCCTCGAAGGCACAGAAAACAGTGTGGCGGTTACTAGGGAGAAGGGGGCGGAGGTAGTAAAGGATGAAGGGGGTCAAATATATGATGACGGAAGATTTGATTTTGGGTGGTAAGCACACAATGCAATATACAGATGATGTACCACAGAACTATATACTTGAAAACGACATACTTTTATTAACCAGTATCATCCCAATCCAATAATTAAAAGCTTTGAAAAATAAAGATTAAATTATAGACGTCAAATTAAATTATTAACTATTAAATTATTAAAAAATTGAATGGGGAATAAGTCCCACCAGATATTAAAAATACTACAAAGCCTCTATAATTAAAACAATGGTGAGGCAGGAACTGGGTAGAAGGAGGAATGGGGGGAAGGGCGGGACATAGCAATACTTTCAACAAAGAGGATTTTTTAAGAGCAGAATGGCATGGTTAGGAACAGAGAGAGAAGTGGAGCAGAAGAGGAACCTCCAATCAGGGTGCAGCTAATGTAGAAATTCTGTATATGATAAAGTGGCCTCTCGAAACTTTGAGGAAAACAGGGGCTTTTTGATAAATGTTGCTGGGACAACGGGTTAACAAGTTGGAAAAAAGATAAAATAACACCCATACTTCATGTCAGACACCAGAGAAGTTTCAAATGGATCTAAGACATCCACGTAGAAATGAAATCATACAGGGACTAGAAGGTGGGCAAATTCCTTTACAACCAGAGGGGAGGGCAAGGTTTTATTACTATGATTCAAAAATAAAGGTGCAGTGAAAAGAAGAGTGACAAATACGACTATGTAAGTGAAAAACACTTTACAAATGAAACACACTTTCGAGTCAAAGATACAAATAGGTTGAAAATAAAAGGATGGACAAAGTACATCCGACAAACAGCAACCGGCAGAAAGCTGAGTGGCTTTACCAATTTCAGACAAGACAGACTTTAAACAAAGGATGTTCCCAAAGACAGGGATAAAAGAGTCAATGCGTCAGGAAGTATAACAACTATAAACACACCCATGCTCCTAGTACAGAGCACCCAAACGCACGGAAAAACGGACCGAAATGAAAGCAGAAATAGATAATTCTACAAAAGTACTCGGAGACCTCAATTTCCTATCTTCGATAAAAGATAAAACAACTAGAGAGAATATCAACAAGAAAACGGAAGACCTGACTAACACTGTAAACCAACTGGCCTGACAGACATCTTCAGAACAAACACTTCAGCCAACCGCGGCAGAATACACGTTCTTCTCAAGGTCACACGGAACATTTCCTAGGACAGACCATATGCTGGGCCATAAATAGGCCTCAGTAAATGCAAATGGTTAGAAATAACACAAAGTATGTTCTCCAACCACATGAAATGAAATCAGTAAGTAAAAGCAGCCTGGCCAGCACGACTCAGGGGTTGAAAGTTGACCTAGGAACCAGGAGGTCACAGTTCAATTCCCGGTCAGGGTACATGCCTGGGTTGCAGGCTCCATCCCCAGTGTAGGGCATGCAGGAGGCAGCCGATCAATGATTCTCTCTCATCATTGATATTTCTATCTCTTCCTCCCTCTCTGAAATCAATAAAAATATATATTTAAAGATTTTTAAATTTTTTAAAAAAGAAATCAAAAGCCAAAAAAAAGTTAATGCAGTTTTATGGAGCTAGACAAATTGATACTAGATTTATATAAAAAAATAAACCTTCATAGTAGCTGATAAAAACTTACAAATATGTGTAGCTTAAATGAGATATGCTTAAGTAGCTAATGGGAAGTCAGAAAATACATAAAAATGAATGAAAATGAAAACACAAGGTACAAAACTTATTGGAAACCACAAAAGCAGTACTTAGTGGGAAATATGTAGAGAGAAAGATATAAAAGAAAAAAATTACAATCAATAACCTAATCTTCCCCCTTAAAACTAGAAGCAGAAGAACAAAGAAATCCCAAAGGAAGGAAAAGAAAGGAAATAATGAATACTAAAGTAGATATTAATGAAAGAGAGAACAAAAAAACAGAGAAAATCAATGAACCAAAAAGCTGGTTCTTTGAAAAGGTCAACAAAATCGTCTCTAGCTCCCTCTCCCTTCCTCTCTGAAATCAATAAAAAAAATTTTTTTAAAAGAAGAAATAGACAATCACTATATACCTATAACAAGTAAAGAGACTGAGTTACTAATAAAAAATTACCCCAAAGAAAATCTCAGGCCCAGATGGCTTCACCTATGAATTCTACCAAAACACTAAAGAGGAATTAATCCTTTATAAGTCTTCGAAGACTCTTCCAAAATTATAAAAGGAGAAAACACTTCCCAACTCATTCTATAAAACCAGTTTTACCCTGATGCCAAACCAAACACATCACAAGAAAATTACACCAATACCTCTTATGAAAATACATGCAAAAATCCTCAACAAAACACTATCAACCTGAATCCAGAAACATCTAAAAAGAAGTGTACACCATTACCAAGTGAAATTTATACCAGGAGCTCAAGGTTGGCTCAGCATCTGAAAGTCATGCCCTGAAGTAGTGCAAAGTAAAGGAGCCTCATGTTGACGGTTATCTCAAATGTTTCAGAAGAAAATTAAAATGTTACATATGTAGACTGTTGTGTGTATGTGTGCGTATATGTATGTATTGTATAAATACTGTGTTTGTATACACTGTGTATATAGTTTGTATATATACTGTGTGTGTATATATATACACATATATATTGTTTGTATATACTATGTGTATACTGTGTGCATATGCTTATATGTGTTTGTATATGCTGAGTATATGTATGTGTGTGTATATATATATATATATATATTAGTATATGCAATGTATAAACTGTATGTGTATATACTGTTGTATATCTGTGTGTGTCACACACACCAGGTGTGTGTGTGTGTGTGTATATATATATATATATATATATATACACACACACAGTATATACACACACGTATGCACACAGTATATATATATACTGTGTGCATATGTGTGTATATACTGTGTGTTTATATATTACTAGAGGCCTGGTGCACAAAATGCGTGCACTTGGGGTGGGGAGGGTCCCGCAGCCTGGCCTGCACCCTCTTGCAGTCCGGGAGCTCTCGAGGGATGTCCAACTGACAGCTTAGGCCTGCACTGCATGGAGGCAGGAGAGGCTCCCGCCACCGCTGCTGTGCTCACCAGCTGTGAGCCCGGCTTCTGGCTGAGCAGTGCTCCTCCTGTGTTGAGAGTTTGCCCCCTGGTGGTCAGTGCATGTCATAGCAACCGGTTATCCTGCCACTTAGTAGATTTGCATATTAGCCTTTTATTATATACTAGAGGCCCAGTGCACGATTTGTGCACCAGTGGGTCCCTCAGCCTGGCCTGCAGGAATTGGGCTGAAACTGGCTCTCCAACATCCCCTGAGGGGTCCCAGATTGCAAGAGGGTGCAGACCAGGCCAAGGGACCTCACCGGTGCATGATCCAGTCCAGGGAGGGACTGCGGGAGGGCTCTGGGGTGTGTCTGGCCCATTTCACCCAGTCCTGATAAGCCAGACCCCAGTAGCAAGCTAACCTACTGGTTGGAGCATCTGCCCCTGGTGGTCAGTGAGCATCTTAGCAACTGGTCAAATGGTGAGTCTGCACTTAGCATATTTGGCTTTTATTATACAGGATGACATGTATATACTGTGTGTATGTGTGTGTATATTATGTTTGCATACACTGTGTGTGTATAATGTGTGTATATACTGTGTGTATATCTGTGTGTGTATACTGTGTGCATATATACTGTGTATGTGTGTATATATTCTGTGTTTATGTATACTATGCATGTATATGTAACTGTGTTATGTACTGTGTATGTACATACTGTTTGTATATACTGTATGTGTGTATATACTATGTGTGTGTATATACTATTTGTGACTATAGTGTGTGTATATACTGTGTTTGTGTGTACAGAGAGAGAATGATTAAGCATATGCAGTAAAATGTTAACTGTGGAATCTGGTGAATGATATACAAGTGGTATTTGCACTACTTCTGCTGCTTTTTAACATTTTGAAAAGTTTAATTAAGGAGGTGTCTGCAGCACACGAGTGATTCACACGTGAAGTTTGAGAAGAGTGGCAGGGAGCCTCTCCCAGCGGAGCACGTGGCGGGGCAGGGAGCGGGGGGTGGGCAGGCCAGCAGCGGCTCTGCTTCCGCTCTCAGGCCCACACAGGGGCCATGCGCCTTCATCCATAGTTCTGTTCACCACCAACACTGAGGACTCGCGTTTATTTAAAAAGCACCCCTTCCTTACGCACACTCCTTCCCCTGTGACCACCACCCTCCTCCCCGACGACGGGTTCACAGAGCGGCCGCTCCCTCCCGCCTCGGCCCTGCCTCTGAGGGAAGGAAATTCTCCTGCTCGCAGGGGATGGCTCCCTGGGGAGGAGGCAGAGGGGAGGGGGGAGCACCGCAGGCTCCCTGAGTGGGAAGGAAGACATCCTCCCCAGACAGGCCCCTCCAGGCCGGGGGGTAGGGGGGGCGGGGGGGACACTGGCCGGAACTCAAGTCCCTGGCAGGGCTGGGGACAGGCCCACTGCCCCAGAGCCAAGCATGGGAAGGCCCCTTCAGCAGAGATGCAGAGGACACCCCTGCTGGCCAGGCAGTCCTCGGGCTCCCAGAGGGGAGGACCCTGACAGAGACGAGGGAGGGGACTGTGGTTAAAGGGGTTCCAGCTGCCTCAGAGGATGGAGGCGCAGCTGTGGGGGTGAGCGAGGCTGACACCGAGATGCTGGGCCCGCAGGCCATGAGTCTGGCTGGGGGGAGGGGGCACACCGAGAGCACAGCAGTGACCTGGAGGGACAGGTCCTGAAGGCTCTCCAACGTCCACACCCACCACCATCGGAGGGGACACTGGGCACGCTGGGACCGTGCCTCAGTTTGCATCAGCGTCTCCCTTACGTCTGGCTGTGAGTGCGCTTCCGAGAGTCAGGGCGAGGATGGGGAAGGGGGTGTCTGGGGAGAGGGCGGGAAGGGGGTGCCTGGGGAGAGGGCGGGAAGGGGGTGCCTGGGGAGAGGGTGGGAGGTGCTCCTCTCAGGGCCCAGAGGCCGGGCCCCCCTGAGTCCAGCTGCTGAGGGCGGAGCGGGACAACGGGGGAGGCCCCTGCGGGAACAATGCCACCTTCGCCCTGGGGGTGTGTCCAGATGCTGGGCTGGGGGCTGGGGGGCACCCCGTATCCTGGGACACACTGCGAGGAGAGGCCCTGGCTGGGGTCTTTGGAAGCATTAGGTCTCCGGAAAAGGCTTGGCCAGGGCTGGGCGCTCCCTCCCGCAGCCTGGGGCACGATGCCCCTCCGCTGAGTCTCCTCCCACAGCAAGGCAGGCCCCCAGGCTGAGGCAGGGCCAGGGAGGTCACGAGGGCGCCCTCGGACCTGAGAGGGACGACACTCACATCCCTCTGTCTCCCCTCTCCTCCTCCCTCCCTCCTCCTCCATCCTCTCCTTCTCCATCCCCCTCCTTCTCCATCTCCCCTCTTTCTCTGTCCCCTCTCCTCTGCCAGGCACCACAAAGACCAGGAAAGGATGCTGGACCTTGGCCAGGAGTGACACCCGCATGGGATGAGTCAGAGGCTGGGAATTCCAAGAATTCCTTCCGGCCTCCAGTCCCAGTCACTGTGGTTCCCCGGGGAGCTGGGAGCAGGCCCTGTCCTTGCCCAGCCATGTGCTGGGACCCCACACCTCCCTCCCCGCCAGCTCTCAGCTTCCACCGGCCGGCAGCCCTCCGGCCTCGGTTTTGGCCACGCCAGTTCTCGGTGGTTCCGCAGCCTCCTCTGCCCATGAAGTCCCGCTCTGGGCCCAGACCCCCGTGCCCGTTCCCTGTGCCCTGCCTTCCCGGCTGGGGCACAGCGCCAGCTGCCAGTGCCCGCGTAATGGGTGCCCGTGAACTGAGGTAATAAAGTACATATTCATTTACATTTTTTAATTAGAAAAATTGACTACCATCAGATAATGGAAGTTCCGCCTTGTGGATCCAATGCGGACTTTTCCTGGAAACTCTTTTCATGGCCTTTGCGGGGGACCAAGCAATTAGCGCCTTTTCATCGTAGCCGAGGGCCGGGCCGCAGTGTGAGCACTGTGTGCGGTGGGATGCCTCTGAGACGGGAGGGTCTCCCGGTGAGAAACCCCCGGTGGTAATGACAGGCTGCGGACTTAAATCTCACTCCTGGACACGAGGAGAGACAGTTAAATCAACTTTGTCCGTTTAAATATCATTTGAAGATATCTAGAACCATCTCTTTATTGCTCAACAACCCTTAGTAATCTCTTCTGCCCTCATTTATTTCCAGTTCCCCGGGGAATCCTGTCTGATTTATTGGAAATTAGTCCTCACCGCCAGTAAATGCTTTAAACTGTTTGCGTATAAATCACTCCCAAGTCGGCTGGTGCACGGAGCCCGGTCAGAGGACTTCCTGTGCAAAGCTCAGGCCGCCGGCCCTGCCCGCCGCGGGGACCCCAGGCCCTGCCCGTCATGGGCACCCCAGGACCCAGGCACAGGCAGGGAGCTCTGTGCAGTAGGCAGACTGGTCTCCAAAGAACCTATGTTTTCTTCACACACACACACACACACACCACATGGATGCATGGGTGCCACGTACATGCACACACTAGATACACATGCGACACTCATTTATGTGCACACCACACATCATGTGCTTGCAGATATACACATGACACACATGCAACATACATGTGTGCACACATCACACACGCATACACCACACACCGATAACATATGCACACACGCTACACACAGACACAGACACACAACACTCATGCGTGCACACACACACACACACACCCTTAGTCAGACTGCCCGTGCCTCGGCTGTGGCCAGGACTGGCTGTGTGTTAGCATGTGAGCAGCCAGCTTCCCCGCGGCAACAGTGACAGCACATGTGAGTGAGACACGCCTGCCCAGGAGACCCAGCCAGGACCGCTGCCTCCGGGGCTGCGTCGGGCAGGGCGGCGAGGCTCTCCACAGTCGCCGCCAGGCCAGCTTCGTGCTCACACACAAGCCCACTGGCCTCTTCAAACGTGTGCCTTAAGCCAGCGTCCCAGCCTTCCGGACCCACAGGCACAGTGGTCCGTGACCTGCAGCTGGCAGCCGCTGCCTTACATGGCACAGCACGGCCACTCGTGTTTCCCTGTGGAGGCTCCCTCCACACACCGAAGGCCCCACGGAGGGGGAGCCACCACTATGCCAGCAGACAATCAACTACACACACTACACACGCCACACACACTGCATACACTACACATACCACACATGCTACACACGCCACCCACAGGCCACACACACCACACACACCATACAAGCCACACACCGCACACACCACACACGCCACACACAGGCCACACATGCCATACGCGCCACACACACCACACACACCACGCACACCACGCACACCGCACACACCACACATGCCACACACAGGCCACACAGGCCACACCAGCCACACAACACACAACGCACACGCCACACACACCTCACACACCACCCACATGCCACACATGCCACACATGCCATATGCGCCACACACACCGCACACACCACACACACACACGCCACACACAGGCCACACACACACCACACATACCACACACACCACACGCCACACACGCCACACACACCACACAGGCCACACACACCGCACACACTGCACACACCACACAGGCCGCACACACCGCACACACTGCACACACCACACACCCCGCACACACCGCACACACTGCACACACCACACAGGCCGCACACACCGCACACACTGCACACACCACACAGGCCGCACACACCGCACACACTGCACACACCACACACATTGCACACACACCACCAACACAGCACACACCACTCACCCCGAACGGCCATAAACCACCCAGTCCTCCAGTGCCAGCCGGGACCCTCTCCATCTCGGGGGCTTGTTTCTTTGTTTGTTCGGTTGTTTGTCCACATAAAACCAGGGACCCCGGCCTGGCCAGCCAGCACCTCTGCACCCCGTACAGCCTGGGGACGGGCACTTCTGCCTGTGATGCCTCACACACGCCCCGGGCCATCGGTCCTGAAAACAAACGGTGTTGGCTAACGACCAGGAACAGGAAGAGGCGCTTGGCGCTGACGGAGGGGGAGGCCGAGGGAGGAGGCCTTGGTGGTGGAGCGGAGACGAAGCCACAGGACCCCGGGCTCTGGGGGGAGAAGAGCCGGTCCCACAGCACGGAGCTCCGAGGGGCTCCGGAGCCGGGCGGACAGGGGGCCTCCGGACCTCAGTCCCCGGGCACCAGGCTGGGGGGCACCAGGCTGGGGGCACCGGGGACCTCCAGACCTCAGTCCCCGGGCACCAGGCTGGGGGGCACCAGGCTGGGGGGACCAGGCTGGGGGCACCGGGGACCTCCGGACCTCAGTCTCCCGAGCCCCTCCCCGCCCGCCCCCTGCAGCTCCCCGGAGGAAAGCCCAGCCCTGGGCCCCAGCGGGACGGGCCGCACAACCGGGACAGGCATGGGAGCGATGTGGTAGAAACCGTTTTAAGTTCAGATGCCGTTCAAGGCCAGAGCGGGCCAATGCGGAAAGCCAGTGCCCGAGTGTCGTTCAGAGAAAGGCAGGGCCGCCTCCACAGCCTAAAGAGCAGCCCGCAAACACTAATTCCCGTGTCAACGTGTACCCGTCCACGCACCTCCTCCGGGAGCTCCCCCGCCGCGGACAGCCAGGAAGGACCGAGAACCATCAGCCGAGAAGCTCTGCTCCATTCTGGAAGGCAGGGCTGTTTTACAAAACCAACTTAAAAAAGAAAAAGAAAAAGCCGCTGTGCTTTGACCAGAGACCGAGCACAGAGCGGGCTGCCGAGGGAAGGAATTCAGTGAAAGCGCTTTTAATTGTTTCCGTGTCCAGCTTCTACAGACAGTCCGGGAGCTACAGACCCGTCACGTGACTGGGGACCGCTCTGGGCTTCCAGTGCATGCTCCCGATGAGGGCCACACAGGCCCGTGCCCTGCCCCAGCCTCCCGTCACCGTGCCCACCCACACAGCGGCGGGCGGTGGCGCTGAGGGCAGGGAAGCTGTAATGCAGGTCCCGCGGGCCCTGTGGCCATACCCGAGGGCCCCGCGAGTCAGCATCAGCGACCGTGGACGCCGTGGGCGGGGTCTGACCGCTGGTGACAGCTTCCGGCCAGGAGCCTCTTCTGCAGAGCCTCCTGGGAAACCGAGGGAGCACCCGGGACGGTGCTCACAGCCCCTTCTCTCCCGGGGCCTCGGGTGGGACCTGGGGCTCTGCCTCACCGGCCGTCAAGTTCAGGGAGCCCTGCCGGAGCTCTGCTCGCCCGGCTTCGGCCCCCCTTGCCCTCAGGGGCAATTCTGTGCCTGGGGGACTGTGTGTGCCCCCCCCCCCCCCAAGTCCCTGCCACGAACCCTCCCGGCCCAGCAGCTGAAGCTGCCAGCAGCCGGAGTGCCCGGGCCGGGCCGGGCTGCCGTATCAGCCGCGCTAACAGCCGGAGGAGCAGATGCAGTGGGCGGCGTAACCCACTTAAGCACCATCCATTCCAGAAGGAGCTGGCTCTCCGGGGAGCGTGTGACTTGAAAAACGACCCTCTGGGGAGAGCGGCTGGTGTTAGAGGACCAGCGGAGGACGCTGCCCTGGAGCTCAGGCGCCTGCGGGGGCTGTGGCCTGGGATGGAGCCCCCTCCCCCCAAAGCGGCTGGACCTGAGCGTGCACCCCACTCCCCCCAGGCCTGGGATGGAGCCCCCTGCCCCCGAGCGGCTGGACCTGAGGGTGCACCCCCTTCCCACAGGCCTGGGATGGAGCCCCCTGCCCCCGAGCGGCTGGACCTGAGCGTGCACCCCCCTCCCCCAGGCCTGGGATGGAGCCCCCTGCCCCAGAGCGGCTGGACCTGAGGGTGCACTGAGATGCAATCACGAGAGGACTGGCAGGGAGCCCTGAGACCAGGGTGTGGGGCCTCAGGCTAACATCTGCCCACAGAGATGCCCGCAGGCTCTCAGCTCCTACTCCTCTGGGGAGTCCACATTCACCATCCCCGCCCCCTCCTCCCCCTGCACACCCATCCCTCCCGCACCCCCCCCCCCCCAGCATCGGGATCAGATCCTAACCTACCACCCACTCACTTTCACTGGGCTTTCAGTGAGTCACGTGACCCCTGCGCCTGGCCTCCTCGGCAGAATGGGAGTCGTGTGCCCACGTGAATGGCTGTCTGGAGGCCATAACCCCAGGAGCCCCAGCACCAGGCCCGGCCTTCCCCACAGGCACTGCCCTCAGGGTTAGCGGAGGGCACACACACACACACACACACACACTCACACACACACACACACACACACACACACACACACGGTCCACTGAGCTGCCCGGCCTTCCCCACAGGCACTGCCCTCAGGGTTAGCGGAGGGCACACACACACACACACACACACACACACACACTCACACACACACACTCACACACACACACACACACACACACACACACACACACACACGGTCCACTGAGCTGCCTCCAGCCCGGGTTCCAGCCCCGACTCAGGAATCCCACCCCAGAGAGAGCCCAGGCGCTCCTTCCAGCGCGTTCCCATGGGGGGGGGGGGAGGGGAGAGGGGCTCGCTGGCCCCGCCCCGTCCCGCGCTCCGGGCTCCGGGCTCCGGGCTCCGGGCTCCGGGCTCCGCGGGGAGGAGATCCAAAGGCCTGGGGGGTGAGCCGCCTGAGCGGGAAGGCGGTGCCATCCCAGCTGAAGGCCACGTGCCCAGGCCCCACAGCTCCGGGCAGGGTCCCACCGCAGCCTCCAGGGCAGAAGCGTGCAGACCGAGTCCCATTCCGTGCCAGGGTCTTACAGGTCCCACCCTGCCACCCAGCCAGATCCCACCCAGCCACCCGACCAGATCCCACCCTGCCACCCGACCAGATCCCACCCAGCCACCCTACCAGATCCCACCCTGCCACCGACCAGATCCCACCCAGCCACCCAACCAGTTCCCACCCTTCCACCCGACCAGATCCCACCCAGCCACCCGACCAGATCCCACCCTGCCACCCGACCAGATCCCACCCAGCCACCCAACCAGATCCCACCCTGCCACCCGACCAGATCCCACCCTGCCACCCGACCAGATCCCACCCAGCCACCCGACCAGATCCCACCCTGCCACCCGACCAGATCCCACCCAGCCACCCGACCAGATCCCACCCAGCCACCCAACCAGATCCCACCCTGCCACCCGACCAGATCCCACCCTGCCACCTGACCAGATCCCACCCAGCCACCCGACCAGATCCCACCCTGCCACCTGACCAGATCCCACCCAGCCACCCGACCAGATCCCACCCTGCCACCCGACCAGATCCCACCCAGCCACCCGACCAGATCCCACCCTGCCACCCGACCAGATCCCACCCAGCCACCGAACCAGATTCCATCCTGCCACCCAGCCAGATCCCACTCTGCCACCCGACCAGATCCCACCCTGCCACCGACCAGATCCCACCCAGCCACCCAACCAGTTCCCACCCTTCCACCCAGCCAGATCCCACTCTGCCACCCGACCAGATCCCACCCTGCCACCCAACCAGATCCCACTCTGCCACCCGACCAGATCCCACCCTGCCACCCAACCAGATCCCACTCTGCCACCCAACCAGATCCCACCCAGCCACCCGACCAGAGCCCACCCTGCCACCCGACCAGATCCCACCCAGCCACCCGACCAGAGCCCACCCTGCCACCCGACCAGATCCCACCCAGCCACCAGCCAGAAGCGCCAGGAGCCCGGAGCCATGGCAGTCAGCCAATGCGCATGGACGGGCCTAGCCCAGCCCCGCCTCCACCGGCCCCAACAGAAGGCCTCTCTCCCCAGCCGGAGCCACAGCCCATTCCCCATGGGGGTGTGGAGGCTCCGGAGGAGGAACGGGAGCAGGGCCAGGGTGCGGGCGGGCTCCCGGGGTTTCCAGAAGGCCAGCCAGCGGCCCCGCAGTCCTGCGGCCGGGTAAGGGGGCACCGCGGGAACACGCGGGCCCAGGGCCTCGCCGGGACGCGGTTCCAGGGGCGGAAGCCGGCAGTGACAGGGCATTTGTCACCGCCACCCCGTCCTCACCCCTCACGCCCGCAGCTGCACCAGATGTGGAGAAAATTGCATGTTCCCTGAAACTTAATGACCAAATTTAAAGCAATTTCGAGCTAATCAGGTTCTGTGGAGCTGGCTTTATTAATTTAACAGTTTGAGGAGTTTAACAAAAAGAGGCTCTTGGCAACCTTTGCAGTGGAAGCTGCTGGGTGAGTGCAGGAGGCACGGCGCCACCCAAGATCCCCGCACGGGGCTGGGTCCCCCGAGGCCGCCGGACACGGTGTCAGTAAGAGGCTCCACCTAGAACCAGAGGGGCAACGGCAACTTTCAAACAGCCGTCCGCCCCGCACAGCCACGGCTCGGGAGGAAGCCGCGAGGGGTCCCGCCCGTCACGCTTCCTATAAGGCGGACACGCAGCCCCTCTCGTGTCCGATGAGCGGACAAGTTCCCGAGCCCGTCCTGCGACCCGGGTCTCCACAGAGCCGTGTTCACACGGACCCGGTCTCCTCCACAGAGCCGTGTTCGCATGGACCCGGGTCTCCACAGAGCTGTGTTCACACGGACCCGGGTCTCCACACAGCTGTGTTCACACGGACCCGGGTCTCCACACAGCCGTGTTCACAGGGACCCAGGTCTCCTCCACAGAGCCGTGTTCACATGGACCCGGGTCTCCACAGAGCCGTGTTCCCAGGGACTCGGGTCTCCACACAGCTGTGTTCACACGGACCCGGGTCTCCTCCACACAGCCGTGTTCACACGGACCCGGGTCTCCTCCACACAGCCGTGTTCACACGGACCCGGGTCTCCACACAGCTGTGTTCACATGGACTCGGGTCTCCACAGAGTTGTGTTCACACGGACCCGGGTCTCCTCCACAGAGCCGTGTTCACACGGACCCGGGTCTCCACACAGCCGTGTTCACACGGACCCGGGTCTTCACACAGCTGTGTTCACACGGACCCGGGTCTTCACACAGCTGTGTTCACACGGACCCGGGTCTCCACAGAGCTGTGTTCACACGGACCCGGGTCTCCACAGAGCTGTGTTCACAGGGACCCGGGTCTCCAAAGAGCTGTGTTCACACGGACCCGGGTCTCCTCCACAGAGCCGTGTTCACACGGACCCGGGTCTCCACAGAGCTGTGTTCACAGGGACCCGGGTCTCCAAAGAGCTGTGTTCACACGAACCTGGGTCTCCACACAGCCGTGTTCACACAGACCCGGGTCTCCTCCACACAGCCGTGTTCACACGGACCCGGGTCTCCTCCACACAGCCGTGTTCACACGGACCCGGGTCTCCACACAGCTGTGTTCACACGGACCCGGGTCTTCACAGAGCCGTGTTCACATGGACCCGGGTCTCCACACAGCTGTGTTCACACGGACCCGGGTCTCCAAAGAGCTGTGTTCACACGGACCCGGGTCTCCACAGAGCCGTGTTCACACGGACCCGGGTCTCCTCCACAGAGCTGTGTTCACACGGACCCGGGTCTCCACAGAGCCGTGTTCACACGGACCCGGGTCTCCACACAGCTGTGTTCACACGGACCCGGGTCTCCACACAGCCGTGTTCACACGGACCCGGGTCTCCACACAGCCGTGTTCACACGGACCCGGGTCTCCTCCACAGAGCCGTGTTCACACGGACCCGGGTCTCCTCCACAGAGCCGTGTTCACACGGACCCGGGTCTCCACAGAGCCGTGTTCACACGAAGACGGACCACAGCAAGAGGAACCGGGAAAAGCCCGAATGGTCCTGGAATCTCGCACACACGGGCCGCAGCATCGCAGCATCACAGAAGGCAAACCCCAAGTTCAAGGCCATCGCGGAGCCGTCCGGAGGACAGCAGCCTTGCCATCGAAGAGCTCAACGTGGCCCCCACGGCTGGGGGCGCCGGTGAGGGGTGTCCCTCTGAGCTGGTTGTGCAAACAGGAGCCCCTCGGGGCGCAGGCCGGGGAGTGTGAGATCTGACGGGCCAGCCGGAGCCGGGGCAGCGAGCACAGTGACAGCAGCGGTGCCCACGCGGGGGCTACGTCACAGGTGACAGGACCGCGAGGGAAGGTGCGTCCTCCTGCCCGCACACTGGGTTTACTGAGTCGGGTTTTTCCCTTTCGTATTTTAAATTACAGAAGTAACACGTTCTTCCCAAAACAACAACCCTCAAATGACTGGAACGTAACATAAAAATTACCATTCCCTCCCCCCACTCACCTCGTTCTCTGACTCGGGAATAACCCTTAGCAGCCGCTGAGGAACAGCCGTGGGCCTCAGAGAGTGAAACGGGAGAGTCCAGGAGCCGGGGTTCCACTCCCGGCACAGACACCCCAAGGCCTGAGAGTGGAGCCTTGCTACTGTGTGCGCCCTGCCCACAGCAGCCTCACTCACGGTCGCCAGAGGCAGGGACAGCAGGCATCCGCCAGCGGTGAGCAGAGACAAAACTACTTACATCCAACGGGCTGTCCGTCAGCCTGAAGGGGGAAGGACATGCCGACACACGCCAGCAAAGGGATGGGCTCTGACGTGGAGTAAGCCCCACACGGAAGGAAAAGTGCTGCATGGCCCCCCTCAGATGCAGGTGCCAGGGGCTGGGGGAGGAGCTATGGCCCGTTAGGGTTTGATGGGGACAGAGGTCATTTGGGGAAGATAGAAAGTTCTGGAGATGATGGTGGTGACGGTTGTGCAGCCACGTGAAGGCACTTTATGCCGTTGAAGCACAACCTGAAAGTGGTCAAAAAACAAATGTATTTAAAAATATATATATATTGTATTGATTTCAGAGAGAACGGGAGAAGGAGAGAGAAACAGAGACATCAGGGATAAGAGAGAATCATGGATCGGCTGCCTCCTGCATGCCCCCTACTGGGGATCGAGCCCACAGCCCCAGCATATGCCCTGACCAAGAATCAAACCTGGGACCCTTCAGTCCGCAGGCTGACACTCTATCCATCCACTGAACCAGACTGGCTAGGGCTTGTGTACATTTTTTGTCACAATTTTTAAAAAGATGAAACGGTTGATTTTAGGCTCCGTCCAACGTCCCTGCATCCAAACAGCGCGCCAAAGCCGCAGCTCGGAGAACTCACGGAGGGCCCGGTGCGGGAGGGACGCAGGCCCAGGCCTGGGCTGCCTGCAGGGGCCGCCGGTGGGGGGTAGAGGGGAGCAGGCAGGACATCACCGATGCCGGGGACAGTGACAGTGACGGCGGGGACAGGCTGGCTTTCCCGGAACCGGAGGGCGGCGGCCCATGCTGCTCCCAGGTCTCCATGCCTCCTGGGCGCGGGGACGTCTCCAGAGACAGGACGAGGGCGACCTTTGACCCGGAGAGCGTGCGGATGCCGGGCTCCGTCCGGGCCTGCTTTATGAGCTGCTTCTAAAACCCAGGACCGACAACTTTATTTTGCTAAGGAAGGACGTTTTAAAACATTGCCATCTGCTTTCAATGTTATTTTGCAACAAAGGGTTTTTTTAATGTTAAAAAAAATGAGTGTGGTCATCACAGACTGTCCTTCCCAAGAAAGAGAAGCTGGAAACCCTGTGGGCACGAGCTTCCTGATGCCAGGCTGCCCCCATCCCTCCTTCGCCGCTGAGGCTGACAGGTCCTGGACCTGGGAGCCCACAGGGGCCCACACTCCCACCGGCTCACCCAGCTCACTTCCAGTCTCAGCACAGAGCGCTCCCTCCCTGAGCCCAGACATCCCCCGAACTGTCACAGGCAGGGTCACCCCACCCTGTGTTCCCCTCCAACAGGGAGCCCTCCATCCCTCCTCCAGGCTCACCCCAGTAACTCCCCAGGGAGACCGAGATACACCCTCAGGGAGACCCCTGACTCACCCTCAGGGAGACCCCTGACTCTCACCCTCAGGGAGACCCTTGACATACCCTCAGGGAGACCCCTGACAACACCCTCAGGGAGACCCCTGACTCACCCTCAGGGAGACCCCCGAGCACACCCTCAGGGAGACCCCCGAGCACACCCTCAGGGAGACCCCTGACTCACCCTCAGGGAGATCCCTGACTCACCCTCAGGGAGACCCCCGAGCACACCCTCAGGGAGACCCCCGAGCACACCCTCAGGGAGACCCCTGACAACACCCTCAGGGAGACCCCTGACTCACCCTCAGGGAGACCTCTGAGCACACCCTCCAGGAAGCGAACAGGCTCTCTACAGCACCGCTCGCACAGTCCAATCCCTCAGGACTGGAGAGTGCCTGCTCCCTCAGTGCCAGAAGCAACGTTTGACGAGTGAATCAATGAAGTGATCAATGGCCGAACCTCATCCTACCGCGCTTCTATCAGAGAGATCGCCTGCAGATCGCCGGCTAGAAGTGACCCACTCGCAGTCCCAGCGCGGGCGGGGCTCAGCGCGGAGCCAAATTCAAGGCTCCCCACCCTTCACCCCAACAACAAACGTGTCCGGGGCCTCTGAGCAGCCTCACTGGCAGACAGAAGGGCTCCGCTCCCCGGGAGGACTCCGTGGAGACCTGGCACTGAGCTCGCACGCGTGTTTTCTCCTTAATCCTCCACAGACTGCGGGCGCGGCACCAAGGCCTGCTGACAGATGTCTATCTCGGGACACTGAGACCCGCAGACTTCTTTAAAAAAAACAACCTGCCGACTTCTCAAAAGCAGTACGTTCTTGTAGGAGCTTCACCCACATTCACCAAATGTCAACACTTGTTCCCTCTCTCTCTCTCTCTCTCTCTCTCTCTCTCTCTCTCACACACACACACACACACGCACAGGCACACGCACACACAGTTTTGAACTGTGTGAGGAGATGAAACCCCAATGCCTTTACTGCTGAATATTTTTTTTTATTTCCTAAGAATCCGAGCACTGACACTGATGTAGAACTAGTGTTTCATCTCCGAAATTCGACCAGTTGACCTAGAATATCGGTCGGCAAACCACAGCTCGTGAGCCACAGGCGGCTCTTTGGCTCCTTGAGTGTGGCTCTTCCACAAAATACCACGTGCCCTAATTAAGTTACGAACAATGTACCTACCCATATAGTTTAAGTTTTAAAAATTTGGCTCTCAAAAGAAATTTTAACTGTTGTGCTGTTGACATTTGGCTCTGTTGACTAATGAGTTTGCCGACCACTGTCCTAGAATATCCTCGGAATAAAAGAAAAGCACAAACCGGGCCTGGTCCAGGATCCAACCCAGCATCGCGGATGGTAGGTTGAATTGCCCTGTGAAACCACCTAATCCCAGTGCTGATTTGTGGCTTAGCTCTTTAATAATTTTTCTCTACATCTTTTGTGGAAACTGGTTTCTTTAAGCTTCCTAAATCAAATGGAGCCAATTTCAGAACTGTATTTTATCCTGGTTTTCATATTTATTTTTATACAGGTCTGGAAAATAGTCCATGACTTATTCCATCTCTTCTATTTCAATGGTTATGTCCCCCTTGTCATTTATTTTACATATTTGTATCTTTTCTGCATTTTATTGTTAGAAGGTGTTTTATACATTTTGTTAATGTTTTAAAAAATTAAAAAATTGAGTTATTAATTACACTTATTATTCCTTTATTCTCTACCCTATTGTTTTCTGCTTTATCCTATTATTGTTTTCTTTTGCTTTCTTTCCGTTTATTTTGTGATTCTTTTCCTAGATTTTTGAGCTAAAAATTTAGTTTATTTATTTTCATTTTCTGGTTTTTATTGATAAGAGTGTTTAGGGGTATAAATTTTCCTCTGATCACCACTTTAAGTGTTTTCCATAAATTCTGATAGGTAGTGTTTTAATTATCATTACTTATTTTTAATTTATTTCCCCCCCCATCATCTAAGTGTTGTCAAATTGAGAGTTTTTCTAAATTTCCAGATTAAATTTCATCTTTGCTTTTATTGACAATGTTCAGTTCAGTGCATTATGATAAGTGTAATACTTCTATCAATACTTTATAGAATTTACTAGACTTCTTTGTGACCTAATATATGACAAATTTTTGTAAATGTTCCAGGCTTCTTGAGAAGGTATGTTTTATATTATTTGGTATAAACTTACATATATATATATATCTCACCTGATTATGTACGTTTTTGCCCACTCAATGTGTCCTTTGCTGAATGTGTTATGTTAAGTCCCTGTGTCTATTTAAGCCTCCTAGTTTGTAGTTTCTGCTTATAAAGGTGGTTCCGGTGTTGTTTAATGCAAAGCTCCTTAAATTGCTGTGTAATTACTGTGAGTTGTGGTTTACCCACTTTTCAGAATGCACCGCCGGGCAGCTGCTGTGCAGGCACTGTCCACGCCGTCATTCACCACCCGGGTTTGGAGAGCAGTGGCCACGGGGGACACAGAGATGCCTCGCTTTGGTCGTGGACACCCAGAGCCCAGAGCAGCGCCTCCTTCCTTAGGGCGCCAGTCGTTCTGGAGAGAACTCGTGATTCCTGGGCTCTGCCCACCTGCCCAGCAGCCAGCATCCTGGAGAGCACTCCCCTCGCCAGCCTAGCGACCTTCCTCGGCGGAGAAGGGCTGCTCCCGGTCCGATCACGGTTTTAAAAGGTCCCAATACAAACCGCGCAAAAGCCTTAGTTATGAATTCTTGACGTGACACCGGGTTCCGTTCAGCTGGATCGTGGCAGCTTCCCCTGGGGAGGCGGAGGGCGTCCTCCCACTGCTCCGGAGGAGCTGCAGGGAGCACCGGCTGCACCGCCCTGCCTCCTTACAGCACCCCCTCCTGCCACCCAGGCCGCCAGCACCCATGGAGAATGGCAAGCAGAGAGGCACCCTTTGGGGCACAGAGAGCACTTTGGAACCAAAGCTGCGGCCCCTGGCTAAGAGTGAAGCCGGGTGTAAATACCGAAGGGCAGCCAGACCTCACTGATTAGCAGGCGCCTGGGGCTGATCAGCAGGCTGGGGACGGGATGGCTTAGTTCAACCCTTCCAGGCAGTCAAAACTGCCGCGTAGAATTTGCCAACCTAATTACAAACGCTGAGCTTTCGTTGGTAGCAATTAATAGTCACTAGAAATACGAATCCGGCAGAGACACCAACCGGATAAATGTTCACGAGCCTCTGAAAAGTGCCTTTTTAAAGCATCAGCAGAGAGGCAGGTTGGCCTGGGGCAGCGGGGAGCGGTGGATCTCTCCTGCCAATCCACAGGGCGCCAGCTCTGCAGCCCTGAGCACAGGAAGGAGCAGCAGCCACTGGGAAAGAGCCCCTTTGTTCTCTTCCTCAGGCTGTACTGTGCAGAAGAGGCCTGTCAATGTGTGGGCGGGGCCTGGGTGCATGGGCGGGGCCTCAGCAAGAGGGGCCTAGATGTGGGAGGGGCCTCATGTGGGAGGGGCTTCAGCAAGAGTGGGGCCTCAGTATGGGAGGGACCTCAGTGCATGGGTGGGGCCTCAGTGTGGGAGGGGCCTCGTGCATGGGTGGGGCCTCAGTGTGGGAGGGGCCTCAGTGCATGGGTGGGGCCTCAGTGTGGGAGGGGCCTCAGTGCATGGGTGGGGCCTCCACATGAGAGGGGCCTCTGTGTGGGAGGGGCCTCAGTGTGTGAGAAGGGCTTTGCTATGGGGGAGGAGCCTCTCTGTAGTGGAGGAGCTTCATGTGTGGGCGGGCCTTAGTGCCTGGGTGGAGCCTAACCCATCGTCTGGTCTGCCCAGGTGCTCTCTGCAGTGCTCAGCGATGCTTCCCTCCTCCTTTTTCTGGGCACAACACAAAACTACCTCCCAGCCCTTCGTCCTCTGGGGTCATGTGACTGACTCGTGGCCAATGGAATGTGACATAAATGATGCATGCCACTCCCAGGCCTGGTCCATAACAATTTCTCCCTTGGTGGCCCCCCTTCACTCGTTCTTCTGCAGGGAGGTAGAGTCCAGCCTTGAATACACTGGCACCATAAAGCACAGAAGGTGCCTAGGCCCCTGCGTGACTTTATGGAGGGGCCCTCCCCACCCCCAACAACTGCACTGGACCAGGACCGATGTCTGGATGCCATGGCCCGCAGGCCAAAGTGGGCGTACCACCTGCTTTTGTCAGTAGCATTTTATTGGTACCCGGCCACGCCCCTCAATGCCTGCTGTCCATGGCTGCTTTCGCACTCTGGGGCAGAGGATTTATGGCCCACAAGCCAACACTTTCACTATCTGGCCCTTTAAGAAAGATGCCGTGAGCCTCTGGACCAGAGCAAACAACATATTCTTATGCAAAGCCCCGAGGTCCGGGGTGGCTATCTCTCATCAGAAAAGGCTCGAAAGGAGATCATGTGCCCCCGAGAGGGGCTGTGGTGATAATTCCAGGTGGCTCAGAGCTCCAGGTCTGGATTCCTAAAACCCTCCCCATAGAAGGAATCAGGGTCCTATGGGAAGATGACTGACTCTAGGGCTGGTGCAGGGAGTCCACAAGAGAAGCTGGAACGTGCTAGAAAGTAAGGAAGTCTAAGAAACCCCACAGTGACATAGGAGATGGCGGACAGCACTGCATGCTAAATGTCCAAAGCAGGAGTCCACGTGGATACAGACCAACGACTGCACACATCACCAGGGGAGAGAGGCCCTCATCCAAACAATGAATGCAGATGCTCTGCCCACAGTCCTCCCAACAGGAATCAGGACCTGAGTGGTGGCTTCCTTCCAAGAGGAGGTGTGGAGGGGGTGGGGTGATGAAGAGCAACTTTACACTGAAGACACCTGGCACACACACATACACACACACACACACACACACACACCCCTACTGGCCAGGTGGCCAAGGTCAATGGCAGAGAGGTAAGTCATGCTGACAGCAGGCAGCCTTGATGGGATGGGCTGAGAAGGGCGCTGTACCCTGTGGACTTCCTCCCCAAACCCAATCTGATGGTGAGAAAAACACCAGCCGAATCCCAACTGAGGGCCATTCAACAAAATATCTGAACGGGACTCCTCGAAACTGTCGAGGTCAAAACCAAGGGAAATCAGAAACTGCCACCGAGGAGAAGGGCCCTCGGGGCGCGGCCACGAAAGGTTGTGAGATGTCTGGGGTGGGATCTCGGAACAAAAGCGGCGTTTTTCTCGTTCTTACTAAGGAAATCCGATACTGCAGGATTTCAGTCAGTGCACACGCGTCCGTGCGGGCCATCGGCGGTAACAGGCGCGCCATTCCAGGCAGGTGCGAGCAGGGGGGACGGGGGCGGGTGTGTGCGGACCCTCAAACTTCTCTGTGCGTGTGAAACTGGCCTAAAAGATGAAGTTTACTCAAAACTTTGTACTAAGAGCTCCACAGCCATTGGCTCCTGCTATCAATAGATGTTTGACACATGGCTCAGTCCCTCCCCCATATTTTTATGGAAGGCGTGAGGAACACTCTCTGGGTCAGTCTTTTCATAGAAACCATAGGGCATCGGTACAGTTTCTTACTCAAATGTTCGGTAGCATTCACCACTGAACCTATCTGGGCCTGCTTTTCTGTTTTTGGAAGGTTATTAATTTTTTATTCGATTTCCTCACTGTCTTTAGGTGCATTCAGAGCACCTGTTTTTTCCTGTGTGTGTTTCAGCAGCTCATGTTTTTCAAAGAATGTGGCCATTTCCCAATTCCTCTGGGTTATCACATTTTGGGCCGTAGAATCATTCACAATGTTCCTTTGTCATGCTCTGAATGCCCATCAACTAACTCAGTAGGGGTAGCCTTTCTTTCTTCTTCTCCTTTTTTAAATGTATTTTATTGATATCAGAGAGGAAGGGAGAGGGAGAGAGATAGAAACATCAATGATGAGAGAGAATCATCGATCGGCTGCCTCCTGCACATCTCCTACAAGGGACCAAGCCTGACACCCAGGCATGTGCCCTGACTGGGAATCGAACCGTGTCCTCCTGGGTCATAGAATGATGCCCAAGCACTGAGCTACGCCAGCAGGACTCCCTCTTTCTTTTTTGATGTTAGTTATTCGTGTCTTCTTTCCTTTTTTCTTAGCCTAGCTAGAGGGATATCAATTTTATTGATCTTTTCAGAAAAACACAATTTTTTATTTCCTTGTGTTTTTGGCTGCCCACTGTCACCTTCAGATGGGTGTGTTCCTCACCTCCGTCCTCCAGGCGAGGAGGCTGAGTTTGGGAGTCTCGCCTGGCCCAGCCCTGCTGCAGTCCCCATGCCATCACTGCCCAGCACTGCCCCCCATCCACCCAGCCTTCCCAGATCTGGTCTACAAGTCCCAACTACTCCCCATGGCCCAGAGCAGATACCAGACAGGGGGTCCTGGGCAGTCGGCCGGTGACCTGTTTGCCCCATCCCTGACCCGGGCCAATTAGGAGAAGTGTAGGTGGCGATCCCGTCAGAGCAGCCAGAGCCGGTGCCCAGGGGCTGCTCTCAGAGGTCCCTGCCCTGCAGCCTGTGCGTCCAGCCCCGAGGCCCAGGACACCCTCTGCGCCTGTCTGAGGGGCCCTAGAACATCACGCCCCCTCTGGAAGCCAGCTGGGTGCTTCCAGAGCAGGAGAGCTCCGCTCCCTCAGGAGAGGTCCCTCTCCAGGCTCCACGCGGTGGCAGGAGTGAGCAGGCCCCTCTGGGTCCCCAGGCCCCCGGGGGGCCCAGGAGCACGCGTCCCAGTTCTCACAGCGCCAAACGCCCGTGTCTGGGATCCTCTTCCGCAGCCCTGCCTCCACACCCACCCGGCCGGGCAGACACTCCAGCGCAGGCCCAGGGCGCCCGGCTCTCCGTGCTGCTGCTGCAGTCTCATCTCACACCAGGAGCGGCGGGCCATCTCCCAAGGCTCCACGTTTCATCAGTCGAGCTGCTCCCACCCCACCCTGTGTGCAGAGAGGAGGGATCTGGGTCAGGACGGGGCGGGAGAGTGGGTGCCCCAGGCAGCTGGCAGGAGTCAGGGCCCTGCAGGGAGGGTCGAGGTCCCCTCAGGCCAAGTGCACCCCCAGGAGTGCTCTCCCCGGCCCTCCCAGCCTTTGCGCACAGAGCATGGATGCGAAAAGGGGAAGAGCAGAGAGAGAACACGAGCTCAGCAACGAGGAAAAGAACATGTGAGA
Source organism: Pipistrellus kuhlii (assembly GCF_014108245.1). Lineage (NCBI taxonomy): Eukaryota > Metazoa > Chordata > Mammalia > Chiroptera > Vespertilionidae > Pipistrellus > Pipistrellus kuhlii. The sequence continues at coordinate 2,464,925 of NW_023425534.1, read as the reverse complement.
TCACAGGCCGCCGGAGAGCTTCCCTGACCCCCATGTTCAGGAGGGCCTGTCAGGGCGGGACCTGCAGGAGGGCCGAGGCTCGGGGACTCTGCCCTCCCTGCGCTGGCTGCTGCCCAGCGATGGGCAGAGACCTCGCCGGGCCGGGCTGTGCATGGGCGGCGTTCACCGGCTCCCGCCGGCAGGAGGAGGGAGGACACGGCGGGGGCTGGCACACGTTCCCACTGGAGAGCTTTGCAGATGCACTCTGCCCCGGACAGACAGGAGCTCTCTGGGTGGCACAGGGCTGGGTGCAGGGTCCCCCCCCCAGCCCCTCCCTGGGACTTCAGCCCCGAACTAGAGCAGACAGGGCGCCCCTCACAGGTCTGTGCTGGGATAAAGAGCAACTGCAGCCAGGAAGGGGTGCCCTCCAGGTGCGGTCCCCTGGGGGCAGCAGGGCCCGGCCCAGCATCCTGGGCCCTGAGAGAAGAGCAGGGCAGCCTCCAGGGCACCCTCACGCCAGACCAAAGGTGGCACCCACGTGGGCAGGTCCCGTGGCCGGCCCACCACCCACCCACACAGCCTCGTGGAGGAAGCACACGGGAAAGGCTGGGCTCCTGCATTTTAGCTCCGATGATGGCTCCGGGCCAGGCAGACGTTTGGCACAGTGAGTGTGCTGAACTGAGGAGGGTGCAAAGAGTTTGCACACGCGTGTGCAGCCACTGTTCAAGCAGAAACGCGCCCGCCTCCTGAGGAGCTGAGCAGGGGCAGGAGAGCACCGAGGGACGGCGACCCCCTCACTGAAAACGCCCCCCTCCGTCCCATCCACACGCACCCAACGCCCCATCACACATTCACCGCATCCTGGCCGCCACCAGCGGCGTCCTCTGGCCAGGAGCAGCTGGCAGGCTCCGGCGGGCAGCACATGGCCCTCGGGCTCTAGGTCTGTGCCCCCAGCCCCGGCTTCTCCCTTCTGGAACCTTCCAGCCACACAGGGCCGCCTGGGTTACCTCTCCGTGCTCAGGGCCCTTGTAAACACGGCCTTTTGGAAAAAGGGCCCGTGTGCTTTCATGGAGCCACGATTTATGAAAATAATTAAGAAATTTGATTACAATTCCATTGTGGCTGTTTGCTCGGAGGACAAACCTTCGCGGCGAGCACTCGCTCACGCTGACGGATGCGCGGGTGCTTCTGTTTCTGCGGATAAATTCTCCCGGTGATGCCGGCTGCTCGGCGCTGCGGCTGGGTGTCTTATCGCGTTTCCAATCCGGTCAGTTCCCGGGAGAATGCTGCCAGCGTTTCGGGGTGACGGGGCCCCGTGGGGACGGGCCTAGAGAGCCTTCTTCCTTCTTGCTGGGCTGCTCCTCCCCAGAGCAGGGGCGGGGAGGGGGCCAGTGGCTCCCAGGCCACCTGACCGGAGAGTTTGACGGTCAGGACAACAGGGAAAGGGACCAAGGGGCCAGGCGGGGTTCCTAAAGACACCTCAGAGGGCAGGGGTGGGGAACCTCGGTGGCCAAGGTGGCCCACCTGGAGGCTGGGTGCCAATGGGCTCCGAGGGCTCCTAGTGGGTGCTACCCGGTCCCGCGGGAGTTTCTGTGGGAAGGACAGTCTCCTGCCATCTCCCTCCCGCCCCCCTCCCCCAGCGAAGGGGCACACCACGTCTAGAGACAAGTGAGTTTTATAAAAATTACTGTTTCCCTGCACTGGCACAAAGGTGGGAGAAGGGACCCAGCAGCCCAGCTGGTGTGGCTCAGCGGTTGAGTGTTGACCTATGACCCAGGTCAGGGCACATGCCTGGGCTGCAGGCTCAATTCCCAGTGTGGAGTGTGCAGGAGGCGACCCATCAATGATGCTCTCTCCCTCTCCCATCCTCTCTGAAATAAATTATATATATCTTTTTTTTAAATATATATATATATATATATATATATATATATATATATATATATGAAAAGAAGAGCCCAACAGGAGCTAATCCCAGGAGCTGCGGGGACCACAGCCAGCCATTGGCGATCGGCGCAGCCCCGGCCCCCGGCGCCTGTCAGCACCGCGGGCGCAGGCTGGATGGACAGGCCTCCGCTCCCCAGCCCCGGCGGGATCTAATTTTAGCCGCAGAGCCTGAAGCCGCTGGTGCAGCTCATCAGACACCGGCTGCTCCCGGCAGGGACGGCGGGCGCCTCTGCGGGACCTCAGTGCAAGCAGCTGTGTGCTGTCACTGGCCTCGCCCCCAGCCAGGGCCCCGGGTGCCAGCCTCCAGGACGCTGTCCCAGCACCCAACGTCCTTCCCGCCTCCTCGGGAGGCTAGTGAGGATGAGCTGGCGGATGCAGCAGCCTCGGGAGACGGTTTAAAGATCAGCGAGAGCTCCCGGGGCTGGGCCCCTCTCCAGACATCAGACATCCAAGCTCTCATGGCTTGTTAAGTCCTCAGTGCCCCGCCTCTTTGCTGAGACCCTCATAATTATTCATCGATGGCTCCTCCTCCTGCTACCAGCCCCTCCTGCTGCTGGTGACCACCAGTCCCCTCCCAGAAGCTCCCCTGGGGGCAGCAGCAGTGGGAAGAGATGCCCATGCTGCCAGCCTCAACCTGCCCTTCCCCTCTCCCACCCCCCTCCCCCATGGCAGCAGAGAACAAATGCTGGGCGAGGGGCAGTGACGGGAGAGGAGGCACTGGTGGAACAGCCAGTGTCCGTCGCGGATGCTGGAAGGCAGGGTCTGTCCCCGTGAACACTGCCGGCAGTGACAGGCAGCAGCGCGGAGTCCGGCTCCTCACGACGGCCTGCAAAGCCCGGGCCCAGGAAGAGGAGCCGGACCCAAGGTCACACGCACAGTCCCACCCCCAGTGTCCCCTGGCCACCCACAGACAGGAAGCCCACCGTGGCCTCAGGTCCTGCGGGGGCGGGGCAGGGGCAGAGGGCCACAGAAGAGGCTCACGTTTTCCCTGGGGTCCTGGGGTTGGGGGGGAGTGATTTGGAAGCAGACAGAGGTGGCTGCACCCAATGTCACTTAATTACACACTTTACAGGGTTTGTTTTATGTCTGTGAATCCCACCTCAATAAACAAACACCCTCAGGGAAGGATTTGATTTGGGAAAATAATTCTTAGGGAGGAGGTCCTTGAGGGCAGACAGCCTTAGCTCAATGATACCCGCTGACCACTGACTCCACCGCTGACCACTGACCCCACCGCTGACCACCGACTCCATGCCGGGCCTGCAGGGATGGCGGATACTGCAGTGAGACCAGCACAATCAGCATAGCAGGCTGCACCCAGCTCGCAAGATCAAGGTTCCCAGGTGAACAGGGTGGAGGGGAGGACGCTGAGGCCTCTGGAGGACAGGGGGAGGGGAGGGCGCTGAGGCCTCTGGGGGACAGGGGGAGGGCGCTGAGGCCGCTGGGGGACAAGGTGGAGGGGGGCGCTGAGAGAGGGGCAGCAGGAGCCCCGTCGGGCTGCACCCCATCCTCACGTTAACACGATGCACACACTGGTCACAGCTGCCGCTGCTGGACTGACAGATGCGGGGCCGACCCCGAGGACTGGCCACCGGACAAATGAACAAAGAGTGAGTTGTGCTTCCCTCTGGTTCCAAGAGAGCGAGCCGAAGACAAATCCATCAGGAAGCCAAGTGGTCGATAAGGGAGCTCTGACAGAGCCTGGGAGCCTGCCCGGCCCGCCGAGGCCAATGGAGAGCTCAGCACAGCTCTCCCCGGAGTCTGCAGGTCAAATAACCTCACATCAGTGGGGACAAATGACACGTGAGTGACAGGATGAGCAAGCCCATCCCAAGGGACACGGCTAGCACACGGCCCCACCGGGTGGAGAATACACAGGCCATGGTCACGGTGAGGGGCACAGCAATGGGCCTCACACATTCAAAAGGACTCGCATCTGAGAGTCCATGTTCAGGTGACAATGAGTTAAACTAGACGTCAAACGTTAAAGCAAAAATCAGTGGCAAGAAGATTCTAGAAAAATCCCTTTATGTTTGGGAATTAAGATCTTAGTTTTAAATGAGAAAAATTAGCTATAATGGAAGTTATGAAATATTTAGAACTGAATGATAAACAAGATACTATTCATGAGGATGTGTGGGATATAGTGAGAACATATATAGAAAGAAAAGGATAAATTTAAATGCTCATATATAAAAGTGAGAAGTTTAAAATTAATGAGCCAAGTTTCCAACTTAATACATTAGAAAAGGGAAAGTAGAATAAACTCAAAGCATGTCGTAGGTAGGAAATGAATATAAAAGAAAAATCAATGAAGTAGAAAACAAATGTGAAATGGATATGAACAACAGAGCCAAAAGCTGGTCCTTTGAAAAGAACAGTACAGTCTCAGAATTCGGATGATAAAAGGGAATGATATAGAGAGTGAAAAGAGAATAACAGAAGAAGCTATATGACAATAAATTGGAAACTTAAATGAAGCTGGCAAATTCCAAGAAAAAGAATTATTAAAACTGCCTCAAGAAGATATAGACCTGCATATTCTTGTAAACACACACACACACACACACACACACACACACGCACACTAAAGCAGCAGATAGAAGTCCCAGGCCCAGATGGTTGCACCATTTAAATAGTTCTGTTAAATATTCAGGCAGCAAATAATTCCAACCTCACATAAATTACTCCAGAGGCTCAAACCAACACAGTTGCACACTGAGCTTGATGGGAGCATCAGAAGAAAAGAGAGGCAGGTGTCAGCATCACTCCTGAGCCCAGATGCAGACCCTGAACGCAGTAGAGAAACCAACCAGCAATGTGTGAAAAGTGGTGACACATCACGACCCAGTTGGGTTTATTCTAGGATTACAGACTTGGCTCAACATCTTACCTAATAAAATAGAGACATGCAAATTAACCATCACTCTGCTATGCCCACAGCCAATCAGAGTGAGTATGCAAATTTACCCAACAAATGTGGAGGTTAATTTGCATGTGGGAGTGCCTGAGAGGGGTGTGATGCCTGCTGTGAGGGGAAGTAGGGCAGCAGAGAGAGCTACAGGAGCGGTGCGAAGGACTTACTGCCTCCCGGCAGGCCAGGGAGCAGGCACATGCTGGCTCCTGGATGGCTGGGAGGGAAGCCAGGGGAAGGAAGGCCTATTCTTGCATGAATATCGTGCAATGGGCCTCTAATCCTATATAATAAAGAGCTAATATGCTAATTAGACTGAACAGCAGAATGACCATCTGGGCAACCTTCCGGACAAAGCCAGGGCTTCGAGGACCAAGCCCCTTGCAGGAATTTCGTACACTGGGCCTCTAATTATAAAATAAATAAATACAATTCAACACATGGACAGATTATAGGAGAAAATGTATGTGATCATTCTTAATAGCTACATTAAAAGCATTCAATAGCCGAAACCAGTTTGGCTCAATGGATAGAGCATCTGCTTAGAGACTGAAGGACCCGGGTTCGATTCCGGTCAAGGGCATGTACCTTGGTTGCAGGCATATCCCCAGTAGGGGGTGTGCAAGAGGCAGCTGATCGATGACTCTCTCTCATCGATGTTTCTAACTCTCTATCTCTCTCCCTTCCTCTCTGTACAAAATCAATAAAATATATTTTAAAAATAAATAAATAAAAAATAAAAGCATTAAATAATATTCAACATTCATTTGTGACCAAAACTCTTAGGAAACTAGAAATAGAAGAAAACTTTCTTGAATGTTTTTTTAAGAGTTTATATTATATCAATAACAGACACTTCCAGCAAACATCACTGCTAACCATGAAATATTAGAAGAATCTCCTTTAATACCAGACAGAAACAGGAGTACCTGCTCTGCTCACATCTACCCAGCACTGTTCTGGTTGTCCCAATCTCCCCAGCAAGGCCGGAACAAGAAAGAAAAGCTGTAAGTTTTTGGAAAATAAGAAATAACATTCTCAATATCCACATGTGATTATCTACACTGAATCCAAAAGAATCTACAGATAAGTATTAAGTTAATAAAAGATTTTGCCAAAGTGGCTGAATATAAGCTCAACATACAAAAATAAATTACATTTCTATGCAACAGCAACAAAAAGAAAACGTAATGTGAAAGATACCATCGCCGTTAAAAATATGAAGTTTCTAAGTTGGATCATAAAGTATAAGATTTTATGGAAACACATTAAGGAAGGCTCAGATATGCAGAGAAGAATACTGTGTTCAAAGCTAGAAGACTCAGTATCATGAAAAAGCCTATTCTCACCAAACTGATAAACAGAATTGATGGAATGCCAATCAAAATCTCCACAGAAATGGGCCCATCTTGATGAGGTGATCTCCTAGGATGTTTATAAAACAGCAAAGGCCAAGAAAAGTCAAGAGGAATCTGAGGAATGCAAACAAAGTAAGGGGGGTAGGGGGACTGACCTACCTTTTAGAAGAAAGTCAAAGCCACAGCTAACATTAGGATTAAGGCAATGATGCCGGGCAGGAACTGACAGGTTGACCACAGGGACGGAATACGGAGCCTCAAAGAGCACCGCTCACGTATGACTAGGTAACATAAGACAGTAGTCAGACACAAAACATAACTCCTGTAGATCTGAGAGATGGACCGTTCGGTAAGTGGCAGGGGGGCAGCTGATTTTCCACGTGGAAAAGAAGAATATTCCTACATACAGTGAATTCCAGATGGATTAAAACTTAATGTGAAAATCAAAACCAGGCCTCACTTAGAAGACGGCATTTATGGTTTGGGACAGGAAAAGATTTATTAAACAAAACAACAGCACTAACCATTACAAATAATAAAAAATGAAATTCTTACAGTTAAACTACATTGGAGTCAGGAATTCCTACCCTGACGCCACGGGGAAAACTTTCTTTAAGCCACAAAACAGAGAAGACATCTTAATACTGTAGCTTAGGGTCCGTATCTAGAAGATACAAAGGAACTCTCTAATCAATAAGTAATAACTGAAAGGCAAACAATAGGCAACAAAAAAGGGCAGGAACCGAGAAATGAAGGAGAATTCACAGGAGAAGCCTGAAGAGGCCCCGCTCTGGCAGCGAGGGACAGGGACCGTCCGCCCCGGTGAGACGGTCACCGGCTCAGGTCGGCAGCCACTTTCAGTCCGAAGAGGGAAGGGAAGAGACGTGAGTTCTCACTCACTGGTCGTCAGGCGTGAATCACACCAGGGTCCGGAGAGAGAGCTGGCATTGCTGCAGCCGAAGCTGCGTGCGCCCCGCCAGGCAGCCAGGCAGTTCCACTTTTAGGAACACGGGAGTATCTCCACACACACACACACACACACACACACACACATACATACATACACACCCGCACATGCACATACACACACACACACACACACACACATACACACCCACACATGCACACACACACATACACACCCACACACACACATACACACACACATGCACACACACGCATGCACACGTACATGCACACACACCCCAGCGCTGACATGCCAGTGGGATGACATTCCAAGTAGCAGTTAAAGTGTGTAAACTCCAAGCCTGTGTGTGCGCCTCAGTGAGGAGAAAACTCCCAAACTTCCTGCGAGAGGACACGGATATAAAGTTGTAAACTGTGCGCACAGCGCTGCGCTAAGGAGCGCATAAACATACACAACATAACACCCTGGAATGAAAGCTGCGCCTGAGGGTGGGCCACACCGCCCTGGGCAGGAGGGAGGCATTGGATCAAGATGGACACGTTGCTGTTTATTTTCAGAAACAGCCGGTGACCTGGGCGAAGGGTGAGAGCGGATAAAGCGGGTGGGAGGCAAACAGGTATAGTCACACCGGTCTCCACACTGATCCACAGAACAGATGACGAAGCGGTTAACAGCTCACTTTAGATAAAGCTCTCCACCCACTAACATTCACAGCTGCCGGCCATTGCGGGGTGACTGGGTCATCTTAGCCAAAGGTAAGTGCTGGGACCCGTTCTGATTTCGCTTTCTGTTTTAAGAAATAGATTCTTCTCAGCCAGGGTGTCAGCTGCATCACTGCCTTCTCCCAACACCCTCAGTGACAGCGCACTGAAGCCGCTCTCCTAATGAGAGGTGCCGGTTCCAGGGACCGAGGGACACTGCTGAGGCAGATGTGTTTCCCGCCCAGGGACCCTGCAGGAGGCAGAGCACTCGTTGGCCCATTTCTCCTGGCCCCCTCCTGGCACCCCACGCAGCCGCGGGCACTGCTGGGCCTGCCGCCCTGAGACTCACACCGCGAGCCGGTGCCCCCGCACCGCGCACTCCTCACCCTCATGAAGGTGCCGCCCACCGAGCGGTCAGGCCCTGCACAGGCACCACAGCTTCAGCTCCCTTCCCCCGGGCTGAGGCTCAGTGTGAGCTCAGCTCTCCCTGGGGTCCGTCTTCCAGCCCCTCGGCCCCCTTGGCCCCCGTCGGCTCCCCTCAGCCCCCCCTTGGTCCCCCTCAGCCCCAATGGGAAGGTCCCTGGACTGGCTGCCGCGTGTTGCCAGCTCCACACTTTGTTTTTGTTGTTGTTGGTGTTTGTTTGTTTTTTGGTGTGGGTTTTTGTTTTGTTTTGTTTTGTGTGGGTTTTTTTTGGTGTTTTTTAAAATATATTTTATTGGGGTTTTTTTACAGAGAGGAAGGGAGAGGGATAGAAAGTTAGAAACATCAATGAAAGGAACATCAATCAGCTGCCTCTTGCACACCCCTACTGAGGACGTGCCCGCAACCAAGGTACATGTCCTTGACCAGAATCGAACCCGGGACCCTTGAGCCCGCAGGCTGACGCTCTATCCACCGAGCCAAACTGGTTTTGGCGGGCTCCACACTTTGGATTAACAGCGCGCCAGGCAGAGCGATGCCAGCGCAAACACAGGCCCTGCTGGCAGCCGGCCGCCGGCCCCTCAAGCCCAGCACTCCTCTCGAATCCTCAGATTAAATAAATATCTGGCCAAGGAGCCCTGGCAAAACCCTCATAAATCCAACTCCATTCCCTCCACAAACTGGAAAACCCCTTCGACAACCCAAACAATCTGTCTGCCTGGACTTCCAGAAGCTGGTAACAGGGCCAGCAGGGGCCCGGGACCCCGGGGCGCTAAGCTGGTATCTTCCGCCTTGTTATCTGCCGAAACCGCGACAAAATGCAGGCAGACCTGCTGTTACCCCGGGTCGGGGGGAGGAGGGGCTCCGGGGGAAGTGGGGTGCCTGTGATTTCCTCATGGCTGCACTTGCCCTGCGACCCCATCAACCAACTCCCACTCATTCAACAAGCGGCATGGAGCCCCCAGGTGTGAAGCCCTGGGTTAACAATGGAGACGGAGCAGAGGGCTCCCTCCAAAACCGATCGCAGTCCACAGGGAGGGCACCATGCTGGCGTCGCCCACCGTCCTCAGGTGACCCTGGTGCAGCCTGCAGTGCCCCACGGGCCGTCTCTGTGGCCTCCCCATTAACACACTGAACCCCAACCCCAACCCTAACTTAGAACCCCGAAAACTGCACACAGAGCCACGGAGGGCATTTCTCGGAGCCCCCACCAAAAACCTCCCCCAGAAACATAGCAACTCTCCTCATCTTTGGTTTGTAATTCCCCTGGTTTTTAAAATCAGACTGGTGTGAACTCACAAAACAGACATGGCTTAGGGTCCCTCCAACAGATCCGGGCATCCACAGACCCGGGCACTCACAGGCCCGGCCTGGTCAGGGCGTGCAGGAGGCAAACAATCGGTGTGCTTCTCTCACATCAATACTTCTCTCTGTCTCTCCCTCTCTCTACAAATCAACTGAAAAAAATCCTCAGGTGAGGGTTAAAAACAACACACCAACTGGGCCCAACTGGCATGGCTCAGTGGTTGAGCACTGACCTAGGAGCCAGGAGGTCATGGTTCAATCCCTGATCAGGCGCATGCCCAGCTGGCAGGCTCAGTCCCCATGGAGGGGTTACAGAAGGCAGCTGATCAGTAGTTCTGTCTCATCATTGATGTTCTCTCCCTCCCTCTCCCGTCCTCTCTGAGGTCAATAAAACTAGGGTTTATTAAAATCTAACGGGAGCGGCAGCCTGGGGGCGGGCTTCCACGTGTCTGTGTGACCACGGGCAGCGCCCCCCTGGCCCTGCTTCCCAGGAGGGCACAGCCTGGTCCGGGGACCCCCTAGAAGGCCGAACGCTAAGCCTTAATCAGGAGAAAGAGAAACCCAGGTGCTGGCGAGAGACGCAAGGCTTTGTGGGCGCTGAAACCCAGGGCTGCCAGCCTTTCTGGAAGAGTCTACGTGGCCGCGTCGGCAGCGGCCTCTGCGCGGGGTCGGCTCGCGCTGAGGCCACAGCTAATTACGGAGCCTGGTTTGGGAGCTGCAGACAGAATCCTAACACCATTAAGACCTAATGCGTTTACGGCTGTGCGTCTCGGCCGGGCGGCATTAAAACTTGTGAAAGTGACTTTGCAAATTGCCAAACAGTCACCGGGCTAATGAAGCAGGACATTTAAAGTGACTGAGAAATAATTCCTATATTACAGAGACAGCAATCTGTGAAGGGAGATTTGGTTTAAAAAAAAAAAAAACGCATTATAACACATAATGGAAAATGTTAATCTGTGGTGGATCCAATCAGAGGAGCCGGGAGAGTGAGAGCACAAAGGAAGGGCGTGTGCATGCGAGCCCCCAGGAAAGAAGCTTCTAGAAAGGAGGCTCCCGCCAGAGGCTCCGGCTGTCCCCGGCCGCTGCGCCTGCAGCCTGTGACCTTCCCTATGGTGGGCCCTCCCCAGAGCCTAGGGAGGGAGAGGGAGGGACTCGACAGGGAGGCACTGGGGTCCCTGTCTGCCTTGGCCCCGGGAAAAGCCTTGTCCAGGGCAGGAACGGGCCACGCCTCCTTGTCTCTCTCTTGTGGGCTCAGAAGCTCTAAGAAAGGCGCTCACATCACACAGGCCCACAGGGGCCGGGGGCCTGGCTCCAAGCAGCGGTGGCGGGGGCCAGGCCTGAGCCAAGAGGGAGTCACCAGGGAACCCTCACACATCCAAGGTCCAGGCAGGCTGACCAAGCACTTGGGGTGCCCTGCGCACACTGTGGGGGGGCGGTGCCTGAGGAGGCGGGTGCACCCCTGGTGCTGCCCTAATATCCCATCCCAGACGCTCAGCATCTTTATCTCAGCCTCGGGCAGAGCGGCGGGTCTGCCCCCTCAGAGGACTGAGCACCAGCGTTCAGACCCCCCGCCTCAAAGTAGCTCACGCTGCTGGCACTGCCTTCACGGGCAGGAACGTATTTTATCTTCCCGGGAGACGGGCGTTGCTCTCCGAGTCTCAGAGAGATTAGGCAGATGACCCAGACCACACAGCGGTAAACAACCAACACACACCTGAGAGGAGCTGTGTGTCTACAACAAAAGGCCAGAGGGAAACGCATCCCTCCTGCGCTACCCGAGCTCAGGAGAGGCTGGGAATGAGCGATTCCCTGGGCGGGCAGGCGGCCCAGGGGCTGGTGCAGGGCCAGGCCTCCCAGGTTCCAAGTGACTGTCACCGTGTGTCCTGCAGGGGCAGCTTCTGCTGTGACCCTAAAACTACTCTGAAAAGGTAAAATTTTTTTTTTTGAAAATATATTTTATTGATTTTTTACAGAGAGGAGGAGAGAGGGACAGAGAGCTAGAAACATCTATGAGAAAGAAACATAGACAAACTGCCTCTTGCACACCCCCTACTGGGGATGTGCCCGCAACCAATGTACATGCCCTTGACCGGAATCGAACCTGGGACCTTTCAGTCCGCAGACCGATGCTCTACCACTGAGCCAAACCAGTTTCGGCGGTAAATTGTTTTCAAAAGGCAGGGAGAGAAGCAGGACTGAGCTCCGCTAAGAAGTCCTAGGTCCCCGTTAGAAGTCAGCAAAGCTGGAGAGGAAGCGTGTGCGTGTTGCCACAGAAAGAGACCCCCCCTTCCCGCCTCCAGCTGCCCCTCCCCCAGCTGTCCTACGAGGGACTCAGCCCCAGGCCTTGGGACAGGTCTGCGCACCCAGCGCATCCCTTGAAGGCCACCGGACCCTCAGCCTCCGTCAGAGGCTTCACACCCCGCACCCTCGTTAACTGTGGCCGGTGTGCGTGGCCCGGTGCGTGCGCCGGCCCGGCCCCCGGAGCTCACACACCCAGGGTTCACACTGCGCATCTGGTCCTGGCGCTCCGCTCCTGCCTCCAACCCAGGCCGCCTGGCGCCCAGCTGCCACCTGCCCGTGCCCTGGCCTCCCGGGCTCCCTGGCCCCCAGCCTCCCGCCTTCCCCGCCGGGTGGTCCCCCTGGTGCCTCCGACCTCCGTTTCCCGTTCCTGCATATCACCCAGCAGCTCTGCGCCTCCCGCATAAAAGGCCGTTCTCCCCGCGCCATTAAACACGTTTCTCACAGACAGAAGCTCGCACTGAGTGAAGCCCTTTTCCGCCATCTTTACTGGTTCCCATGAATACAACAGCTGAGTAACGGGCAGCTCACTAAAACCCGCGTGTAAGGCGAGACGATCAGGGGCCCGGGCCGGCCAGCCGGGAGGAGGGGAGAGTGGCCCGGAGAGAGTGAGGTTAACGGGGGTTTTAGGAGAGGCAGAAAGCGGGGCCCAGACCTAGCTCTCTGCTCAAGATCTCTCCTTCCTCCCATCACCGCCCGCCCCGCACTGCCCCGCCCAGGCAGGCAGCAAAGGGGGCCTGGCTGGGGGAAAGGGACCCGCGGGGTCCAGCCTAGCTGAGCCCGAGCTGCGTGGGCCCCACCGCCTGGCTCTGCATTTGTGACACGGGACCAACGAGCAAGGTCATTCCCGGAGCGGGCCAAGGGCGGCCTCCCGCTCCGTGTGGAGGACCCCACGCTGCTCAGAGAGGCGGCCCCCCTCCCCCGCTAACGGGCGCTGAGGGGCGGGGCAGGGCGGGGGAGAATCCTCACTGGGCCTCACACAGCTCCGGTGTGGACAGTGCTCACCCCGGACAGCCAGCGGTATCCGAGGGAGGTTTTGCTCTCTCAACACCCGAGGATGTGACTGATACTCCAAATCCCTGATCCCTAATTAGAAAGGGGGCTGGGCCCTGGGCCCCACATCTGACCTTCAGCCCAAAGCCCAAGGGCTTGGCTCTTACCACCACCACCCCCCTCAGCCAGCCTCCAACCCCACACTTCTCATCCTGAGCGCACCTGACCTCTCCCTGCTGCTGACACCCCTCCTCCCTGCAGGGGGCGGAGGACCCTCCCTCCAGCCGCCCCTCTCCCCCCGCAGGAAGCCTCCGGCATTCAAAGCGCCGACAATACAGCCTGCCCCCATGGACGAGGCCTCGCACCATCTGCCCAGATCCATCCGCGCGGGCTGTTTCCCCCAGGCCCACCCCCGGGGGCTGGGCAGAAACCTGGGTTCTCCTGAGTCCCCGGAGAGGTCACTCCAGGCCGAGACCGAGCAGAGTCCTCCATCTGCCCCGGCTCTCCCCAGGTTGGACCCGCAGAGCAAGCCTCCCCACACCCGGGCAGAACATCCAGAGCATCGCGGCAGCTCGCCCAGCGCCTGTGGGGATGGTACCCGGTGCCCAGGGGGGGCAGGGCCTGCGGGGGTGGTACCCGGTGCCCAGGGGGGGCAGGGCCTGAGGGGGTGGTACCCGGTGCCCAGGGGGTCGGGAAAGGCAGACGGGTTGCAGCCAAGGACGGTTCTCTAACATCCAGCCATTGTGCCTCCGGCCTGGATGGGGGCGGGGGCGGGGGCGGCAGGGCTCCCTAAGGCTGCAGCGGACGCCCGGGCAGTCACCCCAACACAGTGAGGGGGGCTCAGCCGGCCCCCGCAGCAGCCTTGGCCTGCGGCGCAGGAGCTGGGTGAGGGGAAGCAGCAGCCCGGGCTCGCTCTGTGCCAGCCAGTCCTGCACGCCAGGGCCCCGCCTCCTGTTCCGGAAACATGGGGGCACTGGCCGAGGTGACCCCGCAGGGCCCAGCCCGACTGATGCCAACAGGTTTGCCGGGCCCCTAAGGAATGGCGGTTCCTTTCCTCCCGCTCACCGCAGGCTCCTGGCCGGCAGGCTCTGATTATAATTAGAGCAATAAAATATTCATGGTCTCCACGCCAGCGGTGTCGACTCGGTGCCTGGTGTCCCGGGCTCTATATCACAGGCGCCTTCTAGGCTGATCTCACTGGAAAGGAACCTGTGATTTAGCTCCGCCAGGCTTGCTGGGGGTGCGGGAGGCGGGGGACGCTCCAGCACCCCCACCAGCTTCTGTGTCCTGGTCTCTCCCCAGCGGCCACTTCCCGGCCACCGATGCCCACTGTCCTTACGGTCTTGGGCCATCGAAGAGTTAAAGATGGAGGGATGGCCACCTGCCGGTCAGCAGGTTGGATTTCAACAGAGACCGGAACATCAGGTTAAAGAGGTACGTCCCCAGGAGAATTCAGACACCAGACGTCAGTGAGAGAAGCCTGCAGCGCAACATGGGCACAGGGTCCTACCAGGGACCCTGAGGCGCCACCCTGAGGCGGCACCGTCTTTTTTTTTTTTTTTTTTTTTTTGGTTAATCCTCACCCAAGGATATTTTTTTCCATTGAGAGAGTGGAATAGAGGGAGAGGGAGGGAGGGAGGGAGGGAGGGAGGGAGGGAGGGAGAGAGAAACATTGATGTGAGAGACACATCAACTGGCTGCCTCCTGCACACGCCCTGACCAGGACCGGGGGTCAAACCTGCAACTCAGGCACATGCCCTTGACTGGGACTTGACCCACGACCCCTCAGTTTGTGGACCGATGCTCTACCTTGAGCCACACGGGTCAGGGCAGACCTCTGAGGCTGTTCAGGCCTTAGCGGGGCAGCAGCCACCCGCCACCTACGCCATCTCTCCCGTGCTTTCTGGGACTGGCCATGGGGGCGCGGAGGGGGGTTCTGAGCAGCCGAGGGCATCAGGGCCTTGACAAGGCGAGGTCTGAGAGGGCCACCCTTTGGCCTGGAGCGGGGCCATAAACATTAATCTTTAATGGAAGAGTGGTTTCCTGCATGCACAACCCCACGGGTTCATGGAGCAGGCGTGCCAGGGCATGTCCGGCCGGTAAATTCCAGGGAAGGTGAAGAGGTAGCCGAGTGGGGACAGTTCAGCGTTAAGGTACCTTTTTAATTAAAAGGAAGGATCGGCGCTGAGACCCAGCATCATAAAGCTGATGATTTTACAGCTGATGGCCTCCCTCTGATGTACTTGAAAACCATTTTCAAGCGACATAAAGTTTAACATACCGCTACATGTGCCGACCCACTGGATTCTACATGGAATTTAAAATTTAATTATATTAGAGCTTTGTTACAGTGAGCACTGCAAGCCTGCTAACCAAGTGGGACTTGAACAGAATCTCCGCAGATAGCTGCATTCCCCCCCACACACCCCTTTTCTTTTAAGCTGCGTTTTGTAGAACCGGAGTTTGACAAACAGTTGATGATTCTGTCCAAAGTGTTTACCGCTTACATAACAAGCCGGGAGGGCCTCGGTGCTTGTTCTTCAGGTAGTGGGGGGCTGGGACGACCCTTTGAAGCCAGGCAAGGGTTTTTTGGTATCTTTCTTCCTGTCTTTTTTTTTTTTTTTTAAGAGGCAGCTAGGGAGAGAATTAGTAATTTTGGAGCTGGAGAGAGTCTTTTCATTACTCATTTTATGTGTACGCTGAAAAGCTGTTTTTCTCGGGGGGGAAAGTTGCCATATTAATCTATTCATCACAGGGTGGGCGCACAGGCAAGCAGTCCCAACAGGAGGAACGATTCCAAGCGAAACCCGGTCTCCGTCGGCGGGGGCGAGGCTGGCTTGGGGAGCTGGGCTCTGGGGCAGGCAGCCCGGCTGGAGACTGGGCCTGTCACTCACTAGCTGTGCATTCCTGCGCAAGCTCCTTCAGCTCTGAGCTCATTCTACAGGAGGAAAATAATCACAGTATCTAGTGTGCATGGAAAAGTAAAGACGACGATGCATGTAACGCGTGTAAGCAGTGTCCATGGGAGGCGATGCCCAATGCGGGGTAAATGTGATGTCACTGCTGTCATGCTGTCCCTGCCATGACTGTTTTTTAAAATGCCAACCATTTCCCCAGATGGACTACAGGAGGAAACCTGCACAGCTGGAGTTCGAAAGCAATTCGAAGTGTTGCTTAATGTCCATTGACATTAGAGAAAAGTGGAAGAGAAGCTGGTATTTTCCTGTGCTACTTATCCATCCATCCATCCGTCCATCCATCCATCATTAAGCATCTACTGAGACCACACCATGGAAGACACAAAACGACAGACAACGCCGCACAGCCTTGCTCCCAGAGGGACTTGTGAACGGATGAATCCGGGAAGTGGGCAGTAATGCCACAGGCAGGAGGGCGGCAGCAGAGGAGTGACAGAGGGGCCAGAAAGGAAGGTTCCAGAAGCAGGAAATGTCACGTCTGAGAAACAGGCCCTGCAGGGAGGGGCTGTGACAGGTCCCTCCACGGGTGGGGAGAGGGCTCGGCCCGGGGGAGGGGGACAGGAAGCACGCTCCAGGTGCCAGGTACAGAAGATGGAGGAGTGCCAGCATAGAAAGTACCTTCAGCATCTTTGTAAGTGGAAGTGATCTGTAGGGCTCAGGACAAGGCGCACTTTGTTTAAATGTACGGGTGTGTGCCTATCACCGTACCAAGAAATGCGCAGGCACACTGTGCGCAGGGGGACCACTGTGGAGAGTGTGACGGGAAGACAGAGCGATGGAAGAAAACGCGAAAGGGGCTGTCTTTCACCTTTCATTATGCATTTCCGCACCACTTGAATCTTTAAAAATTAGCATGCATTTTTAATGATAGTTATTAGTGATAAAATGCATGCTCTAATGTTAAGTACTGTATTTCCTTTCAGTCGCGTTTAATTTTTGAAATTTAGATGAATATTAAAGAAGGGCAGAGGATTTCTATGTTTATGAGTCAAGGACATGGGTTCAAATGGGTTCATTCTAAAAAGTGTGCTGAGTCCTTACAACAAACGTCGCCCTCTGTGGGCGCCGGGGAGACGAGCAGCGAGCAATGGGTCCGAAGGGACCCTGGATCCTAGGGGGATGCAGATAGTAACAAGTGCACAGACAGGGGTAGGAGAAGAAGGAGGTGAGAGAAGGGACGGTGCTGTTTGTGGAGGGCAGTCAAGGAGAGCTTCCTGGAGGAGGTGACATGGAGAAGGAGATGGAGGGAGTGAGAGAGGGGTCTATGAGGACACATGGGAGAGAGCATGGGAAAGTGCTGAGGTGGGAGGATGCTTGGCGTGTTTAAGCCACGTGGCTGGGGCGGAGCAGACATGCAGGAGGTGAGGTCAGGACCACAGGTAGCAAGAGCCAGGGTCGACTTTGGGTTGGGCGGTGCGCTGGGGCCTTGGATCGGTGGGGTGACGTGTTGAATGTGAGGCTACAGGAAACCCCTTGAAAGAGGACACTAACGGCCTCGCAAGAGAAACGTGGGATGGGGCCCATGACAGCCGAAAGGGTTTGGGAGACTGAGCGGCTTCTGGGTCAGATCTGAAGGTAGAGCCGGCAGGATTTGCTGCTGGAAGAGAGAAAGCTGAGTCAAGGATGACTGGTCGGCATTGGGTCAAGCCGAAGCTGCTCTAGCTGAGATGGGAAAGAGCCGGGATGGGCACTGTAGGTGGCAAAGGAGCAAGTCTTATCCTAAGCATGCGAAGGACAGTGCCAGCTTCACATCCGATTAGATAGAAGAGTCTGGTGATCATGGGAAAGGCCGGGCCAGGCCACCAGCACACAGCTGGCAGGTGACTCTCAGGGCCTGGGAGGTCTCCAGGGCACATGTGGCGCATAGCAGAGAACATGGTGACTGCAAGGTCCTGGCCCATCCAGGCTAAGAGGTCACATCCTCGCCCATCCAGGCTAAGAGGTCGGGTCCTGGCCCATCCAGGGCTAGAAGGGCAGGCTGGGGGATGGACGGAGACACAGGGAAGTTGGCAGGTGCGTGGCTGGTGGGCACATGCAGACATCCCTCTGTTCTCAGGAAAGCCGAGTCCCAGGCGGCAGCTGAGACTGCAGAGCAGGAAGAGGTGCGGTGAGGGAGGCGAAGCTGGGACACGGCTGGGCACAGGTGTGGACGGTTCTGCACGGAATCCCAGGGCGGCATCAGGGTCGTGGGGCAGGGTGTGAATTTAAATGAAACCTGTCGGCGGTGGGCTGTGTTAGACGCCTTGGGCAGCTGAGAAGGACCATGTGGGGTGTGCAGGTGAGCCCGGGGAGGTGTGTGTCAGACACGGCAAAGAAACAGCCTGTGCCTGGAGTCGGCACCTGAGCTTCCGAGGCCGTTTGCACAGCCTGAGAGCATGGCTCACTGTAACTGATGCTCGGGCTGTGAAAGGCTCTCTCTGTGGGAGTCAAAATCGCCAAGAGCCAGGACAGGCGTGGCGTTGGAGAGAGTCTGAACCGGCGCTAAGATGTCTGAGAAGCGAGAGTGACTTGGGGAACCTGCATTAGTGGCAACAGAAAAGGGTAAGGGGAGGGAGGACCTTGAAGGCGCAGGGGGGCTTCCCAGAAGAGGGGGTGGCAGCGGGCTGGGGTGCGAATGAGGCTCAGGGAGACGCCCACACTGCGTCCAGGTGCTGTGGTACCAAGAGGGCATCCACCGGAGAGGGAGAAGGGGCGCCTCGCCCTACGGGTCCCGCCAGGAAGGACCAATACTCCAGGGGAGCAGCGCGCCCCCAGCATTTTGACATCTGAGCTCCCTCCCGCCCCGGGAAACTGGTGATCACGTCGGCCGAGCCCTGACGGAGCAGCAAGGACTGGCTTCCCCCTCCCCCTTCACCAACGTCGATAAAGGGCGCAGGACAGAGACACAGCGCCGACACTGCCAGTGCGGACAGGATGCCCGGGAGATCAATGGTTTTCCGAGATCAATAACACGGATGCACCTCCAGACACACGGTCAGGACAAGAGAAGGAAGACACAGATGACGCGTCAGAAACGAGAGCGATCATGAACACGGAATGTACAACCAGGGCTGTTATGAACAATTTTATGGCAATAAGTTTGATCATTTAGATTAAATGGATAATTTCCTAGGAGAAACAAAGTATCGTTGTTTACTCGTACACAGATAACCCGAACCGACCTTTCCCCATTTAAAAACATTATACGTGTAGTTAAAAACTTGTCCACAAAGAAACCCCAGGCCCAGTGACGCCACCGAAGAATACACCAAAGGCTTAAAGAGGAAATAATGCAAAAGGCACGCACATCCCCCTAATGGGGTCATTACTGGGGACGCTCATTGGCCGGTGCCCAGGGTTCTCAGGGGTCTGGCGGCCGAGACACCCTCTCCCTAACACGCCCACGTTCCCAGACGCCGAGAAGGGCACTGGGGTCAGCCTGGGCCGCCCTGCTTGCACAGCCGGTGGGTGCAGATGCTGCTCCTGGGAAAGTTCACACCAGAACAGAGACGAGCCGACCGATCGAGTCCTCAGCCGCCAGCCGAGGACATGCAGGCCTTTCTGAGGCTCAGCTTCCGGCCCTCTTCCCTGCACGCCACGCAGACCAGCTCGGCCCCCGGGCCTGGCTCCCCCTCGGCCTCTGCCACACCCGGACCTGAGTCCTGCCTAAACCACTGGTGTCCATCATTTGTTTGATGTCCATCTGCCTTCTGCGCTGCCCTTTCAGGAGGCGGCGTGGTGCTGCCTAGCAACCAGGCATCGAGTAACCGACACCGGCACACGGTATCGTGGTCCTCCCCCCGCCCGCCCCCCCATCCATGGTCTTGCTTTCCACAATTTCCAGTCAACCACGGGTCACAGGTATTAAATGGGAAATTCCAGAAATAACCGATTCATAGGCTTTCAATTATGCGCCATGCTGGGCACCTCACTTTCCCTGGGGCAGGCCCTGGGGTCTCTCCCAGCACCCCAGGAGTGGGAGCCCAGCACAGGAGGGATTCTGAGAGTAGTATGGCCACGTCCATGAAACTACTGCGGTGCATTGTCATGACTGTTCCATGCTAGGATCGGTAACTGCTGTCCATCTCTTTCTGCCTAATGTATAGATCAAACTTCGGCACAGGCATGCGCATCCAGCAAACAGCACAGCCGCTATAGGATGCGATCCTCTCCATGCGCCCCCGCCTCCACGGGGGTCTGGGCTGTCCCTGAGGATAAGGGGGCTGGTGTGGTTCTCTCTGTGAAATGTTTCATTTTTTTTTAAAATATATTTTATTGATTTTTTACAGAGAGGAAGGGAGAGAGATAGAGAGCTAGAAACGTCGATGAGAGAGAAACATCGACCAGCTGCCTCCTGCACACCCCCAACCGGGGATGTGCCCGCAACCAATGTACATGCCCTTGACTGGAATCGAACCTGGGACCTTTCAGTCCGCAGACCGTTGCTCTACCACTGAGCCAAACCGGTTTTGGCGAAATGCTTAATTCTTGAGCTTTGCAAGAGTCGGGGGGAAGGAGGGGAGGTGAGGACATCAATAGCCACGAGCAAAGGAAAGCAAACAACAAGACAGGCCGGACCCTTTAGGACACCCTGGCCCAGCCCCCCATGGAGGGCAAAGGTGAGCTCAGGCCGTGGGAGCAAAGCGCTGGGCTCAGCAGCTGAAGACCCGTCTCAGGTCCCAACGGGGCGATTTCAAGCTCAACCACATGAGAAGCAAAGCAGCCCCCCAACTCCCGCTGGCCCTCCCGCCCTCGGAGCCAGAGGCCCCCGGAAAGGCTGCCCTCCCAGAGCATTCCCGGGGTCCCCCACACCTCCCGGCCTCGCGTACAGGAAGCCGCCCGGCCTGGCTGCCCAGCCCCAGAGAGCGTCCTGCCGGGGAAGAGGGCAGACGGGCAGAGGCAGGCGTTTCAGGCAGTTTTGCTGCTCTGGGGGGGCTCCAGCTTCCAGGAGAAACAACGGTGTTGAAGCCCGCCGAGCGCCAGAACTGCTCCGTTATTTTAATAAGCCAGAGCGCTGATCGATGTGAATCCCTGCGTTTTTAATGTGAGCCATTATTCAAAATGTGTCACTGCCCAATCAATACAGAAGGAAAGACTCATCAATATTTAAATTTTTCCAATTGACATCTTATCATTCTATCCAGGAAAATGCTCGGCTGATCACAAAATCCATTCTTTGATCTTCCGAGTTTGCAGAGTTCACAGGTAAACACCACCCCTGCCATGGCAGACCAGACTGGTGGGGGTGGGGGTGGGGGCGCAGGTAGGGGAGCCTCGGCCAGGGCCCTCCTCTCTGTAACTCAGAGAGCAGCTCCATACACACCTCCGAGTCCTACCTCCCCGCCTGTGCCACGCCTCACGGGGATCCCAGCAGGCCCTGCGCCTGACCCTCGGGCAGTCTGCTTCCCGCTCACTGATGGCAAAGCCTGAAAACCAGTCACAGCCCACTGGGTGCCCCCACCTGCCACAGCGAGTGCTGACCGTCACATCGCTGCTGGCTCCAGCGAGGCCCCGGCCCAGCGGGGACGGACAGGGAATGGGTGTGCACTGAACGCGACAGCGGTCAGGGCCGTCCACAAGCCACGTCAAGTGTCCTCACTAAGAAAGAGCACTGAACGGGACTGTGGGTGGAAGGGCCTCCCGGAGCAGGGGGTCTGGCCAGACCGCGAAGGACGGACCGAATGCTCCGGGGGAACTGGCTCCAAGGACAGGGGGGCACACGGCGCTTCGCCAGCTGCCACTCAGCCCTCGGGAGCCAGACTCTGGCCCCAGACCCCAGACAAAGAATCCTCTTGTGTAGCACTCAGCTCCTGGGGCTTTGCAGTGGCTGCCCCGGGAAACGAATAAGCATCTAACCACTGGGGGGGAGAGGGGGGTGTCGGGAGCTGGGGCCTCGCAGGGCTTGTTAGCACCATCGGGCCTGCAGTCTCCCCCCCCTCCCCCCGGAAGAGCCACGGTGATAGGGTCAGCACCACCCTTGCCTCTGGGGACAGCGGTGGGGTGGGCGGGAGGAGACCAGAGGGGGCGCACTCTTGTGTCCAGCAGGGCAAGGGCAGAGGTGGGCACGATGGAGGGGGGAGTGTGAGAACGGCAGGTGGTGGGTCCAAGGCTGGGGCAATCCGGGCGTCTCATTTTCACATCAGGCTGAGGCATTCAATCCCAGAGCCTCTGAGGAAGGGGACCCATCCACTCGGACACCTTCCTGCGCTGACTGGGCAGGAAATGAGGGGACCCCGCCCTCGTGGCAAGGGGAATGGGGTCTCCATCAGGACCGCTGGGTGAAGAGGAAGGAAGAGTGTCGCCCCTCCCATCCTACTCCCCCCACCCCCACCCCGCTGCACCTCAGGTGCTGGACACGTGCTGTCCCACGGCTGCAGGGCCCGGCTGCCACCCCTCGATGAGTCCGCACAGACTCTGCAGAAAATGATTCAAGAGCCCTCGGGAGCGCCGGCTCCCAGGCGTCTGAGCAATGTGCACCCCACACCCTGCCTCACAAGCCCTGCTTCTCCGCCTCACGGACCCCGAGCTCCCCGGGGAGGGGGACTCGAGTCCGCTCCTCACCGGGTGCAGACCTCGGGTGCTGTAGCCTGGCACATCCCAGCAAACCTGAAACGCAGGGAGCTGGCGGAGGGGGACGGGGTTCTCGGGGCTTCAGGAGAAAGGACTCAAGGGCTTCAGCTGCTTTAGGGGAAACAGGGGGACGGGGAGAGAGGGGGAGGGCAGATGCACAGGGAGCATCACTCCCTCTCAGCCCCTCTCCACCCTCGGAGCCCAGGACACTCTCCAGAGGGCTCTCTGCTGTGCCAGCTGATTCCCACGCCGGCCGGTTCCCACGGGGCCGGTTCCCACGGGGCCGGTTCCCACGGGGCCGGTTCCCACGGGGCTGGTTCCCAAGGGGCTGGTTCCCACCGGTGTCAGGGAACTGAGGGCCCCTGTCCCACAGCCTGTGAGGAACTGAATCCTGAAACAAGTGCATGAGCTCGGAAGCCGCCGACACCCCAGCTGAGCCTTCATGTGAGACTGCAGCCCACGGGGTTGCACGATTCCAGGGCCGTGGCTTTGGGAGAAACCCTGAAGCGGAGGACTCAACCGAGCTGAGCCTGGGTTCCTGCGCCAGACATGCTGATAAACGGGTTCGTTTAAGCCACCGAGTCTGTGGCTTCCGTTCGTTACATGGCAAAGGATAACAGAATCAGACCAGTGTGGGTTCCTGACCTCCTTCCGCTGCTTACTAGCTGTGATCTCAAGCAAGTTACTCCATATCTTTAAGCCTCAGTTTCTTCATCTGTAAAATGGTGATTAATAACCGTCCCTCTGTCAGGGGTGACTGGCTGTAAGGACTGAAGGAGACAAAGCATAAAAGGCTTAGCTTCTTGAAGTCGTCCGTTAGCCTCCGGGGGTACCCTGAGGGAGCAAGCCCCTGGCCCACTGGCATCCGGGGAACTAAGGAATCAGCACCGGGCCTGTGCCTCCGAGTGGTGCTAGCTGCCCGCCGGCCTTGAAAGAACTTGGAAAAGCCACACGCACCATGTGCTGCCTTAATGCTCCCACGGGCCCCGGTGAGAGAGGCGCAGGGGCCCCCTGAGCAGTGGCCCTGCCTTTATTGCCGCTGCTCTCATCTCATCAGACACCCTCACTCTCACAGGCAGAGCCTCAGGGATGTCTGCTCCAGCATCGAGGCCACTCCCGGCCCCTTCTCTGTGCTGCAGACCTGGGCACCCCCTCTTCCCACTAAGGAGCCCCGGAGAGCCCGGAAGACGGGTCTCAGAGCGATTTCACCACAGCGGCCTTTCTCGCCAACAAGCATTCTCCCTGTGTCCGGGCTCAGGGGGTCATCCTGTTCCCTCTCCAGGACTCGGACTCGGCGGGATGGAGATGAGGAAGGGCTTGGCCCCGTTAACTGCCAGCTTCCCCGGGACGGTCCTGCGTGGCAGGGAGACGGGGCGGGGAGGGGAGGAGTTGCTGCCTGGTGTCTGCGTCCCTCCCCCGCTGGGGGCTCTGGGTTCCTGCATGTTCGCTGCTTCCTCTGAGACCCCTCAGCCAGAGCAGGATGGAAGGCGGGGCCTGGCGGGGCCCGGGCAGCTCCTGATTGGCTTTGCGGGGACACTGCACCAAAGGAGTCATTTTAATGAAACAGATCAAGTGCTCGCCAGTCTTCGGAGAAAACAGAGAGCGTTTAATCCTTTAATTTCCGAAAATTGAACTGACATCAGGGGTCCTTTAAGAGCTCCGTGCAGGAAGGCCATTTCCTGCGCGCCAGACCCCAGGCTGCCTCTCTGCACGGGCATCTGGGAAACACAGAAGTTCCTGGCTTAGCAAATTATTTCTGCTTCCACACGGAGATAAACTCCGCTCGTTACCCAGGCCGCGCGCTGCCTTCCGCATAGAAATCAGCTCCGGAGGCAGCGCCTCCGCCCTCCAGCGCCGCCTTTTACACAGCGGCCCGCATTCAGGGGTCTGAATGGCGGGCCGGCCATTGTGAGCTCCTCCATCAGGGTCTCCCGCCCCCGCCCGCCACGCAGGCGGCTCTGCGGCCCCAAACCGCACCCCCGCTCCTGATGGTCCCTGCAAAGCGGGCGGAGACCCTGTGTCTACCGCACAGGAACCTGCGTGCTCTTCCACCATGAAAAGCTTCCCACCGTGTGCGGAGACACGGCTGTAAACAGACCCACCTTCCGCTTAAAATCAAAAGCATCCGAGCCCAGGCAGAGTGGGTGCCGAGAACATGACGTCCCACCCTGACCCGCCCCGCTCCCCTGGAGCCCCGGGGGACGGGGAGAACAGAGCAGGGGTTCCCTCCGTGTTGGCCGCCACCGGAGACGGTCGGATCCATCAAGAGAGACAGCCCAGGCATGCGAGGATCTGAGCGGTGCCCCGGGACCCCAGGCGCCGACATGAATCAGCCTGCCATCCGGGCACCGGAGGACAGGAAGCCTTTTCAAGCCGACGCCTCGCCTGGAAACGCTGCTCAATTAGGCAGGCGGCTGCCGGGAGGACCCTCAGGGGCTGGGACCCAGAACAGAGAGAGGTGCGGGAAGAGGAAAAAGCCAGAGGAGCTCAAAGTGCCATCCAAGGAGGGCAGGCCCCGAGGGGACCCTGAGGGCAGAGAGCAGCGTGCAGGGCCTGACAAAGGGGAAGTGTGTGAGGAAGCAGGGAGGGGAGGGAGCAGCAGCTTAAGAGGAGGAGCTGGATGCTGAGTGAGCACGAAGGAGGGACGAGGTGCGCAGATGTCCAGGCTCAGGGGGAGCTCGCTTACTGGTCTGCCCTCCAGCCAGGGGTCAGACAACCCCCCTCTCTCCATCCCTCTACAAACCCAGGGCCTGAGGCCCTTCCTGCCCAGGACTGGAGGGCTGGCCGGGTGGGCTGGGGCAGAAGCCACCAGGAGAGCCAGCTGCCATCTTCTCAGGGTGTCTGAGCCGGTTGGTGAACCACTGGGACCTGAACCACGCACAGTGGGAGCATTTACACGTGGAAATCAGCAAACGCTGCAAATCGGCATCCCTGCCCCACCCCACCACCCAACACTGAGCATCCGAGGGACTCTCCAGGGCACCCCGCCCTTCTCCATCCACACGCGGGTTTGTACATGTACCAGAAGTCAGTCGTGTGCCTTTCCAAAACTGTCTGCATCGGCTCAACTTTATGGTAGGTCTGTGCTAAATAGCAAATAGCAGAGAGAAGCGGAACAACTAGGATGGCATTTCGGTGAAAACTGAGCCGAATACTGAGGTTTGGTGCCCCTGGAAGAAGGCCGCCAGGTCAGAGAGCAT
Organism: Pipistrellus kuhlii; assembly: GCF_014108245.1. Taxonomy (NCBI): domain Eukaryota; kingdom Metazoa; phylum Chordata; class Mammalia; order Chiroptera; family Vespertilionidae; genus Pipistrellus; species Pipistrellus kuhlii. The sequence continues at coordinate 2,439,351 of NW_023425534.1, read as the reverse complement.
CGATCCGGCCATAAAATATTGATGGGGGGCCATAAAAGGCTGGAGGATCCTGCACCCGGAGTGCTGCACCGCGTCCTGAGGGCTCCCTCCGACGCGGGAGAAACCGTAAGCAGGCGCCCCAAGGTGACCTACGGAAAGACGGAACTCACCACGGCAGGCCTGCATGGGAGCCAAACATCCTGGGCCCCAAGCTGAGCGGTCGGTAATCAGTATCTATCTGTGCGCTGGGCAGTTTGGCTCAGTGGACAGAGCATCAGCCCATGGACTGAAGAGTCCCGGGTTCCAGTGTGGTCAAAGGCACATACCTAGGTTGTAGGCTCAACTCCCCAACCTGGTTGGAGCGGGTGCACGAGGCAACCAATCGATGTCTCTCTCTCTCTCTCTCTCTCTCTCTCTCTCTCTCTCTCTCACACACACACACACACACACACACACACACACTGACGTCTCTCTCTGTCTCTCCCCCTGCCTTGCACTCTCTCTAAAAAATCAATGGGAAAAATCCTGGGGTGAGGATGAACAATAAATATATATACAGAGACAGAAAGAGAGAGAGTGGGGGGGGGAGAGAGAGAATGACTTTTTAAAATTAGCTGATTAACACCTCACGGCAGCGGGGTCCGTGGGCAGATGAAAGTGTCTGCCCCAGAGGAGGGAGAAGGCCTGGGACTGGTGGGAGGATCGGAGGACGGAGGAACTGGAACCCTCAGGCAGAATGCGGTGAGGACTCACTTTCCGTGTCAGCAGACGGGGCCGAGGCATGCGGAGAGGGTCAGACGTTGCTCTGAGCATGTCTGCTGTGCGATGTCGTGGATGGAACGTATGAAACGGAAGACCGAGTGAAGCAGACTGCCCTCACCCAAGCAGGAAGGCCGGACTAGAACAAAAAGGCGGACCTGGCCATCGGTCTCTGTCCGCCTTCAGTCCATACATGGAACATTAGTTCTTCCTGAGTCCCACGCTGCCAGCTTTCCAGCCAGAAACACACACCAGCCCTCCGGGGGCCCAATTGCCACAGCAGCTCTCAGAACAGGCCAGTCCTGAGTCACCTGAGTTGATTCCTCATACTACACACATACACACACACACACACACACACACACACACACACACACACACGGCACTCTCTGTCCTCTGTCGCTGTGGTCACCATGGCACTCTCTGTCCCCTCTGTCCCTGTGGTCACCATGGCACTCTCCATCCCTCTGTCCCTGTGGTCACCATGGCACTCTCCATCCCTCTGTCCCTGTGGTCACCATGGCACTCTCCATCCCTCTGTCCCTGTGGTCACCATGGCACTCTCCATCCCTCTGTCCCTGTGGTCACCATGGCACTCTCCATCCCTCTGTCCCTGTGGTCACCATGGCACTCTCCATCCCTCTGTCCCTGTGGTCACCATGGCACTCTCCATCCCTCTGTCGCTGTGGTCACCATGGCACTCTCCATCCCTCTGTCCCTGTGGTCACCATGGCACTCTCTGTCCCCTCTGTCCCTGTGGTCACCATGGCACTCTCCATCCCTCTGTCGCTGTGGTCACCATGGCACTCTCCATCCCTCTGTCACTGTGGTCACCATGGCACTCTCCATCCCTCTGTCCCTGTGGTCACCATGGCACTCTCCATCCCTCTGTCCCTGTGGTCACCATGGCACTCTCCATCCCTCTGTCGCTGTGGTCACCATGGCACTCTCCATCCCTCTGTCCCTGTGGTCACCATGGCACTCTCTGTCCCCTCTGTCACTGTGGTCACCATGGCACTCTCCATCCCTCTGTCTCTGTGGTCACCATGGCACTCTCTGTCCTCTATCCCTGTGGTCACCATGGCACTCTCTGTCCCCTCTGTCTCTGTGGTCACCATGGCACTCTCTGTCCCCTCTGTCGCTGTGGTCACCATGGCACTATCTGTCCCCTCTGTCACTGTGGTCACCATGGCACTCTCCATCCCTCTGTCCCTGTGGTCACCATGGCACTCTCCATCCCTCTGTCGCTGTGGTCACCATGGCACTCTCTGTCCTCTGTCGCTGTGGTCACCATGGCACTCTCTGTCCTCTGTCCCTGTGGTCACCATGGCACTCTCTGTCCCCTCTGTCGCTGTGGTCACCATGGCACTCCATGTTCGCCACTCCAGTCCCGGCCCCATCTCTGAACCAGGGAGTGGGGTCAGGACCCTCTCCTCCCTCTCCCAGCAGCCGGTCCCGTCAAAGGGGCCACACAGGCTCCTTTGAGCACTGGCCCAGGGCACACACAGGATCCCAGCGTGAGCCCAGGCCCCGGCCGCCGAGCCTGCCTGCCCGAGGTTCCTGCCAGCGAGGATTCTGGCCTTAGCGAAGCTGGACAGAGCACACTGAATAATGCATCCGACTCACTGTGGCTCAGAAAGCTGCTGCTTCTCTTGCTGAGCCTGCACTTTCTTGGGTGAACCGGGGCCCGGGGAAGGGCCGGCAGGGACCGCCTGGGAGCTCCCACGGATGGCACCAATTCCCAGCGAGGCCACATGCTTGGGTTGTGAGCTTGATCCCCATTAGGGGGCGTGCAGAGGGGAGCCGATTCATAATTCTCTCTCATCATTGATGTTTCTATCTCTCTTCTCTTTCCCTCTCTCTAAAAATCAATAACAACATGCCGGGAACCGAAACCTAACATTGTCACTGGTGGTAAAATGTAGAAAGAGCTGGCCAACCTGGATGGCTCTGAATGGTCGGAGCTATTAACTCATCCTCTAGTTGAGATAGTGATGGTTGAGGCAACTGTAATTTGTTAATCATATGTAAATGTAAATTCTTGTTGATTTTCTGTTGCTGGAACTTCCCGCCTAAGAGATGTCTTTGTCTCAGAATCTCAGTAAAAGGAATGGTAAAGGCCAGAGCAGGGTGAGTCTTCCCACTATAGGTGGACTTCCTGCCTGGCCCCCATTTTCCCAAATTAACTCTTTTCCAGCCTTTTCATTTTAGTGCACGGCCTTCTCCAGAGTGGGCCCTGAACCACGCGGGTCGTGTTAAGGGCTCCCACATCAACATATTAAAAAAAAAAAAAAAATGTGGCACCTCTAGCAGCTAAGGATGCAAAGAAATGGACTCTGCCCTGGAGCCGTGGGAGGCCCGGCCCTGCCAGCACCTCGCTCGGCCCAGGAGACAGACACTGGCTGTGCTGCTGCAGCCACCGCACCGAGCGCGGTGATCTCTCCGGGGCCACAGGACAGGATGCGTGGGGGGACCGGGGTCGCCTTCTACAGCCACAGGAGAACCAGCCAGAGGGGAGTGGGCTGGCCTGCGGGCCAGTGCTGCCCCTCGGGGACCAGAGGACACGCCGCCTCCCCTCCCTCCACGAGCACGCTCCCGGCCGGGGGGGCAGCGGCGTCGGTGCCAGGTGCCCACCAGCCATCACAGCAGCGGCCCGCCCGCTCGCCCAGCGCGGCCTGCATTACTCTCTTATTGGGACGGAGCGGCAGAGGGCCGGGCTGGCTAGAGCCACTCAGCGCCTGGGTCATTTTAAAACCAAAGGGATGAGCTGCCGAGAGGATTAGTCACTGGCTCTGACTGTCCCGGAGCGCGGTGGTGAAAAATCACCGTACATCGATGCCTCGTAAGCAGGCTCTGAGCACCCCAGCCCTCCGGAAAGGAGGCTGCAGGGGGCGGGGAGGATGCTAAGGGGCTGGATGGGGGCTGCGCAGCCCGGAAGGCTCCCTCCCTCCTGCATGGACACCCGCAGCCCCGGGCACGACACACAGGGGTCAGGATCTCAGGAGCAAACGAAGGATCCGGAGCCCGGGCTGCTTCGGGACGGCCAGATGGACGCCTGGACACCATAACGGAATGCAGAAGCCCTGCTGCCCCAGCTCACTTCTAGAATGACCTATGCTCCCTCTTCAGGCTGCCCGGGTAAGAGCCCACCCCCACGCTGCACCCCCGGCCCCACGGGCTCCTGGCCAGCAGGACTGCCGCTTCCCGTTGTCACGGTGACATCGTGGTGGGTGGTCTGAGTGCCACAACCACAGACAGTCCCTCAAAGATGCCCTGAGATGGCATGTGGGTGTCCCCACACCCGCGGCGGCACCTGAAGCGGGCGGGCCGCTCGCCGGAAACCGAGTCACGTTTCGGATGCCTGCCCCACCCCCGGGCACGGCGGTCTCGCAGACTCGCCCTCCGAGTCGGATGCCGCCACTTCCGGAGCAGACTGCGTCCCGGAGAGGCGAGCCCTGCCCGTGGCCACAGAGAAGGCGGGTGGGTGCCACGGCCAGTCCCCCGCCTTTCCGTCCCCACGTACTTCGTGACTGTGGGGGGCAGTGTCTAGGGTACCCCGGGGCCCTGCTCCTGACTCACACCGAGGGCTCCCCCTCCTCGGTGTGAGCCGGGCCTAGTGGCTCACGTCTAAGAGACAGATCTTAGGAAGTGTCAGGGCGGCCCTTGTGGGGTCAGATTCCGAGACTCCTGCTCGGCCTCCCACACTCCCTTGCTCATTCACCCTGAAGAAGCAGCGGCGACACTGGGTGGGGGGCTGTGGGGTCCTCTGGTCGACATCACGAGTCAGCCCGGGGGGGACCCCATCAGAGTCCTCAGATGAGGCTGCCACCCCATGAGTGGCCTTGAGGCAGAGGCATCCAATTAAGCCCCCCAGGTCCTGGCCCTGAGAAAGGGTGAGACGGTTATGCCACTGCGTTCTGAGGCGCCGTGGTAGCCGCAGTACCTAGCACGGTGATCAATGCCTATTTCCTGTGTGGCCGGCACATGAGCCTGCCTCCGGCCACCTAGGCTCCCCGCACAGCCTCCTCCCGATTAAATTGCTCTCCTCCGCGGAGGGTGGCTGTGGCGTGGCCTCCCTCGCGCTCTCCCTCGCTCTTCCCGGAAGCTTGTTTATCCCGAGGACCGCCGAACAGTCGGGGGAGGTTGAGAATGACACGAGACCACCCTTCTGCCCTCCCACACGACAGAGGTGGACCCTGGCTGTGTGTGCAGGGCTGGGGCTGCGTGCTGAGGGCTCCTGGCCACACAACCCCAGAAAATCCCAACAAAACCCCAGTAAATCCCAACAAAACCCCAGTAAATCCCAACAAAACCCCAGTAAATCCCAACAAAACCCCAGAAAATCCCAACAAAACCCCAGTAAATCCCAACAAAACCCCAGAAAATCCCCACGGCAGCGCCCGGAGTGCTCAGCTGAGGCCTCCCACCCCTCACACAGCGCTGCTGCTGGAGCTCCCGTCCTGCAGCTGCGGACGCCGAGGCCAGGGCTGGTGCTCAGGCCGAGTCTGGCCCACAACCAGCCTGCTCTCCCGGAGAACCCCTTCCCTGGCAGCAGGGTCTCGGCCTCCGCACCCTGACTAGGCGCCGGGTCACCCTCGGGTGTGAGGGGCCGTCCTGCACCCTGCAGGGGGCTGGCCAGTGTCCGTGGCCTCCGCCCACTAGAGGTCAGTAGAGCGTCCCCTCCCTCTGTGACCACCAAAATGTCTCTGGCATGGCCCACTGTCCTGGAGGCTGGAGGCTGGGAGGGGGAGGGGTGGGGGAGGGGTTAGGTAGGTTGAGGGTGGGGTGGTATGGGGTGAGGGTTAGGTGGGGGGGGGGGGGGGAGGTTATGCCGAATCTGTCCCCAGTGGAGAACCACTGCTCTCAACCCCAGGAGGAAGGCAGCAGGACACGGGGCCCCCTGAGTGACCGCACGGGGTCCCGCTCAGGCCCATGAGCTGCACGGAGCAGAGGGGAAGGAGGCTTTCCCCTGAGAAGGCGTGGGTTTGCCCCGCACGTGGGCAGGCCCTCGCACCTCCCAGGCCTCGCCAGGCGCTGTGCTTGGGAGAAGGTGCTGGTCCGTGCCCGGGAGGGGGCGGCTCTCCGGGGTCAGGGCAGCTTTGCCATCCTCATGCCTGCCCTGGCCTCCAGCGCCTTCTGATCTGGGCCACAGCCACACAGTCTGCTCTCCCCGCGGGTCCAGGAGGAGACACGTCCTGTGGTGTCTCCGGTCCCTCAGCAGGAGCCCTCCCCCTCCCCCGCCGAAGGTCACGGCTCTCTGACTGGGACGCACCCTCCCGAAGGCTGCAGTGCTTTTCCTTCAATGGAATCAGTCGCCTCCCATCGATCTTGGTCCTGATTTGCATTCCTCCCACAGCTCTGTGTCTGAGAACATGCACACATACATGCACACACACACACACACACACACACACAATGCACACACACACCTCAGGCTCTCCTGTGCCTGCCACCTGCTATCCTATCTATATATAGAAAAGCCCAAGCAACCGTAACAACCAGAATGACCCATCGCTGTGATGTGCACTGACCACCAGGAAGCAGATGCTCAATGCAGGAGCTGCCCAATGGTCAGTGCACTCTCACAGCCACCTCCCCTGACCATCCAATCTCCCGAGGTCCTCCCTGCACCGGAGGGGCCGGCAGCCAACCTCCTATGCCCCCATCGCTCCCCCAGGTGGCAGGCCCTGATCAGCCCACCGCCCGCCCGCCCGCCCGCCCGCCCGCCACGGTGGCAGTGTGGAAGCGAGGGAAGGAGGAGTGGGAGGGGCAGGAAGTGTGCAATGGCAGAGCACCAACGATGGTGGCGTTGGCATCCAGCATCCGTTCCTTCTGCGCCCGGCCCAGTGACTGTCGCCTCCTCTCTGGCCTGGCCCTGATTGGCCTGGCCTCATCGGCCCTGATTGCCAGCCAGGCCTAGGGACCCCACCCATGCACCAATTCCATGCACCGGGCCTCTAGCCATAAAATGAGAGAGTCATTGATCAGTTGCCTCCCACACACATCCACTGGGGATCGAGCCCGCTACCTGGGCATGCACCCCGACCGGGAATCCAACTGTGACCTCCTGGTTCATAGGTCGACGCTCAACCATTGAACACACTGGCCGGGCAGCACGTCAATCTTCACGCTAGTGGGAGGAGCTTACTCTCCCAGTTCACAGGACCTCGATCCCAAACCGGACAGAACCTGGTGCCTCCCCGAATCACAACCAGGAAGGCGAGAGCGTGAGCCCGTGCCTCTGGGAGCCACTTTCCAAGCCAATTAGGGGTGATTCTAGGAGAGCAGGTCTGAGCTCACAGCACCCGCCGCTCCCCGGGGAGGAAGGCGAGGCCATAGAAGCAACTTCAGAGCGAGCGCAGCTCGGGAAGCTGTAACGAGGCCGGGCGAGGAGCGAGAACGCTCGCTGGGCTATAAATACTCCCAGGGGCCCCACTCCGCGGGTGGTTAAAAAATTATTTTAAAGCACCAAGATGCTGAAGCTGAAAAGTCACTCCGATGCAGTCGGGAAGAGCTGGGCTCCGGTCCCAACCTCGGAAGCTAATTAGCCGAGTCAACCTCGGCCCGAGAGCAGAACCTGAGACTCAGTTTCCTGGACCGTCACCTGAGGGAGGTGGCGGCAGAGGAGAACAAAGGGCTGTGTTTATGGGCGGCTCTCTCCCTCCTCCCGCTCCTCCTCCTTCCTGTGCCTCAGTTTCCCTGCCCTTGCCTCCTGTGCAGGGCTGCTCTGAGGACTGAGACCCGGATCTGAAGGAGCTCAGCAGTCCTCCGCCGCCCACGAGGCCGGAGGCAAACGCAGAGCCAGTCTGCAGACGGCTGCTTGAGCAGCTTTGTGAACTGATGTCAGTCAGACCTGAAGGAAATCACAGGCCAGAAAATACAAATAAACACCGACTGTCGTCATCCGCGGCTGAGAGCATTAATGGACGGGAAACCGCGGCAAACGGATCCTGAAACCGGGGAAAACCCCGGAGCTATTTATTCTTCATTTTCATTTGTTATTATCGCTGCACTCATGAATACGGAGCAGTATCTCACTGTGGTTTTGATTTCTATTTCCCTAATGATTCATGGCATAGGGCTTATTGACCATTTATGTATCTTCTTTGTTTTTTATCCTCACCCGAGGATATTTTCTCCATCGACTTTTTTAGAAAGAGTGGAAGGGAGAGGGAGAGACAGAAACACCGACGTGAGAGACACACCGATTGGTTGCCTCCCGCATACCCCCGACAAGGGCCAGGAGCCTGCATCCGAGGTACGTGCCTCTGACTGGAATCAAACCTGGGACCCTTCAGTCCAGGGGCTGACGCTCTACTCACTGAGCCACACCAGCTAGGCCCCCAGAGCTATTTTAATGTTGACCCTGAGGCACGTGTTTGTCATTCTTTTATCAGGATGCACAGCTTCATCCCATCCAGTTTGGGCTGAATTAAGTCTTGCTGCAGCTCCTGAATAAACAACCAAGAGCTCAAAGCCACAGCCAGGTGCTGGCGGCCAAGGACCCTGACCTGCCCGCCTCGCCCGCTCCTCTGGGTGCCCGGGGAACCGGGCATCATGGGAGAAACCGGCAGCCTCTTGGGATTTTCCCAAACTAACAGCAGTGTTACTTCGTGAATCCAGACACGAACCCGGATGATGAAGCCCTGACTTTCAGGGAGGCGCAGGGGTGGAGGGTTGGGGGGGTGGAGAGGGTAAGCTCACGAAGCAACGACCTTAGCTTAGTAATTAACTCCAAAGCACAATTGTTTTCAATCTTCATTGAAAAGCAGCCTTCGTTAATCTAGATTTAATGACAGAGCAAATGGAAATTCCCTTAATAAAATAAGTGATGAATATTTATCATCCCATTTTACCTGAAAATTGAATAATCCATCAATTAACTTTACTATTAATTGCTTAATGCAAAATTAATAAACTGCACAACTCATACGTATCCTTGCAGGCCCTCCGGCACCGGGTAAGGAGATGGGGCGCCAGAGACGGCGGAACCTGGGTAATTCCCGCCGTGAGCCGAGGGGAGACGGGGGTGAGGCTGGAATTCTCTACAATAGGGGTGTCGAACTCAATCAGAGAAGGGGCCAAAATCTAAAATCCAGCCTAAATCGTGGGCCGAATGGTTTACTGAACAGTCATAAACTGTCATTGTGATGGAAACGCAGCGGAGTGCAGTGATGACAGCGCGGTGCGGGCCACATTGCAAGGCCTGGCGGGACGGATTTGGCCCGCGGGCCTTGTGTTTGACACATGTGCTCTACAAGAACAACTCTTACTCTGAAAGTGCAGGGGGGGTTTTCCTCCCCTTCTGTGCCACAGCCACACAAAATCTCCGAGTTTGGCCGTTATTTCATGAGAAACATCTCTCCCATCATGCCCTCTGTCTCCAGCACCACCCACCTGGTCATCGGTGTTTCTCTCACCATGGATGAGAACGCTCAGGAGCCGGAAGAAACAGGAAGAAGCAGGAGAGTGAAATGGCAAGGGAGACTGAGCGTGAACGTGAGAAGGGAGAGAGGATGAGGAAGCGAGAGGCCGGGAGGCAGACAGGGGACACGGAGGGCTGAGCATCTTGCCTGCGACCGGTGACAAGTAAGGGATGAAACAGATATGAACCCACGAGGACGGAGCGGAGGGGCCAGGGATGAGCAGGGTCGAAGGTGACACATCCTGGAGAGATGGACAGAAAGCAGACACAGCGTGGAAGCCACCTGCCACTGAGGGGACCCGGGAGCTAGCCAGTCCACCTGCAGACCCGCCAGGCTCAGGGCCAGAGAGGCAGAGGGAGGGCAGAGTGGGGTGTGGGGGAGTAGGGAGAGGCTGCAGGTCTCATGGGGATATCAGACCTACCCCAGGCCTACATGGACCCGAGCAGCCAGGCACCCACGGGCCCTACCCCTGGAGACATTCTGTCCTCTGACCCTGGCCCCGGACACCACGGAGGAGAGGCAGGGACACCAGTGCCCCAGGAGAGGGACATCATTCCTGTGAGACGCCAAGCCCCTCCCCTGCCTGCTTCCAGGCCTCCTCTGGGAACGAGCGGCTGCCAGCCTCGGCCAGAGAGCGAAGGGCAGCATCGCCTGCCACACGCCCGCCACGCCGTGAGCACGCCCCTTCCCTAAGGAGAACAGGCAGAGGCAGAGCGGAGGGCCGTCCTCACTGAGCCAGGTCACAGGTAACATCTAACGTGGACACATCAGGGAAGAGCCGAACGGCAGCGAGAAGCCGGAGGCAGGGGATTTCCCACCGCCAACGCCAGACGCGCTGCCAGGATCCAGGTCACAGCTAATCCCGCCTCGGGAACTACAGCGCCCCTGAGGGGAGGCCCTGGCGTGGGGGCCCCATGCCTGGGGGGTGCTCAGCAGACCCCACAGACCCCCTCACTTGCATTTGCCCTTGGGTGTTGCCGTGGGGACGGGTCAGGGATTAGCTGAGCAAGGCCAGCGGGTGCTGAGGGGTGGCCGTGGCGGGCGCCGTGTGAAGGTCCCCGCTCCGCACACAACGGTGGCCGCTGCGGTGGCCGCGGGCCGTTCATCTTCCTTTTGTCTCCGGAGGGCAAGTCCCAAAACCACGGGGAGGAGGCTGCCCTAAAACACAGGCCCCACAGCACCCCATGCCCGGGCCTGCTCTCACTCTTCGCTCTCGCTCTCGCTCTCTCTACCAATTCCCAACCCCCAACTCTGGCCGCGGGCACAGAGAGAGCCAGGCAGCCCAGGCCAGTGGAGGCTCAGGGCTCCTTCCCCTCCTCCCTCCTCTCCTCCACCCTCCACTCGCTGTGTCACTGCTCACTGACCCCGAGCATTCCGTGTGCAGTCGGGGAAATCCTATCACTGGGCCTGCAGTGCTGCAGCGCTCGGTGCTACCCTAGAAATCTAATTAGTTAATTAGATAAGTAACAGCATTTTCCGGCCTCCTTCCGGTGACACAGGGTTCCTGGGAAGGAAGTGCCTTCCGTCCCATCCGGAGCCTGCCTGTCCCGGCCTCCGGGGAAGGCCCGCGTTTCCCAGGGGAGAGGAGTAAGTCACTGGGTTGCTGCCCGGCCGGCGTGGCTCAGTGGCTGGGCATTGACCTGTGAACCAGGAGGTCTCGGTTCGATTCCCCATCAGGGCATATGTCCAGGTGGCAGGCTTGATCCCCAGTGTGGGACGTGCAGAAGGCAGCCAATCAATGATTTTCTCTCATTGATGTTTCTCTCTCCCCCTCTCACTTCCTCTGAAATATAGGGGGACAGTGCGTTCCTCCCATTCTGCCTGCGACTTGGGGGCCGAATCCAGTTCAGGACACAACACAGGAGCCCTGGCACCTAAGCTCGCGCACCCACTGACGCTCTGCCTGGTGCCTGGTCCTGGGGCTCAGAAGTCCTGGAGCTGGAGGTGGAGCATCCCCAAACCCCACACCCCCCTGCCAAGTGCTAAGACTTCAAATTCTAGCTCCGATGCACGCTGGGCGGCCCGGACAGGCCCTGCACCCTCTCCGGGACTCACTGCCCACAGAGCTGGAGAAAGGACTTCGAAGCACGATGCCAGGATAAAATGCCGGGGGATGTTCCCAGGGAAATACTGCTCAGCCGTAAGTCAAAGAAGGAAATCATGCCTTTTGCGGCAGCATGGAGTGACCTGGAGAGCATCATGCTAAGTGAAATAAGCCAGTCAGAGAAAGACAAGTGTCATGATCTCACGCATATGGGATCTAATTAACAAAATAAACTAACAGACTCATTGATACAGAGAACACTCTGACGGCTCCTGGGGGTGGAGGGGAGGTTGGGGCCTGGGTGAAGAAGGTGAAGGGATTAAGCAAAAACCAAAACAAAACAGAAACAGCCAAACTCATAGACAGACAACAGGATGGTGATGATCAGAGGGAAGGGGTGGGAGATGTAGGAGAGGGAGAGGGGGATAAGTGGTGATGGAAGGAGACTTGACCTGGGGCAGTGCACACACAGTACAATGCACAGGTGATGTGTTATAGGACTGCACCCCTGAGACCTATATAATCCCATTAACCAATGTCACCCCAATACGTTCAATAAAAAATCTTTTAAAAAAATAATTTCTCTTAGAATCTAATAATAAAAATAACCACTGAGCAGGAAAAGAACGACACAGTGCTGGGCCCAGCAGCCGGTCCTGGGGGAGACATGAGACAAAAGGAACGGTGCAGCAGGCCTCCTCCTTCCCGCGGACAGCCCCAAGGTGGCGAGGGGGACACGCCACACCCAAGCCAGACCGCAACGCCCTTCCTCTTGGCCTGCTGGCTCTCCGGGGGGCGCGGGGGGGACACAGTGTCCGATGGAGGAAGGGCTCTCGGGGAACATAAGCAGGGGGCGGACGGAGTTGGCTGGGGGAGGGTGTGACATCAGACTGGGTTCGGGGATGGCCTCGCAGAGGAAGTGACGCCTGGATCAGGAGGGAAGGAGGAGCTGGGAGAACATTCTAACAGAGCGGGGGGGAAGCTCTCAACTCCAAGAAGGGAAATTCGTCCGTGGGGTGGGGGACTGGGCGCTCCCGGGTCTGCGAATGGCGTGGTCACGGTGCTGGGCGCACAGCGAGCACTCAGCACCCCGAGGGTCCCCGCTGCCGCTGCCACGGGAGCTGAGGAGCATTCGGTGCGGCCGCCTGGGACCCTCTGCGCCCGCAGCCCGCCCGGCGCCCGGCGCTTCCGTATGAAACAGGTGCGGCTCCGGGCGGGCGCTCGGTAATTAGGGCAGAATCCAGGCAAGGCCCCGGAGACCGGCCCGGTCCCCCCAAAGCCCCTGCGCCGACATCTATATGCACTGATTACGACAATTAATTTAATAGGGATTCCGCCGCACAAACAATGTATCACTTTATTAGGAAACTCTATAAATGTCAGCGGTGCAATTCGTTTTTATTAATTTCCCAAAACGGAGGAGCCGCCTGCCCCTCGCGCAGCCGCGTCAGCGCCGCTGATTCCCTGTCACCGGGGGCCGGGGGATGCGCGGCAGTTCCCGCACCAGTTAATTCAGCGGCGCCGGCGGGCGGGCCGGGCTCGCTCACCACTAATTTGGGAAGGTCCTTGAACAACCGCAGAACTTCCCCTCCTCCCGGGGCGCGCCTCCCGTGGAAACGGGGAGCCCGGCCCAGCAGGCAATGCTCTCCCTCCATCTCCGCCCTGCCCACGCCCGCGGGGACCCTGGCAGCTGCTTCCTGAGGCCCAGCCTCCAGCCTGGGACCAGCCCTCCATGGCGGGCGGGCGGCACTGCCCTATCCGCCCAGCCCTCTCCTCCCCGAGGGCGGCGAGAAGCCCGGGGTCTAAGGCAGGTGCAGGTTCAAGGACGTTTACCGCGGCATAAACCACACGCGTAGCCACTGCCACCAAGAATAACCCAAATTCCGTTTGTGTCAGCCTCACTGAGGTGGGTGTGGGCCATTCAGGGGGTTCTCTTTTTTAAAATGAGTCTCTAGACAACACGGGTGGCAGGTTCCCAAAATAAACGCCCGAGGCTCCTGGGGAACAAGGCTCGCAGGCGCCCGTAGGCTGGGGGCGGCGGTAAGCGCCAGGGAGAGCACCACCCCTGCCCTCGTGCCCACGGTCTTGGGCCAATCAGTGCTCTCGGTGCCACGAGCCAGCACACACCACGTGGCATTTCCACTCGGCCGGGACCCGACCGGCCGATCAGACAAGCCAGGAAAATCCACCCACGCCGGGCGCAGCGGAAGAGCTGCGGGGTCGGGCTTACCTCGTTTTAGGGGACGTGGTGAGCCATTCTTCGTGCTTCTCGAAGGTTATTAGATACGCTGCGATCTCCTGAAACAGAAGAGCAGAGAGACAGTGACCTCGGTGCCACAGGACGCTGCGAGCTGACGGTCTGCCCGGCCCGCGGCTGCCTCCTCACGGGGCTGGGCACGCCCAGGGAACCCCGCCCAGGGAACCCCGCCCAGGGAACCCCGCCCAGGGAACCCCACACAGGGAACCCCGCCCAGGGAACCCCGCTCAGGGAACCCCTGCCCAGGGAACCCCGCCCAGGGAACCCCGCCCAGGGAACCCCGCTCAGGGAACCCCCGCCCAGGGAACCCCCGCCCAGGGAACCCCGCCCAGGGAACCCCGCCCAGGGAACCCCGCTCAGGGAACCCCTGCCCAGGGAACCCCGCTCAGGGAACACCCGCCCAGGGAACCCCGCCCAGGGAACCCCTGCCCAGGGAACCCCGCCCAGGGAACCCCGCCCAGGGAACCCCGCCCAGGGAACCCTGCACAGGAAACCCCGCCCAGGGAACCCCGCCCAGGGAACCCCGCCCAGGGAACCCCCGCCCAGGGAACCCCGCCCAGGGAACCCCGCCCAGGGAACCCCGCACAGGGAACCCTGCCCAGGGAACCCCGGCCAGGGAACCCCGCACAGGGAACCCCGCACAGGGAACCCCGCCCAGGGAACCCCACGAGGGCTGCGTCCCTTGTGTTTGCTGAAAGCCTTTCCATTCACCCTGCCACACAGCAGGCGTCTAAGCACCGCTTCCCCAGAGGAGAGGGTGGCAGGGCCCAAGGTATCTCTCTGTGGGTGGGAAACTCAGACACCAAGGCCGATTCTAAACGGCGTCCATTTGAAAAGGGAAGCGCATGCCCACAACAGGTCTCCATTCGAGAGGCCGCCCTCCGAGAGTGCTGTGTGTCTGTCTTCCAAAGCCTGCCAGGCCTTTCGTGGTGTCACAGAGATGCTGGCTCTCCCAGCTCAATCCCAACCCCTGAGCCCATCACACGGAGATCACACAGACACAATAAATTCACCTTCCAGGAAGATGAGCGGGCGGAGGGGGGGAGAGGGAGGGAGAGAGGGAGAGGGTAAATGGAGAGGGAGAAGGGAGGAGGGAGTGGGGAGAGAGAAAAGGAGAGAGAAAAAGAGAGGGAGAGAGGGTGGAAGGAGGGAGGAAGGGAGGGGGGAGAGAGAGAGAAGGAAAACCAGGGAGAGAGGACCATTCTCACTCTGATAACTTAATCCATTGAGCTGAGCCACGTCAGCAGAGTTGAGGCGAAGATGGAGGGAATGTGGGCACCTGGAGGTAAATTAAATATTTATAAGCACAGCACCTCCCTGCAGATGGGATGGCTGGTTTATTAATGATTTCCATAGAAGCTAGGGGTGACAGCCACCGAAGTCACTGCCCGCTCAGAGCAGGACACGGCCCATTGCTCCCGGCTCCACAGGCTGACGGGCCTGGCAGGGACCGCGCTTCCACCACGGCTGCTCTGGCCACGCTCCCCTTGGCCTTGGCGATGGCTGCACGCGGGCTGCGGCCCTGGACTGTCAGAGCCATGTGGTGGAGGCCCCGTCTCACTCCTCTGCGGCCAGGGGGCCTCCCCCAGGGGCAAGCCCTCCCCTGGGAGCACAACCTCCCTCAGCAGTCACCCCGCACTGGGCTGGGACACGTGCAGCACACCTGTGACCTGAGACCCTGGACTTGGCTTTGGGGACTAAGAAGAGAAGTCACCAGAGCTAGGCAGGCAGGGCAGGTTAAAGGGGAAACCAGCAGCTGTGCACGCAGTGCGCACGCCCCAGGCCCCGGCAGGGATGGGGTCAGGGCTCCGGAAGCCAGCCTCTGCCGTGAGGGGGCCTCGGTGCCGGAGGGGGCAGGCCTCCGGCAGAGGCGGTTTCCACACGGGCTGCAGCTGGCGCTGAGCGCCCGGCAATGCTCTCCCTCCCTGAGCGGACGTGTGTCTGTGAACGTTTGTCACTGAGGATGGTGGAAGCCAGCGCTTAGAGGCAGCAAAACGCAGCCACTGCCGGGTACACCCCGGCGGAGACTCCGCTGACTGGGTCACGGGGGGACGTGACAGGCCGGGAGCACACAGACCTGCTGGGGCTGCGGCCCGACCACCTTTCGCTGGCAGGTCTGGGGCCCGGGACTCAGCCGTCTGCACCTGCGATCACGCACTCACGGGCGGTCGTCAGGAGCGATGGTTCTTAATGCACTTAACGCACAGCCACACCCGCCACCACGGCTAACATCCTCACCACCAGTCTCCGCGGTGTGAGCCCGTCCACAGCCTGAGGGGGGCAGTGCTGTGTGGTCCCTCAGAGGTCGCCAGCACTGCTGGGCTGGCCTTCGTCGATCCCCACCTTGCCCCCCACCATCCCCTCTGCCCTGCTCCCCGTGCCAACAATGAGTGGCTCTATCACGGTAAGTGCCCGGAGTTACCTAGAGTCAATCCTTCCAGCATCTCCAGTGTTCACTGGGCACCGAGAGTGGACAGCGGCTGAAGTCAGTAGGCGTTTAGGTAAACTGAGGCCCGTGTGTGTGCCGGCCCACCCACCTGCACTCCCGGGAGCTTGCAGTGCAGAGGCTTGGTCTGTGGCCACAGGCGCCCCTCGCTCCCTGCCCTTGCCCAGGACCAGGCTGGGAACTGTGACTCCTGGCCCAGAGGATGGGGACACCGTGTCCCACCACCTCTAGGTTTACCAGTGTCCCTCCCAGCGCCCCAGGCGCCCCAAGAAGTCCTTCATGAACATCCCTCAGTCAACCCTCACGCCAACCTGTAGAACCCCCCCCCCTCCCCAGTAAATGCCCTTCAAAGAGAAAAGCTCCAGAGAAGCTCAGTGGCTGAGCGTTGACCTATGAACCAGGAGGTCAGAGTTCAATTCCCAGTCAGGGCCCAGGCCCAGGTTGTGGGCTCCATCCCCAGGGTGGGGCATGCAAGAGGCAGCCAATGAATGGTTCTCTCTCATCATTGATGTTTCTCTCTCTCCCTCTCCCTTCTTCTCTGAATTCAATAAAAATATTTAAGAGAGAGAGAGAGAGAGAGAGAGAGAGAGAGAGAGAGAGAGAGAAGCTCTCAGACCACTTACTGATTCAAGATTAGCTGTTGAACACCTACTGTGTGCCATCAGGGGACAAGAACACAGAAGTCTGCCCTGACAGAGCCCTGGGCGAGTAGGGAGAGACACTGGATGGCTCTGTGCGGCGGCAGGACCCACTGTCTGGCCAGCTGTGTGGCCAAAGCCCGCGGGTCATCAGGGCTCCGCTGAGCGGCTGTGCAAGAGGCCGCAGCCCGGAAGACATGCCAGCTGAGCAACTACCTCAAAGCACCCCTCCTCCCCGGACAACAGTGACACCCCACACCGAGCCTCCTAGGACCACCCGCCCCCCTGCCCAGCAGCCTCTCTGAGCAAAGGAAACCAAGGGCCTGGCCCAAGCCCACCCCGTCCTGCTCAGGCTGGCCAGGCCCTGAGGCCGCCTCGGCCCCCACCCTGCCTGATACTGGGCATGTCCGAGCCACCTGCCTGCTCCCAGGCCCACTTCCCTCATCCGGTCTCCGTCCACCTCCCTGTCAGTGGGCAGTCCCCGGGCTGGACCTGGCTGCCCAAGCCTAGAACTGGTGGGAGATGGACACGCACACGCCAAAGAGCCACACGGAACGCTCAGAGGCTGTCACGCGGAGCAAAGGAAGAGCCGTCAACATTCCCAGTGAGACGCGTCCCCGGGCTGGGAAGGGGGGTGATTTGGGGGCCCGAGGGCCTTCACTGTCTGTGTCATTGTTACCATGGTGATGGCTAACACTGGCAGAGTGATGTCTAAGGCCAGTGACTGCTCTAGGAGCCTGCGGAGTCGCCTCACTTAATCCTCATAAAAAACGATGAAGGAACATGCCCACTTTACAGGCGGGGAAACTGAGGCGCAGAGCAGGTACGTGGTCTGCCCAAGGTCACAGGCTCATCTCTGCAGACCCAGGCAGGATGGTTCCAGAGCCCACGCTCCCTACTGCTGCTCTGAATGCTTCAAGGGCAGCCACGATGTGCTCGGGCGGATAAGTGAACACCCCATGCGGAGGGCCATGCCTCCCCCAAACGGTCTGACAGCCTCCTGCTCCCCACGGCCCAGAGCCACGTCCCTGCCCCACCGCCTTCAGGGACCAGGCAGAGCCAGGCTGGGCCTCCAGGGACGGGAGTGTCTCCTTCCGGCAGGATCAAGCTGATTCCTACCCTGAGTCCTCCTCCTCCTCCTCCTCCTCCTCCTCCTCCCTATATGATTCATGTCCTTCGGGGACAGGGCTGTCTGGGCAGGCCCAACAACAGGCACAGCATGGGGCTCCTGGGGAAGAGGGAAGGAGCTGTGACAGGCCCTCAGCCCTCCCGACTGGCCTCCTTCTCCCCAAAGCTCCCCCCGCCAGGCTCCCCAGACCGCGAAGAGACAGACCTGGTCTACCTCCTTTCCACAGAGCAGGAGACTCAGGCACGGAGAGCAGGAGGGATGTGCCCGAGGCCAGCACGTGTCTGGCTGACCAAGGGGCCTGGACCCCCCGGTGGCCATGACCTTCCCACCTGATGCCTCTCAAGCTCAAGGCTGGCCCAGGAAATTCGCAGAATGTCCCACAAGAAGAGAGCGTGCCCCTAAGAAGCGACACCAGGGGCTCAAACAACGGGGGGCACGTGGCTGCTCGGAGCAGCTCTGTCCGCAGCCCAGCGTGCAGGCCGCCGGGCGTCTATCAGCACGCGAATGGACAACAGGGGGCGGGGGTGCAGAGAACAGAGCGCTAATCATCCCTCAGAGGAAGGACGTTACCGCACATGCTACATGGGTGAACTTGAAAACAGACTGAGAGGAAGAAGCCAGACACATGTTCCTGATTCCACTTCTCCGGGACATCCAGGCGGTGAATGCGTGGAGACAAAGAGGAGTGAGAGAGGGGGTGGGAGTGACAGCGGATGGGAGATGTGGTTTCCTTGTCTGGATAGTGGTGCAGGTCACACACTGAATGTTCTAAACGCCGCCAGAGGCAAACATCATGCTGTGTGCATTTTATCCCAATAAAGGAGGAAGCGTGGCCATCCCGTGCAGGGAGGGGGGCTCCGGGAAGAGATCATGCCAGCGCTCCCGCCCACGGAGGTGGGCCCCGAGCCTGCAGGCCTGGCCCAGGGCCCGCGCCCTCAGCATCACCCTCGTCCTGGATCCCGCACCCGCGTCAGTGAGAAGAATGGCCGGGCTGTCAGGATGAAGGAATCCGCCGCAGGCTCCAAAGCAAAGACTGTCCAGCTTGCAGATTTTAAATGGTTAGTTTGTCCTCTGGATGCTCAGCTAGAAAAACGGCCGCCGAGCAAGGATGTCTGCGGTGGCAGGGACAAACTGGAGCCGCCGAGGCCCCCACCCCTTCCGTCTGCTGGCACCAGGGCAGCGGGCGGCCCTCCCTGGCAGGGCAGAGAGCAGGACCACAGGCGGCACAGCACCCGGTCGCACGGGCATCACCGTGCATCCAGCCTTCCAAAGGCATGCCCATCACTCACGGGGGCAGACACCCCAGCCCAGAGAACTGCCCCCCATTTCCCCTGAAGCTGCCCTCAGAGCAAGGTCAGGAGCCCCTTCCCTGCCATCAGTCAGTGCCTCCCACCGGCCGCCTGACTTCCAGACGCGGGTCCAATGTCGGGAGACAAGAGCCGGTCTCCAGCGCCTGGAGCCCTCATCGGGACGAATTAAAGAGACAAAACAACGAGTGGAAGTAATAAAACTATCTATGGTCTACGCCATCTCAGATGTTTTGCTCTCAAAACTGGATCTTTCAACCAAGAGACCGTTGTGTAAAGTGTGTTTTTATGAGAGTTCTAGGCAGGGTTTTATCTGTAAGAGACCAGGGCTGGGAGGTAAGGGGGGGGGGGGGTAAGGGGGGGCTGGCGCCTCTTCGAACAGCTGGCCCAGCAGCTGCCCAGCCACCACGATGAGAAGGAAAATAGCTCGCCCAGGCCTCGTGGTTGGAGGACTCACACTTAGTGTCCTCGGGTGCCACAGAGGCAGCCTCCGGTTTGAACTTCGTTAAGGACGCATGAGTGTCCTGTTAATGACTCCTGGCCGCATGTTTACAGCGGAGGCACACTCCCCCAGGGCCCATCGCTCACGCACTTTACAACAATAACTGGCCTCTTGGTGGCTGGAGCACCACACTGTGCACTGAAGGGTCGTGGGCTTGATTCCCCATCAAGGGCAGCATGCCTGGGTTGCAGGTTCACTCACACGTGTGGGAGGCAACCAGTCAATATGTCTCACATCGATGTTTCTCTCTCCCTCCCTCTCCGCCCCCCCCCTTCCTCCCATTCTCTCTGAAAAGCAATTGGGGGGGGGGGGGGGGGGCCGGGACTGGCCTTGACTGAATGAATACGTAGCCATTTCCATGCCCGGCTCCGGTGGCACCTCTCCCCCCTCTCTCCGGGCACCCGCTCCCCGCCTCGCAGGAAGCTGGCGGGTCTTCCCTCTAGATAAATACTCCAACTCAGGCTCAGCCACCTTTCATGGTCAGCAATTCCTCATGCCAAGTTTTCTCGGTCCCGTGTGGTTTCTGTGACCTGCCTGGACCCGCCGGCATCAGAACCGCCCACAGCCCGAGAACACGGCCCAGCTGCTGGTCCCCCTCAGACACAGACCGGGAGGCAGAGGGTGGGGAGACTCCGGCGGGGAAGACGGGCGTCGAGGGAGCTCTCCGGCTCCCGGCTCGTCTCCTGGCCGCCGGCCACACGCCAGCCTGAAGGCACTGAGACAATGTGTGTCCTGCGCGTTCCTTTGTGAGAGAAATAGCTGCCTCTCTGGGGAGACACAAAGGGCTTCCTGTGGAACAGAAAGAAGTCCCCCCTCCCTCCGGCTGCAGGATCTGGGTGAGTCACGGCCCTTTCCTGCCTGAGATTAGGGGCGGCACCCCTGCACCCCACCAGG
This sequence comes from Pipistrellus kuhlii, assembly GCF_014108245.1. Classification (NCBI taxonomy): domain Eukaryota; kingdom Metazoa; phylum Chordata; class Mammalia; order Chiroptera; family Vespertilionidae; genus Pipistrellus; species Pipistrellus kuhlii. The sequence goes on along the minus strand of NW_023425534.1, from coordinate 2,418,970 downwards.
TGATGTGTGCACATGGGGTCACCGGGCGACGTCACTGGTGATCAGCTCCACCGAGGCACAGTTTCCTACAATAAAACGCAACTCCTCTTAGGCGTGCAGTTCCGTGATCATGAATAAACACATCCCTGTGTCCATCACCACATTGGAGACAGAAGACAGTCCCGGCCCCGGGGGAAGGGCCCTCACACCTGGCCAGCGGCAGCCCCCGGCACCCACAGTCCGCTTCCTTCCCTGCGGGTGAGTCCTCCCCTTCGAGAACTCCACTCACACGCAACCCCACAGGGCGCACTCCTGTGTGTCTGGCTTCTTCCGCTCAAAATGACGTGGCTGAGATGGACCCACGCGGCCGTGTGTGTCGGCAGGAGCCGGTTCCTCTCACGGCAGAGAGCCATCCCCCGGGGGGATGATCACTCGCAGTTCACACACGGCAGCGCTGAGGAGCACGTGTGTGTGGTCCCCAGCGGAGGACTGTCAGGAATCAACCAACGCTCACTTACAGGTCTGCGTGTGGACACACATTTCACTTTTCTTTGGGGAAAACCCAGACATGGAGCTTCTTGGCCACGTGGTACATACAGGTTTGACTGCACAGGAAGCTGCCAAACAGTTCCTCAAAGCGGCGGCACCACTTTATGGTTCTGCCCGGATGCACGCGAAGTTGCTCCACATCTCTGCCAACACTTGGCACTGACGGTCTTTTCAATTTTAGCCATTTTGGTGGGTGTGTAGTTATCTCACCAGAGCTTCCATTTGCTTTTTCCTCATGATAGTATTTAACACTTTTCATGTGTGTTCTCATTACTATATGTCTTCTTTGGTGAAGTCCGTTTTCATGGTTGCCTGATTTTTAATTAGGCTGTTTGTACTGTTGTTGAATTGTAATAGTTCTTTTAGTATTTTGGACAGGAGCCCTCTATCAGGTTGATGCATTATGAAAATTTTCTTCCAGCCGAGACCGGTTTGACTCAATGGATAGAGCGTCGGCTTGGGGACTGAGGGGTCCCGGTTCGATTCCGGTCAGGGGCATGTACCTTGGTTGCGGGCATATCCCTAGTGGGGGGTGTGCAGGAGGCAGCTGATCGATGACTCTCTCTCATCGATGTTTCTAACTCTCTATCTCTCTCCCTTCCTCTCTGTACAAAATCAATAAAATAAAAAATTAAAATAAAAAAATGCCACTGGGATGCATAATTAAAAAAAAAAAAAAAGAAAATTTTCTTCCAGTCTCTGGCTTACTGTTTTATTTTCTTCTGGTCATATTTCAAAGAGCAAAAGTTTTTAAATTTGTGCAGAAACCAGTTTGGCTCAGTGGATAGGGCGTCAGTCTGTGGACTGAAAGGTTCCAGGTTCGATTCCGGTCAAGGGCACATGCCTTGGTTGTGGGTACATCCCCAGTGTGGGGGGTGCAGGAGGCAGCTGCTTGATGATTCTCTCTCATCGACGTTTCTAACTCTCTATCCCTCTCCCTTCCTCTCTGTAAAAAGTCAATAGAATATATATATATTTTTTTAATTTTTTTAAATTTGCTAAAGTCCAATTTACCATTTTTTCTCCTCCCGCCCAATTTAAGAAATGTTTGTCTACTCCAAGTTCTCTGCATTTTATTTGGGGTGTTTAGACTGTTTATATTTAGTGTAATTATTGACATGGTCAAGTTTAAATTAACCATCATGCTATTTGTTTTCTATTTCTTCCACTTTGTTCTTTGTTTCTTTTTCCTCTTTTTTTTTTTTTTTTTTTTTTTTTTTTACCTCCTATTAGATTAAGTGATTTTCCTTTGGTATTTCAGTTTAACTCCACTGTTAGGTTTGCCTGTTTTACTGTGATTGCTCTAGGATGTGCATTATGCTCTTTAATCTAATGGAATCTTCCTTTGAATATTAAACCATTTTGTAGATATTTTTAGGGTTCAAAGAGTGATTCCACTTTGCCCCTCCCCTCATTCCTGGTACTGCTTGCTGTCATCTATTTTACTCCTAAATATGTTCCAGACCCCAATACAGTGATGTAAGCAATTAATTACCTTTAATCAAATTTAAAATGAGGGAAAATACATTTAACTACACATAAGCCATTTTCAGCACTCCCCATTGTTTTGTTCTTCTTCACATGAAACTGCCTTTAACATTTCCTGTAAGGCAGGTCTCCAAGCAGTGGATTCTCTGTGTGCATGTGCTGGTTTGTGTGGCTGTAAGATTAGAAAACTTCTTTTTTAAAAAAAAAAAATATATTTTATTGATTTTGTACAGAGAGGAAGGGAGAGAGATAGAAAGCTAGAAACATCAATGAGAGAGAGTCATCGATCAGCTGCCTCTTGCACACCCCCTACTGGGGATATGCCCGCAACCAAGGTACATGCCCCTGACCGGAATCAAACCCGGGTCCCTTCAGTCCCCAAGCCGACGCTCTATCCATTGAGCCAAACCGGTCTCGGCTAGAAAACTTCTTCACTGTTATTTTTTAAGGTCATTGCACTGCGTATAATTCTGTCAATGATAAATCTGCAAAAGTTCTTATCTTTGTCCCGTGCAATGTTTCCCCTACCAACCCCGACTCCCCTCAGAATTTAAGAGACTGTGTTCCATTGTCTCCTGGATTACATGGTTTCATATCTATATATATATTGATATAAAAGGCTAATATGCAGTGTCCCCTCGGGAGTTTGACCATGAGACTGGAAGTTCAATCACTCGCTATGACGTGTGTTGACCACCAGGGGGTGGTGAGAAATGAAGGAAGGCCCGATCAGCCCTGATCAGCCCTGATCAGCAGCCAGGCCTAGGGACCCTACCCATGCACGAAATTAAATTTCATGCACTGGGCCTCTAGTGTGTGTGTGTGTGTGTGCATGTGTGTGTGTATGTTTCAGAGAAGAAGTGAGAGGGAGAGGGAGATAGAAACACCAATGATGAGAGAGAATCATTGATTGGCTGCCTCTTGCAGGCCCTCTACTGGGGATCGAGCCCACAACCCAGGCATGTGCCCTTGACCAGAGTTGAACCCAGGACCCTTCAGTCCACAGGCCAACGCTCTTATCCACTGAGCCACACCAGCTGGGGCCTGGCTTGCATGGTGTCAGTGATAAATCTGCAGAAGTTCTTATCTTTGCCTCTTGTAATGTGCCCCTTCTTCCCTGCCCCACCCCTGCCCTACTCCCACTGATTTTAAGACTTTCTCTTTATCACATATTTGAAGCAGTTGGATTATGGTGTGCCTTACTGTGATGTTCTTTGTATTTATCTTGCTCAGGGTGTGTTGAGCTTCTTGAATCATTGGGTTTATAATTTTCATCAAATCTGGAACCCTGGCAGCCAGGACATCTTTAAATAAAGAGGGTCAGGCTTTCCCTGGCAGGCATTTGAGTTACCTGAGCATCAATGTGAGGCTCTCAAGACTTATTTCTAACCTTCGTAAGGTGAGTCTGCAGCACCTCTTGCTCTAGAAATGTCTTAGCGTCACTGGCATTCCTTTCCTTTCTCCTGAGTGTCCCATGCATGTGGGGAGGCCTCTGCCATCTGGCCGGTCTGAGTTTGAGCGCCGGCCAGTCCTGAGAGAGTGCTGGGAGCTGTTCACCTCCCAGCCCGCAGAGGCTAAATTTTAGCCCACCTTGTGGACTGTCACCTCACCTCAGCAGCTTAGCATCCAGCAGGACTCCCCAGGGGACCCAGGCAGATGCCGGGAGCACTTTATCCACAAGGCTCTCTCCCCTCTGATCTTCTGCCTTCGGAACTCTGGCCTTCCTGTCCTCCCCAGGACCCGATGTGCGTCTCCCCAGTTCGGCAATATGGGGGCACACTGCATGGGGACCCTCCCTGAAACCGCCATTTTGAAATGCCTCCCAGCAGAAATACAGGGACCCTGGGACCCCCAGTCTCCTCTTGGGAACCACAGTCCTGCCTGGACAGTCGTGTAGCATCTGAAACGATTCAGGTCTCATATTTTGTCCAGTTTTGTCATCACTGATGGCGTGCGGACAAGTCTGGCTCCAGTCACTCCCTCACGAAGAGCAGCAGAAGACGCGCCAGGAATTTTTAGATTTCCATCCTGCTCTGGGAGAGGCAGGTCAGCAATCTTTGGAGAGGACAGAGCCAGCCCGAGGCACCAGGGCTACGCCTGTGCGGGTGCCATGCTGCCCAGAGAGAGGCTGCCATGGAGCCAGGGGCGGGCTTCCTCAAAGCTGAGTGGGCGGAGAGGGTTTGGGGACAGCTGACCCCTGGCCGTCCTGCCTCGCACCCCGGCCGGGTAAGATGTGGACGTGCGATGTGACACATGTAGCTCAGGAGTCAGAGGAGCCCCACACGCAGGGGTTTGTGTGAGTCCTTGAGGGAGAGCTACACGCTGAATATAAAGCAGGAGCAGTGTTGCGAGAACTTGGCTTCCTTTTCAACCTTGGCAGGGTTTTATCTGCACAGAAAGTGTCACTGACAGCTCCACGCTGCCAACTCCCATTAGGAACCAGGGACAGGGGACAGCGATGCAAAAATATCCTGCATCGCGTGGTCTTGTGCAGCCTCCTCCCTGAAGAGAAATCCCAAATTCCTGGTGAAATAAACCAGGAAAGTATAGCAGGGCATGTGTAGGGGCATGTGTGTGTGTGTGTGTGTGTGTGTGTGTGTGTGTGGACATGTGTGCTCTCTTCCTCCCAGTACATAACCCCACCACATGCTAACCATCTCCCCTCTGCTCTAGCACATTAAGCAGGAGAGCACTTCGGAGGTGGGTCTTCGTCACCACAGAGGTCAGAGAAGGCTCTGGAAGGTCAGAGAGGCTCTGGGAGGAGCAGACATGGCCCCGGTGCCTCTGGAGACGGCGCCGGGTGTGCATCTGGCCCCGCTCCAGCCTCCCTGCCACCCAGCTCTGAACAGCTAACAGCTCCCTACAGAACAAACCCCAACACTCAGCCTGACACCACCCCACTCCCAACCCAGGAAAATGAATAAAAAGCAGAAGCCGGCAATCTTAGAATTGACACATCCAAGGTACACGCAGAAACCACTGATCAAAACCTCCTGTCTTCCTCCCAGCTGACACTCCAGCCCAGCCCGAAGGCCCCAGAACGGAATCCCATTGTCTACCGCTACTCCTTCTGGGGGGGTCACAGCCCCGGAGCCACAGGGGCTGTGAAGGGGAGCCTTCTCCGCTCCCACTGACGGGGTGCAGCATGTGGAGCCGCAGCAGGGCGGGGAGAGACCTCCCCAGAGTCAGAGCCGAGCCGGGCATGGAAGGAAGGAACAGGAGGGCGGTGGGGAAGGAGTCAGAGCCACTCTGTCCCGTCTGTGTGGATGCGGAACAGACGCCGAGCTCATGTAGGAAGAAAACCGAGTCCGCAGGTCGCTTTCCTTCCATCCCAGGACCGCCCGACCGGAAAACACAGGGATTTCAGCGAAAGTCGGGAGCAAGGAAGATTAATTAGCAGAGGCTCAAATCCTTAATTCGCACTTCAAACAAACAAGTTAATTGTGTAACTAACAGAGTGTGACTTGATTACAGGCCGCTGGTGGCCCTTAATGGATGGAAGGTGTTTGGGTTCCACGGCCCACCTCCACCAGGGACGCTCGGCTCCGTGGCCGCCCTCGCGTGCAAACACCTGTGACCACCAGCCCCCTCGGCAGGCGAGCGCCCTGGCGTGGAGCGTGTGCAGCTGAAGAGCGAACAGGAGGAGAATCCTGCATTTTCCAGAGGCAGCTGTTCCCCTGCTTTGGAGAGCGGTGCGGTTTGCTCAGAGACCTTAGCACACGCATGGGCACAGCTTCCTGGCTGGCATGCACCTCTAGGGCCGCCGCTGGCTGCTCTGACAGGACCGCCTCCCCCACCCCAACTCTCCCTCCTCCCGGGAAAGCAGAACAGGACGGGGCTCTGATCCACAGACATCACTGATCCACCCTGCTCCCAAAGACACAGCCTCGGTCCCTCCAAGGCCTCCATTAAAGTACAAACAGGAGATGCTTCCCAAACGGACTATGGATAATCTACATCCGTTTTCCCTTTGACCTCATGGGCCCCGTCCTCAGAATCTGAGTGCTGCAGAAAGCAGAAAGATCTGAGCTCCTCTTACTTCTCGGTAACATCCAGCAGTAAGGTCAAAGGTAAGGAGCTGCCCGGCTGGTGTGGCTCAATGGTTGAGTTTCGACCTATGAACCAGGAGGTCATGGTTCGATTCCCGGTCAGAGTACAGGCCCAGTTTGCCAGATCGATCCCCAGTGTGGGGTGTGCAGGAGGCAGCCGATCAATGGTTCACTCTCATCATTGATGTTTCTCTCTCTCCCTCTCCCTTCCTCTCTGCAATCAACAAAAAAAATATTTTTAAAAAAGGTCAGGCGCCCACAGACGTCCTGTTGTGTCCCCTGCAGAGCAGCCTGGCCGCAGGGGAACAACACGCCCATCAGACGTGCTCTCCTGAGGACCCAGTGACGTGCCGACGCACAGATGTCAAGCTCTCATGCCGTAGTCGGCAAACTGCAGCTCTCGAGCCACATGCAGCTCTTTGGCCCCTTGAGTGTGGCTCTTCCACAAAATACCACAGCCTGGGCGAGTCTATTTTGAAGAAGTGGCATTAGAAGAGGTTTAATTTGGTTCCCCGGCGGGTGCAGCGTGGTAGGGAAGAGTCCGCGTTTGAGGCTCTGTGTGGGCCCTTCTGCAGCGGAGTCACACACACCGGCTAGAAGGTGGTGATGAAGGAGCGAGACAAGATGGCGACCGAACAGACGGACTTGTTCTGACCCAGGTCCCAGAACAGATAAAGGCAGTGTCTGAGTTGCTCAGGGAATGTTGATTGGCAGCTAAGGGGCAGTGGAATTCTCAAGGAAGGAGAGATAAATCAACACAGGAGAGAGACATCCTGAAGAGAGACCATGGGGAGACAAAGAAACAGCCCACAAATGAAAGAAAAGCAGGCATCACCAGAAAATGAAGTAAACGAGTTAGAGGCAAGCAACCTACCAGAGCAAGAATTCAGAGAAACGATCTTAAGATGGCTAAAAAGAATGGAAGACAAATTTGACAATATGAATAAGACCCAAGAGGAAATGAAGATGACTCAAGATGAAATGAAAAATGACATCGCTACTATGAAGAACTCAATAGAAAGCATCAAGAGCAGACTAGAAGAAGCAGAGGATCGCATCAGTGAGCTAGAAGACAAGATGGAAAAAAATACCCAATTAGAGCAGCTCCTAGAAAAAAAAAAATTAAAAAGCAGGAGGAGAGCCTATGGGAGCTTTGGGACAATGCAAAACAAAACAATATTCGAATAATAGGGGTTCCGGAAGGAAAGAAAACCGAGGTAGACATGGAAAACGTATTTCAAGAAATAATGACAGAAAACTTTCCTGAGATAGAGAAGAAAAAACCCACACAAATCCAAGATGCTCGCAGAGTCCCAAGCAAAATGGACCCCAGAAGACCCCAAGACATATTATAATTAAACTGGCAAACACCAATGACAAAGTAAGAATCTTAAAAGCAGCCAGAGAGAGACAGAAAGTTACATATAAAGGAATCCCCATCAGACTAACAACTGATTTCTCAACAGAAACTTATCAGGCCAGAAGGGAATGGGATGAAATATACAAAGTCATGCAAAGAAAGGGTCTGAATCCAAGAATACTGTACCCAGCAAGGCTATCAATCAAAATTGAAGGGGAAATCAGGAGCTTCACAGACAAAAAAAAGACTAAAGGAATTTATCTCCACCAAACCAGCAATGCAAGAAATGCTAAAGAGTCTACTGTAAAAATAAAGAAATAGGAAGTGAAGAAGGAACACTGGGGTATAGAATAAAAATGGTGTCAAATGAGTACCTATCATTAATAACATTATATGTAAATGGTTTAAATGCTCCAATCAAAAGACATAGGGTAACAGATTGGATAAGAAAACAAGACCCATACATCTGTTGTCTACAAGAAACCCACCTCAGAAAAAGAGATGCACACAGACTGAGGGTGAAGGGATGGAAAAAGGTTTTCCAGGCAAATGGAAATGAAAAGAAAGCTGGGGTAGCAGTACTTATATCTGACAAATTAGATCTCAGAGTGAAGGACATAACAAGAGATAATGAAGGCCACTTCATAATACTAAAGGGAGCAATCCAACAAGAAGAAATAACCCTGGTAAATATATATGCACCTAATACGGGAGCACCCAAATACATAAAAAACAAAACAAAAAACTGCTGGATGACATTAAGAGAAAGATTAATAGCAATACAATCATAGTAGGAGATTTTAATACCCCACTGTCACCCTTGGACAAATCATCTAGAAGAGATTTAATTTTTTTAAAATTAGGCTCTCCAAAGAAATGTCAGTCGTTGTACTGTTGATATTTGGCTCTGTGGACTGAGTTTGACGACCACTGCTCTATTGGAAAGGAAGCTTTCTCTTCCTGTCCTCACGGGGCAATATGAGACGGGGCTGGTCTTTTTCTGTGGGTGTCAGAGATGCAGTGAGGGGGGGCCCTCCCCCTCCATTGTGAGGGCAGGCCACACCGTCAGTCCCACGGCCTGCAGCCACGCACCCGCAGGGAGCAGCCGCGAAGCAGAGTCCCCACCCTCACCTGGCGAGCTCCATAGCCTCTGGGGGTCTGGGTCCAACATTGTAGGGGACACAGCCATGAGAAGACCTGGGCTTTCTTTCCAGGAGGCCCGGCACTGACTCAAGAGCCATCTGATCTGAGCAGTTCGTGGGGCGGAATAAAAACCCAGCCTGTGACAACAGGAGGGGGCGGGGGGGGGGGGGGGGGGGGGGGAGCTGCTGTCCTTGGTGCTGAACCAACTTAGTGCCCTGGGTGGCCATTCCCTAAGCCCCGTGACCCAGCAGCCTGTCGGTGAGTCCTGTAATCAATCCAGGGCAGACGGTGGTCATTTTTCATGGGAATGAATGAATAAATGACTGAATGAATGAATGAAATGAAGTGGGGAATGGCACCACCCACCGCAGGCAGCACTGCTTCTTGGAACTTCTGCTCAGACACTTCCTCAGAGACATGTACATCATATACACGCATGCATTCCCTCAGCCTCCGCCCTCGCATCCAACGCAGGGCTTGAGCCCAGTGGGAAAGGGTTAACTGGAACAGTGGCTGGGTCTGTGTCGGGTGGTGGTGGTGAGGGTTAAACGAGTTCATTTATGCGAAGTACTTAACACAGAGCCTGGAACTCAGAACCCACAGCCGCGCACCCCCAGGGGGTGACCTCTGAACAAGGGTCCCCAGTATCACCATCTGGCTTAGCTGCAGGTTTGGGTGGCAAACTCAACGATGCCATGGGACACGGCCACTGAAACAGTCGCGGAATGCAATGCTCCCCCTACCACCTTGAGGAGGAAACCCGAGAGGCCAAGGAATGGAACAGCAAACATGTTTTAGACATACAAGCAGCACAGCAACTCCACTATGCTATTCGACTTCCGAAACCACCGGGAGGAAACCTGCTGAAATGTGGACCAGATTGGATTTGGGTGGGAGGCCTCAGAAACGTTTCTCTTTTATACATTTTCTCCAACTTTCCCACTTTTTCCTACAACTGGTGTGTTTTTATCATCGGACAAAAGAAGCGAGACTTCGAAGACTCAGTCAGTCAGGGGGCTCTGTAGCTGGGATGTGCTGTCCTGCAGCCGCCATCAGACAGGATGCGGGAGTGGCTGGGAGAGGGGGTGCACTGGACACGCCAACAGCTTCGTGGGACACGTGTCCCTGCCTCGGGTCTTCCTGTGACACTCCACAGCCGCTGCGAATGGGAAGTTCACCAAACCTTTTGGTTTACTTCCAACCCTCGGAGGCAGCATGACAGAGACCTGAAACCACCAGAGCCCGGCTCGCAGCCCTCACTGCCCACACCTCGCTCACAGGGCCATGTGCCAGGTATGAGTCTCCAACAGCATCTCCTGTCAGCGTCCCCACACGCCTGTGGCAGGCTCCGTCGTGCTTTATGAGATCAGAAAGCTGAAAAGGTTTCCGTTAAGTGGCTTTATCCTCCACGCCGAGGCTCCCTCCGGAGTGAACTTCCTTTGAAGCATCCCACACCTGCTGCCTCAGCTGACACCCGAGTCATTCTTGTCTCCCTACCTCGCAGGCACCTCCTAGTCTGTGTGTGAGGAGGGCCTACCCTCTACCTTCAAACGTGTCCAGAATCCACCACATCCCCCCGCCCTCGCCCCCCCCCCCGTCCCCTTGCTCAGGGGCCCCAGCGCCGGCACCCGGAGGACTGCATGGCCTCCTCCTGGCCCCTCCCACCCCCCCCTCAATCCTGCTCCCCACACACCACCCAGGGCAAGTCTCTCAGGGGGCTCCCACCTCCCCCACAGTCAAAGCCAAGCTGACCTCAAATTTAAAGCATATGTGGGCCCCAGGCCTCTCTGATCTGCTCCCTCCACTCTGCTCTGGCCACTGGGCTCCTGGCTGCCGCCCCCCCACACACACACACCACATGCTGCTGGGCCCCACACTGCCCCCTGGCTGCTTCCCCCCCCCCCCACATACACACACCAATTGCTGCTGAGCCTACACTACCCCCTGGCTTTCCCCCCCTCCCCCACATACACACCACACGCTTCTGGGCCTTACATTGCCCTCCCCCCGGCTGCCCACCCACATACATACCACATACTGCTGCCTCCCCACACACACTGCCCCCTGGCTGCACACACACACACACACACACACACAAACCCCACATGCTACTGGGCCCCACACCGCCCCCTGACTGCCCCTACACACACACATACACCACATGCTGCTGGGCCCCACACTGCCTCCTGACTGCCCCCACACACACACATACACCACATGCTGCTGGGCCCCACACTGCCTCCTGACTGCCCCCCACCCCACATACACACCACACGCTGCAGGGCCCTACACCGCCCTCCCCCTGGCTGCCCACCCACATACATACCACATACTGCTGCCCCCCAACACACACACACACACCACATGCTGCTGCTGTGCTTTGCACTTGCAATTCCCTGTGCCTAGAAAGGACCCTCCTCCCAGAATTCCCTTGAGCTCTCTCCTCCATGTCCCCTCCCGCTGCCTAAGCCTCACCGTCCCCCCTGAGGGAGCTGGTCCGTACTCCCGCCTGACCGTGCGTGTCACTGCACTGCCGCCACGGCCCTCTCCCTCCACTCCTCACGGAACATGGAGACCTCCCCCCCTCACCTCTGAATCCCAGCCCCACAACAGTGCTGTGCCCAGACCGATCCATGTTTACTGAGTGAACAAAAACAGAAACCAACGTGCCTGTTCAAGGCCGTCTGCTCACAAACCCTGAGGCAGGCTCTGGCCGGACCTGTGTCTGTGAGCCCCGCCTGTCTGCGTGCTCCGGTCTGCGCCTCCGGACGTGCCCCGGACGGCCTGCAGGGCCAGGGTGTCCGCCCAGCGTGCAGCCGGGAGGGCGCCCCTGCCACCCCCGCAGCCAGTGGCACCGAATACTGAGACGAGAGGCCTGCGCTGGGCGCGGAGGGCACACGGCCAGGACCCGGCACCCGGTCACTCAGCGCAGCGTCGGCGAGTCCGTGGGGACGGGTGGTCAGGGAGCCCATCTCCACCGGAAGGGCCGCACGCTGCCCCCGGAGACACAGCCCCGAGCCCCGATTCTGCCCACAGAGCCCCGGCCCTGCCTCCTCCCTCACGGACACGGGCAACGAGCTCCATCCTCGCAGGATACGAGAGCGTCTGCCACACCAGGGCCCAACCCCCTGTCCTTCCTCACCGGGCCCAGGCCGGTCCCTGTCCAGAGCTTCCTCCACTTATTGGGTTAAAACGCCAATCTCCGCTGATCCAACAGGAGCCCAGAGGGCGGGCCCGACAGCCACAATCTGCAGCCTTGGTGCTTAATGGCTGGGCATTAATCGGCTTTTCACGTGTGTAAATCGGTTCATTTTCAGTCCCCGTAACCTGTTCGCTCTCATTAACGGAGGCGCAATGCTCGTGGACAGCCCTGCTCCGCACTTCACCTTGCAAAACCAGACTCCGCTTATTCAAAAAAATAAAATAGATCTATCACAATTGGAAGTACAGAAAGTCATTAAAATAATAATTAAAAACACAACTCCGAGCACAATAAAAGTTCCATGATAATAAACTACACTTTAATGTATATTAATTCCCCCCGTGATTTACTCCATACATCTTCCAGGGTCAAATCAATGTCTGCACAAAAAAAAAAAAATAAATAAATAAATAATATTTCAATTAAATTCTATTCACTGTAGCTTTCGAGTGAGTCTATTGTTTGCTCTTGCTTCCCATCAGGCCATTTGTCAATTGCTCTAGCCTAGGGGTGTCGAACTCAATCAGAGAAGGGGCCAAAATCTAAAATCCAGCCTAAATCGTGGGCCGAATGGTTTACTGAACAGTCATAAACTGTCACTGTGATGGAAATGCAGTGGAGTGCAGTGATGACAGTGCGGTGCGGGCCACATTGCAAGGCCTGGTGGGACGGATTTGGCCCGCGGGCCTTGTGTTTGACACATGTGCCAAGATCACAAACAGGAGGGGCGTGGCCGGGGAAACACGTGTCCAAATCCGACCCGGTCCCCCTCCCCCCTCCGGCCTGTTCGTCACTGATGACCTTGTTGGAGGGGGGATAGGAAGGAAGGCACCGTCCACCTGTGCCCTGAGAAGCGTGGGCCTGTGGGCCCTGCCTGACGCGCTCCCCGCGCTGGCCAGCAGCTGGGCCTCCCTGAGGACGTGGGGCCCCACCTGGAGCAGGCCGGCTGTCAGGGCGGGAGGGCGGAGCTCCAGTGGCCTCTCCTTACACACCCCTGGTCCGGACACAGCCCGCCTGCCCCTCTGCAGAGCCCACGGGGCTCAGGGCCAGAAAGCACGTCTGCTCCCCGGCCTTGTGCACCAAAGCAGGTGACTCGCCACATCTTCACCTGGCCTCAGCGATTTTCCTAGAATTAAAACACAGAGACCATTTCTACGCTTGGAAACAACCGGCTGCTGCTGACAATTTGGTGAGCTGGAGGGCCGGATGCAGGTGGAGGGCTGGATGCAGGTGGAGGAGGGCCGGATGCAGGCGGAGGAGGGCTGGATGCAGGTGGAGGAGGGCCGGATCCAGGTGGAGGAGGGCAGGGTGGAGGAGGGCCGGATGCAGGCGGAGGAGGGCTGGATGCAGGTGGAGGAGGGCCGGATGCAGGTGGAGGAGGGCCGGATGCAGGTGGAGGAGGGCCGGATCCAGGTGGAGGAGGGCAGGGTGGAGGAGGGCCGGATGCAGGTGGAGGAGGGCCGGATGCAGGTGGAGGAGGGCTGGATGCAGGTGGAGGAGGGCGGGATGCAGGTGGAGGAGGGCCGGATGCAGGTGGAGGAGGGCCGGATGCAGGTGGAGGAGGGCCGGATGCAGGTGGAGGAGGGCTGCATGGTGAAGGCTCGCTGCCACCCTCCTGGTCCAGGCCTGGGTCTGAGATGACCGCGCCCCCTCTTGTCACCACTAGGGGTCACTAGGCCTGGCCTCACCCAGACAGCAGGCCGGCCCTCAGAAGGCACTGGGCTCCCAAAGCCCAGGGGGCTTAGGGCTGGAGGGGCGTGGGTGAGCCCGGAAGTCACTGCAGCAACAGGCAGCTGACACTGACCACCGCGCCCAGTGCTCCTGTGAGGAGAAGCCGGTGCTGAGTGAAAAACTGTTTACTTCGGGACCGGAGGGAACTCCTGGCGAAGCTGACAAGAAGCAGAAGCGCCTAAAGCCATGGCCTTTCCTGAGCGACTGGAAAGTGCAGGACAACCCACGTGTCTCCCTTCCAGCCCCTGCGGGCTGGGATGTCAGGGCAGCAGAGCCTTCCAGAGCCTCCCTCCCCGAAGCCTCCCCCTTGAGCCTCCCCTCCCCTCAGCCTCCCCTCCCCTCAGCCTCCCCCTCCCCTCAGCCTCCCCTTCCCCTCAGCCTCCCCTCCCCTCAGCCTCCCCTCCCATCAGCCTCCCCTCCCCTCAGCCTCCCCCTCCCCTCAGCCTCCCCTCCCCTCAGCCTCCCCCTCCCCTCAGCCTCCCCCTCCCCTCAGCCTCCCCTCCCCTCAGCCTCCCTTCCCCTCAGCCTTTCCTCCCCTCAGCCTCCCCTCCCTCAGCCTCCCCTCCTCCCAGCCTCCCCCTCCCCTCAGCCTCCCCTCCCCTCAGCCCTCCCCTCCCCTCAGCCTCCCCCTCCCCTCAGCCTCCCTCCCTCAGCCTCCCCTCCCTCAGCCTTTCCTCCCCTCAGCCTCCCCTCCCCTCAGCCTCCCCTCCTCCCAGCCTCCCCCTCCCCTCAGCCTCCCCTCCCCTCAGCCTCCCCTCCCCTCAGCCTCCCCCTCCCCTCAGCCTCCCCCTCCCCGGAGCTGCTCTGATTGGTGTCCTGCTGGATGGGAGGACAGGAGAGGTGCTAGCAGCCCCTGAGGCTTTCACACCAGGAGCTGGATGTTCCAGACCCTTCCAGGCCCCCTGCTCAGCTAGCCTGCCTCCTCCAAAGGGCAGAGAGCCCCTCCTTCCAGCCCCTCTCCTGGGCCTGAGGCCGGGCTGAGGCCCAGCAGGTGACTGAGGGGGCAGGTTGAAGGCAGAGGTTCTCATTACCCAGCGGCCTCCTGGGGAAGCCTCAGCCGCACATGCTCAGTAAAATACGGGTGCAATTTCGGCCTGTGGGCAACACCACTTCATTCTCTCCCGTGCGGTGTCACATTCCCCAGGCTGGGCCCAGAGGAAGTCTCACTGCACAGCGGCTGCAGGCAGATCGCCTGGCGGGCAGCCTGTGCGCCCCTGGGCCCCTCTGCCCTGCAGCGCCCAAAGGCACAGCCCCTGCACCCACTGCCCCTGCCCCCGGCTGGGCCCCGGAGGGGAGAACAGCACCCTGGCCGGCCTCCATAACCACATGCTGTGACTCAGGGCTCCCCCGTCCTCTCCGCTGCTGCCGCCTTTCCTGGATTCCTGTCAGCGGCCACAGCCGCCCGCCAGTGGCCCATCAATCCCGCCCGCCTCCACGGAGGGCGCCCCCTCTTCCTGTCACCTCAGCTGCTCAGCGGCGTCCACAGGGCCGACCCTCCTCCTCCACCTGGTTCTCCCTCCCGCCTTCGTACACCCACCGGGGCCTGCTCTCTCCTGTGGTGCCGCCCGCCCTGGGCACTGTGTCCGAGCTCACAGTGCCGGCCTGGCCCGCGCTCGCTCTCCTTCCCGACCCCGTCCAGGGCCACTCACCAGCGCGCACCCCCTCCCTGCGCTCCTGACCCCGGCTCCTGGCCCCTGCTCGGCCTCGTCACATGGACGTGTAATAAAATCTCACACTTAGCATGTCCAAAATGGGAATTTAAAAATATTTTTTTTATTGATTTCAGAGAGGAAGGGAGAGGGAGAGAGGGATAGAAACATCAATGAGAGAGAATCATTGAGCAGCTGCCTCCTACACACCACACACTGGGAATCGAGCCCAAAACCTGGGCCTGTGCCCTTGACTGGGAATCAAACTATGATCATAGGTCATAGATCAACGCTCAACCACTGAGTCACACTGGCTGGACCAAAACTGAATTTTTTTTATTTTATTTTATTTTTTTTTTGCCTCCTTAAACTGGTTTCTCCCCAGGCTTCCCCTCTCCATATACTGCCCATCACCGAGTGACTCCAGGTCAAATCTACAGATTCTCTGGCTCTCACCTACGGGCATCTCAAAGCTGTGTACCCTCCCACCTCTCCTGCCAGGCCCTTCCTTTGCTGGACAGACCTCGCCCTGACCTTCCCCAAAAAAGGCCTTTCCCAGCACATGACACTCAACCCCCTCCCTGTGCCCTCTGCAGGAGGCATTCAGAGCATTAACCACTGGTCCGCACAGCCGCAATCAGAGAGATGCAGGCAGGGCAGTGGCGCCCAGGGAGCTTGGGTGGCACCTTCATGCCAACAGCTGGCGGGTGGGATGCCTTGGGGGACGTGTGTGTGCCCGCCGCCCCGGCTGGGACAGGGCAGGGAGGCCCCATTCGCCGCCCTGACACCTGACATCATGCCTGGCACGGGGAGGCCCTTGGTCAGTGCCCGCTGAACTGGACCAAACTCGCTCAGGCGACAGCCAGGCGGGAAGCCTGGGGACTTCCCAGCCTGTCGCCGCCGCGCGAGCCAAATGCAGCGCCCGGACAGTCTGTTTGCTCAGATGGCGAGTCTGTCAGACTTCACAGCTCCCGGGCCTCACAGACCTCTGACCTGAAGCTGAAAACAAGCCGCGGAGAGCGGGAGCCACCCCGCGCGGCCGCTCCCCAGGGCGGGCTGTAGGGGGACCCGGTCCTGGACCTCAGGGAGGTGTCATGGCACCGGGACTCTGGACAAATAGCCACAAGCGGGGCTGCTCCAGTGGGTGTGAGGAGAAGGTGGGGGACCCCTCTCCCACACTCCTCCTGGGAATGGCAGCCATGGTTAGCAGGTCACACAGGGCGATCCCAAGCCCACGCAGGGTCCCTGTGAGAAAGGCCGGCCGTGCTGGCGCTGCCCACCCTGCCTCTGGAGTGGAAGGCAGCCCTCCATCCCCCCATTCTGCCGCCACCACATGGCCTGGCCTGGCGGGGCCAGGGGCCTGGGGACAGTGAAGGGGCGTCCTCAGGTGGGCAGCCTTCTTCCCGGGCCTGGCTCTGCGTCCTGCGCCCATTCCTGCCGGAGGGGAAGGCTCGGTGGCCAGAGGACACGCCGCATCGCAGGGCCCAGGACACGCCGTGACTGCCCGGGGCCCGGGGCCCGGGGCCCGCTGCCGTCAGGAGGGCGCAGCCTGCAGAGCCGGGCTTGTGAGGCGAGCGCAGCACTGTGTGCTCCGGCAGGAATGAGACCAGCACCGCCCATCCATGTCGCCAACCGTCCTCAGGCCCAGAGGACCCGGAGGCACGCTCTCTGCTGTAGACCCGATGCTGGGCAGCCGGCCTCTCCCCCGTCCTTCCTCCTGGCCCAGCGGGGGGCTCGCCTTGCGGAGATCTGCCCTTGAACCTACAAGGAAGCCTCCATTCCCCACCCTCACCCCAGCTCACGGCCTTAAACTCAGGTGAGAAAAGCAGCAAAAGGAGCGGCCACCCCAGGAGCCCCCACCTGCCAGCCACACGCTGTCACCCTGAGGTGATGAGACGGACAAGCACAGGGACACCCCTCTCCCCGCCCCGCACTCCCTGCAGGAAGGCAGTGGGCGCACATGGTACAGGGAAGAGGTCCCCAAGGGTGAGGACAGAGGCTCAGAGGCCGCGGAGGCCGCAGCAAGAGCAGAACCTGGGCCAGGCGGGGTGGCCACGGAGCGGGCTGTGCCAGAACCTGCACTAACAGCCACCTCGCTGGGAAGACGTGGTGTTCCTGTGGCTCGTTCGCTCATTCACCCGTGCGCCGTCCATCCATCCATCCATCCATCCATCCATCCATTCATTCCACAGATGTGCACGCAGCACCTGCCACACACCAGGCCTTGTTGTAGGAGCTGCGGACACAGCAAAACAGAAAAAACTCCCTGTCCACAGGAGGGAGAGGGAGCCAGGGAGATGCAGGAGGAAGAGCACTCCAGGCAAGAACAGCCTGTGCAAAGGCCCTGGGGTGAGAAACAGGGAGGAGGCCAGTATCGCTGGAGTGGAGTGAGGAAGGAGAGAATTGGGGATGAGCTCTGAGTGGGTGGGGGACTGGCAGAGGAGGTGCTGGGGTGGGGGACTGGAATAGGGGGTGCTAGGGGGCTGGCAGAGAGGGTGCTAGGGGGCTGGCAGAGGGGGTGCTAGGGGTGGGGGACTGGCAGAGGAGGTGCTAGGGGTGGGGGACTGGCAGAGGGAGAACCAGCGGGTCTGGATGGGCGCTCTGGGTGGTGGGGATGCTGGCGAGGCTTGGGGAATGCTGCATTCCTTACGGAGCCGATGGGACAATGACGCACGGGGACAAGGAGAGCCTCGCTGGACAAAGGCTGCCAGGAGCCGGGCCACCACGCTGCCAGCGCCTGCTGCTCAGAGCAAACAGACTCTCCCTTCCCATGAAGACCCATCCCTGCAACTCTCCCCCGCCAGCCCCACCAAATGTCCAGCGCTTCTCTGTATGCTGTTTTTCAATGCCTCCCACTGTGACTACCTGGTGTTTGCCTCACTCCAGCGCCGACCTGGACTTCCCAACCTCAGTGGCTTATTTTACCTCCGGGTCTGGGTCTCTCTCTCTCTCTCTCTCTCTCTCTCTCTCTCTCTCCCTCGCCTTCTCCACAATCAAGCACTTCTCCTTGTCATAATAATTAATAGGCTCTGTTCCCATGGTGGTGATGTTCAGCTTGTCGTAATAAAGCACAGCTCCGAGGACATTCAGCAAGGGGCTGATCTCCCTAGGCCAGAAAGACTCCTTCCCCCTACAGCCCCTCTGGGTCCGAGGCCACCAGGCCAGCTGCAGGACGATGGCCAGCAGCCCTCCCTGCTCTCAGGGCGACTTGGCCTGGAATTCACCCACTGGCTACGCAGGGAATTCATTGGCGGGCGGGTGAGTGAAGCCCTACAATCTCTGCTTTGTCCAGAAGACGGCACCGGCAGGAGACACAGGGCTCACACAGAACCTCCCAAGCGGTAAGACCACTGCTCTGGGTCCAGGGGCCTCCGGTGGACTTCACACAGACATGCCTCTTGTGTGGCTGAGCTCATAGTTTGCCTTCTTCCCAAGGAGGAAACATACGCTCTCCAGTGTTTAGTCAGGGCATGTGAGGGTACAGTGCAGCAACAACCAGCCCCAAACTTCCAGTGCCCTGAAGTCAAAGGTGTTTGCTTCCTGTCCACATCACAGGCCCAATGCACGTGGGGGCGGGGGCTCTGCTCCCTGCAGTCACTCGGGGATCCGGGCAGATGGAGGCAGAGAGGCCGGGGAAGGGCACAGAGTACCACACGCTGGCCCATCAAGCTCCTGCTCAGGAGAAACCCACACCCCTCCTGCTCACGCTGCCCCCGCCAAAGACAGCACCCAGGGACCCCCACCTGCAACTTCAACGAGGAGAGGGAAGTACAGTCCCACCGTGGGTCCCAGGAGGAAATGCCACAGTCCTAACGATCAGCCCCAAGGCCACCTCCAGGTCTACCCGGGCCACAGCCCTGGTGGGTGCCACCGATCAACAGCCCGTCACTCATTTCCAGAGCTCATGGTTACAACAAACCTGAAAGGAAAGCATTGTTCTGTGCATGTTTTACAGGTGAAAAACCTAGTCTCAAAGAAGTTGGGTAGTTTGCTGAGGTCAGACACTAAAACACGAAAAAGAGCAGTATTCACAGATGGTCCCGCGTGAGTGCCAAACCCCACCCCTCTCCAGGCGGCCTAACTGCTCTCCTCTCCCCGTTTCTCCCCGTGACCGTGAGCTATTCGAAGGCAGAGCAGCACCTTCTCCGTCTGGCGGCAAAGTGCCAGCACTCAAGAATGCCGCAGTGGGAGCACCCAGGCCCACCCCAGGGACGCCTGGGGAAGCAGTGCCTCTCCAGGGTGCTGCCCGCCATTGCTCACAGGCACACCTCTGGGACTCCGGTGCCAGCACCACGGACAGCTCCTGCGACCCCTGCACTAGCCTGTGTCCCTCCAGAAAGCTGCTGTCCAGCGCTCACAGGCACATTACTGCTGTCAGAACCACGGACAGCTCCAGAATCCCTGACACCAGCCTGTACCCAGCACTGGCCTGTGTCCCTCCAGAAAGCTGTTGTCCAGCACTCACAGGCACCCGCCAGGACCCCACCAGCAGCACCATGGACAGCGCCTGGGTAGCCTGCACTAGCCTCTGGTCAGCACTGGCCTCGCAGGCTGATGCCTGGGCACTCGGGTGAGCATCGGGAGTTGTCAGGGGACGGAGGTCTGCTGTCTGAGCCTCCTGCTGCTCCAGAGCGAGCTCAGACCCACACAAGCCACGAGGAAAATCCAGGAGGTTGCTGGCTTATTAAATAAAGTAAATTAGGTCTCAATTATTTGCTTGCACACCAGGCAGGAGAAATGAAAATTTCAATATAAAAGTAATATTGCTCTTAATATGCAGAAACGGATCTGCAATCAGGCTTTCCATGCACTTCTGCCAAGTGAGGCCGGAGCGGGAGAGTCTGGCAGAGGGGTCTCCCTCCCCCATCCAGGCACCTGGGAGGGACCCCAGCCCTTCCAGAAGGCTGGGCTCGGGGTGCCTGGATAAGCAGTTTGAGGCTGAACAGTAGCACTGAAACCATTTATTCAATCCTTTCTTTTTATTCAGGTTTAAGTACCGCATCCAAACACCCTGACTAACGTGGCCTTCCGTATCGGAAAATCTAAATCAGGCACATCCACGGCCTCCGAATTTGCATTTTTTAATGGAAAGGCAGAGCCGGCGCTAGGTAAGGATGTGTTAACACTGAGCCCTTATCAGCCGCCCCATCCGAGAGCAGATAGCGGAGGACATCTTCAAAGGAGCAGCGACACCGCCCGCCGCTTTGTCAGGCTCCGCGGCGCAGGCTCTCCAGAGCGAATTTCCTATCTGGGATTGAAAGAGCCGGGACTCGGCAGCAGCGAGGGTCCCCCTTCCCAAACCCTTTCCCTCGGGGCATCGGCAATGAGCGTGTAGCGCTTCTAATGGAGGAAAAATCACCTTTCAAAGGTGGGTCCTAAGGTGGGTCTATTTAAAAGTGTAAAGAGTTCCAGGTTGGCCTGGGGCAACCTAATGGCCAGTCAAACCTCCATGAAGGGGGGTTTCCGTGCGGGTGGGGACCGGGGGCGGACGAGCAGGGACCAGTCTTCCAACCACAGCAGAAGGAACTCAGACGGGCCTTCCCAGGAGGGGCTGACCACCATTCCTCGAGGCAGCGGGTCCCGGAGAGTGAAGAGGGCAGGCCCTGGGGCTCTGGGTGACTCAGGCGAGACAGTCATCTCTTAAATGCTCTGATTTCTGTTTGGCGTCTGGAAGTAGGGGTGGGATTAGAGCTGCTTTCTTGGGGTTTCTAGGAGGACTCAAAGGGAAGCACGTACCATGTGCTTCCCATCTGGCCGTGAGAAAGGGGTGGCTCGTCTGTACAGAGCACTCAGGTACAAGCTAGCCCTGCAAAGTCTCTTCACACAGAAGTTATCACCAATTGAAGAGATTCATTGGAGAGAAGAAGGGAGAGGGAGAGAGGGAGAAACATCGATGTGAGAGTGACACATCAATCTGCTGCCTCCCGCACACCCCTCACCAGGGATCGAGCCCACAAACTGGGCATGTGCCCCGTCTAAGAATCAAACTGGCACCTTTCAGTGCGCAGGGCGACGCCAACAGCCGAGCCACACAAGCCAGGGCTGCGCTGGGTCTACGCAGAGGGCTGCCTCCACAGAACTCCAAACCTCACAGAAAACCCTCACACAGGGTTTTGGGTTTATTTTTAAGTCAAAATGACAGAATGACACAGGGAGAGGAGACGTGGTTGGCAGAGAATGGAACAGGAAAGTGCAGGAGGGAGGAGGGGGAAGATGGGAGGAGTGAGGAGGGAGAGGAGAGGAGGCTGAGGCTGGGAGGACAGGCAGCAGACAGGAGGGAGGAGGACCACCTGGGGTCAGTGCCTTCTCCGGCGCCAGTGAAGCTGGGGCTTCCTGTCACCCAACGAGGGGCTGAGCACGCCCTGCCTCCAGCTCTCAGCACCACATCCCCAAGGTCGTAGAGTGCAACCTTGCTCACTCCTGCCCGGCACCTGTGCACTGAGGCCCCTCGCCACCTGCCGGCCGGGCCTGGGCCCTGCCAGCGCAGATCCTCTGGGACCTGCCAAAGCCACCAAAGGCTGTACCATCATCAGTCACTGGCAGGCACATCACAAACCCCAGGGTCCCGGACATGCTGCTGTCTCTCTGGGCCCCCCTGCTGAGCCCACCAGCCAGGCCAGACCCTGCGGCCAGCCTGGACCAGGTTCACAGCCCCACAGCTATGCACCAGCTCACAGCCATAGCAGTTTCCGTGTGCGTGTGAGTGTGAGTGTGTGTGTGTGAGTGTGTGTGCGAGTGTGAGTGTGAATGTGTGTGTGTGTGCACGAGTGTGTGTGTGTGTGTAAGTGTGTGTATGTGTGAGAGTGTGTGTGTGTGTGCGAGTGTGTGGGTGTGTGTGTGTGTGTGTGTGTGAGTGTGAGTGTGTGTGTGAGTGTGTGAGTGTGTGTGTGTGAGTGTGTGTGTGTGAGTGTGTGTGAGTGTGTGAGTGTGTGGGGGTGTGTGTGGGTGTGTGTGTGAGTGTGTGTGTGTGTGTGTGTGAGTGTGTGTGAGTGTGTGAGTGTGTGTGTGAGTGTGTGAGTGTGAGTGTGTATGTGTCACCACTGCAGAGACACTGGGGAAATCACTGCTGCAGGCGATGGCGCGGCGTGTCCTGTAGATCATGGCTCCTGACCTGCTGCTGGCAGCCCGGACGGCCCTCCGGAGGGCCCGGGTGATGCATTCACCTTCCCAAGACCCATACATCCTCCGAATGTCCCCGACGAGGGCCATGAGCACCTGCTGCCGGAAGCCGCCTCTCCCCGGGCCGCCTGCGCAGGTCCGCGCGCATCTCACTCACCGTGCTCAGGCTGCTCGGCGGCTGGTCCCGGAAGAGAAGCCAGTGCCCACAGGCCGCCAAAGCCATAGGGTGCTCCTGCTGCCACCCACCAAAATGAAAAGCCCTGCCCGGGGACCAGCACGCAGGAGCTGCGGTCAGCACAGGCAGGCATTTCCCCTGCCCCCGACAGCTTCAACACATAACGATGGCCAAAGAGCCCGGCTGGTGTGGCTCAGTGGTTGAGCATCGACCTATGAACCAGGAGGTCACGGTTCAATTCCCGGTCAGGGCACTTGCCCGGGTTACAGTGTGGGGTGTGCAGGAAGCAGCTGATCAATGCTTCTCTCTCATCATTGATGATTCTCTCTCTTGCTTCCTCTCTGAAATCAATAAAAATTTTTAAGTGTTTTAAAGATGACCGAAGAGGGCAGGAACAGGAGCATCGGACTCCCCAGAAAGAGCCCAAGCCACTCTTGGGGTGCTAATGTGTCCACTACCTTCCTCCTATAGGAACATTACATCCGCCATGTACCCGGGACTAGCTGTGGCCACCACTGAGCTTTCAAGCCTTATACACTGAGCCTCTCCTTTCAGCACCAATGCCTCCAGCTGATATACCTACCACTAGCCCCTCACACGCATGCATACCACACACATCTAAGCATACACACACATGTGCATGAATGCTCACACATGTTCCTAAGACAGCCTAACCCCAAGACGGCTGCAGCCAATGGATTCTGAGGATGCAGTGCAGGCGTGTGCGGGGTGAGGCAGGGAGGAAAGAGCCTCCCGCTGAGCGAGGGGCTGCATGGGGACCTGTGCAGTCATGTGTCCCTGAGGTCGCCGCCTGCCCTGGTCCTGCCGGCGGAACCTTCCCCAGCGAGGAGGACACTTGGCCGCAGGCCCAGCCCTGAGCACACGACAGTGCATGGAGGCCTGTAGAAAACGTGGGGGATTTTATTTGGTTTCCTTTTATTTATTTAAATTTTTTTTTCAGCCAACTACCAATGTAAGACTCTGAAACACCTGCTTTTACCTTATTACAGTGACCTCTGGTGGTCAAGAGCCAGGCATTACAGGCCCCAGCGAGACCAATTGCTTGAGTCCAGCAGCTCTGGTAGCACACGCCTCGCGGCCCTTCACACGCGTGTCCAGGAGAGCAGGAGAGGCCGCAGGGCAGGACCCGCCCGCTGACGGCCGCCTGGTCCTGAGGCTGAGCCGGCGCGGTTTCTCCCACGTTCCCTGCACACGAGACCCCTGAGCTCCAGACCAGCCACAGCGCAGCCTCTGCTCCCCACGCCGGGCGGGTGGCTCCTCAGGGCCAGGCTTCGAGGGCAGAGGCTCCGGAGGATTTTCGGGAAAGTGTCACCCACCAGGACCTCGGAGGAGGGAGGGTTTCTCCAAGGCTGGCATTGCAGGGCCACCAGCCCGCCCGCCCTGCTGCCCTGGCCCTGGTGCCGCAGTGCAGCCCACTGGGGGGGGAGGGGGGGAGGATTTCCTCTCCCCTCAGGGATCACCACCCCCCAAAGAAGGTCTGCCAGGAACCAGGGGGGGTGGGCTTCTGCCCACATCCCACTCCTGCCGAGGGGCAGGCAGTCCAGGGACGGGGGAGGGAGGACAGCTCCCAGGGGACGTAACAAAGTAACAAAGGCTCGTCCAGCCCTAAGCCCGGGGGTGGGCATCTGGGGGGGGGGGGTGTCTTTCGTGGGAAACAGAGCTGAGCGGGGTCCCCTGTGAGAAATGGGATACACTCGGCCTCCGCTGAAAACAATAAAACAGCCCCGATAAGAGTCTCTGTCCCTATTCCCAAGACCACCGAGCATCCTAGACAGACACTTTCAAGTCCTAACAACTCTTCAGAGAAAAGGATCTGACCACCTCAGTGTCACCCAAGCCAGCAGCTTCTGGAAGCTTCCAGCTCAGAGCATCCAGAGTGAAGCTTTCCACATGTCATTTCTACCTCAGCGCCCAGCACAAGCGACAGACCCTCCCAAGTCCCCCGCGGGCAGCAGCGTGGACAGGCAGGGCCCCGAGTCTCTGAAACCCAAATGGATGCAGGGTATCAATATTGTCTCAATTTGCCTTTATCCGCCCGGAGACGTCAGCAAGCCTTCCTGCCAAGGATTGTACAAGGATCATTAAGAGAAAAATGTCCGTGGTAATTGTGCCTCTATGCATATTTCTCCACTCCGATATCCTATAACATAATAATGCCGTGCATTTCGGCAGAACTGTCTTTTCAGCATGTTTCCACATTACGCTTAATTTCGTAAGAGTTTCTCAGCCCCGCATAACGACACAGTTCAATGCAAAACCAGATATAAATCTCGCTTAAGAGACTCTCAACAGGAATTTCATTTAAAACTGTAAATGTTAAAACATTCCGGCTCTGATTTATGTTGTGTTGTGTGTGAGTGAGTGTGTGTGTGTGTGTGTGTGTGTGTGTGTGTGTGTGTTTTCCAAGCCCGAGCGAACAATGGATGGACACATACCGGTGGCAGCGGGGGTCTCCCGGGCCGCCCGCCCCTGCAGGAGGGAAGCAGGGAGAGGTGGACAGGCTGACCTAGGCCAGCGGGCCGCCTGGATCCGGAGCAGCATCTGGCCGGCTGCTCATGCTGGCGCAAGGGCAACCTTCAAGGGATCGTTTTCCAGCTTCTTTTCGTCTCCCTGCCCCTCCCAACACTCGGGCCACCTGTAAGAGCCCCCTGGCCTCTGCACCCACGTGTTCATGTCCGTGTAAGACCTGGTGGGGGAGGCCAAGTAGCAACCAAAGGGAGAGGCAGTAAGTCCTGGGCCAAGGTTTTAATCCACACTCTCCCCTGCGGCTTACATCCGAGACCCTGCCCTTTTAAAGGTAAACCAATGAACCCGCCGCCTCACAGACACACGTGGGAGATGGTGAAGGCTCCTGGGAGAGGACGCAGGCAGATGCCCGGGGGAGGCGAGCACTGCGCATTCCTAATGGAGCGCGCACCCACGGTCTCCGCACACTGAAGACCACTGGACACTGCGGGCACTCACACACCGACTCCTTGCAAAGCCGGGGTGAGGCGATCTCACTGCAGCCGTCCCAGGCATGCGCCTCAGACAGCTCCTAACGCACTGATTATTTACGGCCTGACAGTCTCGGTGGCCCTGGCATTATGCTGTCAACCAGAGACAGCAGGCCACGTGGCTCAGTGACAGATGCCGCCCGCCCCTGAGGCTGCAAACCGGGTTCCAAAACGCCAAAAGCCAGAGAATCCAGGGGGGCCCTGGAGCCCCCACCCCCGGGTCGGAAACTTCACTGGAGAGACGGGCTACTGTGAGCTGCAGCCCCCAAAAGAGTAAGCCACCACTTTGCAACTGTAAAATCCATTTATGGAAAGGAGATTGAGGGATCCAAGCCCTCCGCTAGCACTTAACGTATTAAAAACACGCACAGCAAACCTCTAACGCCTCCGGTTCCTCCATAAAAAGGCACGTTGTCGCCACTTCTAATGGACCCCACCCAACGCCAAGCGGGATCTGTAGGACGCACGCCCAGGAGAAAAGCAATCGGAATGGCGTGCCTCTTTCTCTTCCCAGGAAGCACATTAAATATAGGCCGGCGTGCACACCCCCGCTCCCCGACGGCACTCATTTCCCTCCCACTCCCCACAGCCCACGGAAACGAGGGGAGAACCATCAAGTGAGTTTAAGCCCTTGGATACCTCATTGCAACAGATCTGAGAGCCTCCTCCTGCTGCCTCTTGGGACTTGGGTTTCAGGCTTTAAATCAAGTCCCATTAGCCACGCTGGCACCTGCCAATCAGCTCCGTGCATCCCCCGGAACAGAACGCCCTGGAGACAACTCCCCCACGGCCCTGCGGGTCCTCCGCGCCCCTCTGCTCCGCAGGACTCTGTGCAGATGTTCACAGAGGGGCTGTCCCTGCCCTTCAGAGTCCTCACACAGACATGAGGGAGGACCCAGGCTTCAGGTGTCTCAGAAGAGTGCCCCCTCCCCCAAAAAAGAAAAACAAACAAATAAAAGAGCACCCCCTTGTTTGGCGCATGGCATGCAGAAGTCACCTGAGCAGTTTGTGTCTTTCACAACAGAAGCCACGCTTTCTGTCATGTATAGCGATGATGACGATGACGATGATGACGATGATGATGATGGTGGTGGTGGTGGTGGTGGAGGAGAAGGAGGAGGAAGAGCCACAAAGCCATGTTCCAAAACTACATCCAATGGCATCATTCAGACCGCGTGTGCTTATAAAGTAAATACCCAGTAACCCTGCTGTGAGCGGATCACCACCCACAGTGGTTTGCTGTGATCCGTAAGGACCCGCACACGGAGACGTCTTTGTGTCTTACATAAGTGGCTCAAACAGCATCTGTATTGCCATAAAAACTAATCCCTCCAAGAGCTGTAAACAAATCCTGAACTTTAAGGAGTGATCTGCATGCATGCTGAAGTACTGGAGGGAATATATTGATGCCTGCAACTCTCTCTGAAATGAGTCAAATATTAAGATGGATGGGTAGACAGAGAGATAGATATGAGATAGAGCCAGCAGAAAAAAAGTGTTTGTTGTAGAAGCTAGTTGGAGGGCAGATGGATTTCACTACACTATTCTTCCAGCTCTACTGTATGTTTAAAATTTTCCCAATGAAATGGCATAAAAACAATTTTTTTCATTTAATTTAATCCTCACCTGAAGATATGTTTTTATTGATTTACTAGAGGCACGGTGCACGGGTGGGGTCTGGCTGGCCGGTCAGGGGGAGGGGCCACAGGAGGCTGATGGGCTGGCCCCACCCTTGATTGGGGTGGGGGGTGTTCGAGGGTGGGGCCAGCTGGGGGAGGGGCCACGGGCAGTTGGCCGGCTGGCCCCGCCTCCTGGTCTTACTCTTGATCAAGGGGATAATTTGCATATTAGTCTTTTATTATATAGGATTTTTTAGACAGAAGAGAAGGGGGGAAGGAGGGAGGGAGGGAGGGAAGGAGAGAGGGAGGGAGGGAGGGAGGAAGGGAGAGAGGGAGGGAGGGAGAGAGGGAGGGAAGGAAAGAGGGAGGGAGGGAGGGAGGGAGGGAGGGAGGGAGGGAGGGAGGGAAGGAAGGAAGGAAGGAAGGAAGGAAGGAAGGAAGGAAGGAAGGAAGGAAGGAAGGAGATATATATCAATGTGAGACAGAAACATTGATTGGTTGCCTCCCATATGCTCCCCAACTGGGGATCGAACCTGCAACCAAGCTTAAATGGCCTGACCTGGAATCGAACCTGCAACCTTTTGGTGTATGGAGCCACACATACACACGGTCAGAGCTATTTTTTCATTTAATAAGGAGGCATTGATCTCTATCTACATCAATATATACAAATCTCTTTATCCTTAAGAGCTGCACCACCATCAGCCAGCCAAGCCCTCGCCAACGGGCACTGGGTGACCGCACAGCGACGCTGCTGCAGCCAGTGCCCTGCAGACTGCTCACAGCAGCCAGCCCTACCGCGAGGCTCCCCGTGGCCACACTGTGTGCGCACAGTTCCCACGTCACGTCTCAGGCTCCTCACCACAGCCTCACCGCGTGGGTCCTGCTGGCCCCCGCCCCATAGCCGGGGGAGTAAGGCGCAGAGGTCCAATGACTTGCCCACAGTTTCCCAGCCGGAAAGGGACACCTGACTCCAGAGCTGGCATCCTCACCATTCTGCTTACAAATAAGTCAAAAAAGATCAAGCCCACATGTATTTCCGGCACCGGCATTTGAGAGATCCTGTCTCCCAGCCCGGGTTGTTTGTAAATGGACCTAAAACCGGAGGGAAACGCCACCCATGTTTCCAGACCAGGGAGGCAGCTGCGAAGAACCCAGCGCACAGAGCAAGCGGCAGAGAGCTGGGAGCTGGGAGCGAAGGGCGTGCGATTTAGAGCGAGGGCTCGGCACAGGATTGTCCGGAGCTCAGGGCCCTGCCTCCAGCTCTGCAGCGATGCCCACGGCAGGTAAACACACCCAGAAGCCTCGGGCTCTATTTTTAAACCCATAAGCCCCACCCAGCTCCCAGGTGCGCTGGTGTCATCTCAAGGATCCGGCCTCCGTTTTGCTTTCTCAGCTGCCAGGAGAGAGGGCGTCTATCATCTCTCTTCCCACCAGCTACTCAATTAATTCAAATCAATCTTTAGACAGCGCTTGATGTGTCCGTGGGATGTGATCGTCAACAACGTAAAGAGGTTCTTTTGTTTTGTTACCTAGCGCGTTATAAATGATCCCCTCAGAAGCTGACTAGGGAATCTTCCTACCGCAGGCTACCATGCCAGCCCTAAACCTGGCCCTACCCAGCCCTACCCAGCCCTAACCAGCCCTAACCGGCCCTAACCAGTCCTAACCGGCCCTAACCAGCCCTAACCGGCCTCCCCAGACACCTCGACTGGCCTCAAAGACAAGGAAGCCTCCACCGCTGGGAAGAGCCCTCTGCACACCGCACTGAAGCTCACGGCACGACAGAACAGTAATAATACCTAATAACACCACTGCATTGTTGCTGTAGCAACACACACAGTGTAATTGATGTGGCTGGCTCCTGAGCAGAAACATAACAAACTACGGAAAAAAATGGGTTTGGAGCAAGCATCAGAGGAGAAGGAGAAGCAGAGCCGCTTCAAATGAAAAGCCCATCCTGGAGACATCAGCAGGGTGGGAAGCCACAGGCCTCGAACCCACAAGGCCCGGTTCCACTTGATGGCACAACTGACCGATCGCACGACTTGGGGCAAGTTAGCACTTCGGAACACACGTGGTCCGGGCTGCGGAGCTTGGAGAACCCCTACTTCACGGTGGTCATAGAGCCGGATGTTGAGCTCGGTGAAGTCCTGCAGACCGCAGTCTCTCCGTCAATGGCAATGCCGGCACCAGGATCCCCCAGGGAGCTCACCAGCTAGAACCCCTGAGCCTTTCCACCCAGAATGGGGAATCTATTATGTGTGGACACATCTTCTCTTTTTGCATGTCTTTTTTTTTTTTTAGAGAGAGAGAGAAATATCAATGTGAGGGAGAAACACTGATGCACATTTCTTGATAAGGATAAAGGTTATGAAGGTTTTGAAACATCCCCAAAATTACAGAGAATATCATGAAAATCTACCTGTCAACCAACCAAATTTTCAAACCTTACTATTCTCTGATTTATCTTTTAGAAATAAAAAGTAGGAACTACAGATATCGCAAGCATTCCTGTTAGCTATTCTCCTCCCTCCCTCCCTCCCTCCCTCCCTCCCTCCAAGAGTAGCCACCATTTTCCATTTGCTTTATGTTGACTACATATGTAGTTGCCCATAAATGACACGTATTTTTACATATTAAGCTCATATAAATGGCACCTTACAATCTCTCTCTTCCTGAAAGGTGTCTTGCTTCCACTCAGCCTTTTTTATCTTCATACATATAGATACATAGCTCTCGCTTATTCATTTTAACTGCTACTAACTAGTCATTGGATAAGTATATTACAATCTATTTGTTTGTTCTACTGCTGATGGCCATCTCATTGTTTTCAAATTTGTGATTGTGTAAACAATGCTTCAAAGAACATTCTGGCATGTCTCTCTGGGCACAGCAAAGAATGTCTGTCCTCAAAGTGCGGTCTGCGGGCCTGTGGGGCATCCCAAAGACCCTTTTAAGGGACCATGAGTTCAAAACTCTCTTTGTAGAACATTAAGAAATTGTTTCCCTTTTTCTCTGTGTCCACATTTGCCCTGCTGGAGAAAAAGCAATGGTGGGTGAAATTGCTGGGGCCTACAACGCTAGTGGCTGTATCTTCGGCATCACCATGCACTTCCGGAAATACACACCAGTTTCCCTTAAGAATTCTTCATGAAGCAGTAAAAATCATTGATTTCATTCAATCTCAGCCGTTGGTTACATGTCCTGTGCGACAACCATGAAGCATGCCGCTGCACGCTGAAGGATGGTGGCTGTCTTGAAGAAACCCACTTGCATGACTATTTCAGTTGCAAGCTAAACTAGCCACCCTTTCCATGGAACGCCATTTTTACTGAAAAGCACAACTAATGAGCTCTGGTCATTCAGACTTGGGTATTGGCATGGCCTCTGCCTGTGGCCGCGGTGGAGTAACAGGGGCTGCTTGGAACCTCCTGCTTGGAACAACCACAAAGCTGCATGACACGTGGGAAATATCCGTTTTCTAGACCCTGGACACGGGGCCATGAAGGATGAGACGAAAAATGAGCACAGGGAGACTTATGTTACCCCAGCTACTTCCTAAAGGTTGTCAGACCCTGGAGCAAGAAGGGTGCCAGGAAGATAGCTCCGCATTGAGGAGAAGGAACCAAGAACCCCAGGAGCCAAGGGAGCTGAAGGTACAGGGCCGAGTACCAGGAAGAGTGGCAGAGAGAACTACACGGAGGCCCTCCTATTCAAATAAATGTGGGCCATGCACGTGTGTGAGAAAATGGCCCAGCCCATGCAGTGAGTGCATCACTGTCATTCACACTTGGGCCTGGAACAGTGCCTGTTCCAACCAACCAGAGAGGAAGAACCCACACTATACAGGACACAGGGCAGAGCACTCAGGAGAATTTTACCTCCGAAATGGGGGGGAGGATTAACCCCGACTCAGTGCGGCTGTGGAACCACCCAGCAAAGCATAAAAGCAAGACCTGAACAGATCAAACTGATTTCAAGTAATGTAATCACATTCCAGGACAAAGCTCAAGAATATTTATAGAAACAAAAATGCACACAGTACCCACAAGGTGGAATTTATAATGTCTGAGATCAGATAGGAATTTTCCAAGCATGCAGAGAAGCAAGAAAATATGACTCATAATGAGAAATAAAAAAAATCAATCACAACCAAACCAACTTGTTCCGTGATAAAATTCTAGATAAGAAGACGGAGCATGTTAAGAAGAGACCAGTAAAATTTTAAAGAGACCCAACTAAAACTTTTAAAGAAAATTGCGATGAAACCCTAAGATGCAGTATGAGATGAAAGCACACTAGTTAGGATTAACAGAAGGTTAGACATCCCAAAAGGGAAATATTAGTGAAGTTGAAGGCTTCATACCCATGGGTTACATGGAAATTTTACAAAATGAAACACAGAGAAAAAAAAGGAAAAAAAGTGAACAGAGCATCAATAATAACTTCAAGCAAGATCATATATGATTCAAGTTTCCAAAGGAGAAGAGGAGATACTTTTTTTTTAAATGATGGCCCAAAATATCAAAAATTGATTTAAAAAAAACAAAACTATAAATCCCACAGGTCCAAGAAGCTCAACGAGCCCCAAGCACAAGACACACAAGAAAATTATACCAAGGCACATCATAAAGAACTTGCTTAAAACCAGTGGTAAAGAGAAAATCTTAAAAGCAGCCACAGAAAAAGGACACACTACGGACAGAGAAACAAGATACGGAGAACCAGATTTCTCATCAGAAGCAATGCAAACAAGCCAGAAGACACGAAGCACCATCTTCAAAGCTCCGAAAGGAAAAATTGTCAGCCTAGAACTCTCTATCCACTGAAAATACCGTTTAAAAATAAAGACTTTCCCCAGAGATATAAAAGCTGAAAGAGTTTATGACCAATAGGCCCGAGCAATGTGAAATGTTAAGGGAAGTCATTTGGGCCAAAGAAAAATGATACAAGATGAAAACCTGAACCTACAGAGAGAGATGTAGAGCGCCAGAAATAGTAAGTATGTGGATAAATATAAAGACTCTTTTATTATTTAAGTCTCTTTAAAAGACAATCAATCGTTTAAATCAAAAACAGTAACTGTGGGGGTTAACACATATCTAGAAGTAAAATATATGAGTGCAATAGAAGAAAGGATGGGAGGAGTGGAACTAGGCTGTTGTAAGCTTCCTAGGCTCTACATGAAGTATAATATCACATGAAAGTAGATTGTGGTAAGTTAGAGCTGAATGCTACAAGCTCTATAACAACCAGTAAAACAACAGAGAGTTATAGCTAATAAGCCAATAAAGTATATAAAACGGATCATAAAAGCTCTCAGTTAACCCAAAAGAAGGTAGGGAAAGGGGAACAAACAAACAGCAGATGGATGAAATAAAAATAAAATAGAAACTCAACCATATTGATAATCACATTAGATGTAAATGGCCTAAATACTTCAAATAAAAGACAGAGGCTATACGATTGGCTTAAAAAGCAAGATACCCTGTTTCCCCGAAAATAAGACAGTGTCTTATATTAATTTTTTCTCCCAAAGTTGTGCTAGGTCTTATTTTCAGGGGATGTCTTATCTTTCCATGCACTAGGTCTTATTTTCAGAGGATGTCTTATTTTCGGGAAAACACGGTACATCTGTATACTGTCTATGGGAAGCCCACTTTAAATATAAAGACAAAAAATAGGTTGAAAGTAAAGGGATGGAAAAACTATATCATGCCAAAACTAATCAAAAGAAATCTGGAATGGCTACATAAATATCACCCAAGAAGATTTCAGAATAAGTAATACTACCAGGGATTTTTTTTTTAAAGGGGGTCTTTTTATAATGATAAAATCAATCAAGAGGACACAACAGTCATAAATATGTTTCTATACCAAACAAGAGTGCTTCCACAGATGTGAAGCAAAAACTGATAGAAACATGAAGAGAAATAGATAAATCCTTAACTATAGGTAGAGATTTCCACAACGCTCCCTTAATCATTGACAAAATAAATAGGCGTAAAAAGTAATGAGGTGGAAGACTTGAACAGCATTATAATCAATGTGATTTCGGTGATATTTTATAACATTCCAGAGAACAATAGCAGAATACACATTCTTTTTGAGGGCACCCAGAATACTTACCAAGATATAATATTCTGAGCCATAAAATAAACCTTACTAAATTTAAGAGAATTCAAGCCATACAGAGCATTTCTCTGACCACAATGGAATAAAATTAGAAATTATTGCCAGATGGGTATTTGGCAAGTATTTTTTCAACAGTCAACGTAATAAAACTATCGCTGCAACTGACTATATTTGGTGCCGATGACAAATTTGAGTTTTTAAGCAAAAGTCAGAATTTGGGAAAAGCCTACATTCCTCACAGAGAACTTGACAGCTTACAAAACTTAAAAACTTTCTGGATGACATCCACGGAAAAGAGTATGAACGGAGGTGATGTTGGGGTAATGTACAGTGAAATATGCCAACATTTGGAATAACTGCAAACTCAGTGAACCAATATTTTCAAAATGGCCAATGTGATTTTTACAAAACCAAGCCTGGGCAGATCTTTGCAAAGATCCATAGGAACAGATAGCTCCCCACCCAAAATAGAAAAAGAATAGGCAGATGGATTTTCAAGTAACAGGGTACAAAAATTCATTGATATAATTGCAGATCCCACATTGCAACTATATCATAAGGAAGTACCACTTACTGAGTTTTGATGTAGTATCAAAGAATAATATTCACAATCTCTGAATCTTCTTACTTTCCCAATTATGTATCTGTATAAGGTTAGATTTCTTCACTTAGTTCAAATATTGCAACAGACTGAAGGCAGAGGCAGATATGCGAATTCAATTATTTTTCATTAAGCCAGTTAAAGATATTTGTAAAAACATATAACAAGGGTACTCTTCTCACTAAATTTTGTTCTGTTTTAAAATATGTACTTTTTAATTAAAAATTATGCTATCTATGTGAACACGAAATGAGTTTATTACTGTTAAGTGTTAATGAATCTCTCCCTTTTCATTTCTAATGCAGGAAATATTATAGCTATCTCCCTTAAGCAAAGGGTCCCTGGGTTCTTAGTAACTTTTAAGAATAGAGAGAGGTCCTGAGGCCAGAAGACTGGAACCCTTGCTCAGAGAAGCTGAACAGCTCGGTCAGTTTTGCAAAAGAAGAGGTGTTTGTTGACATTTGCATAATCACTGGCAGCAGACTGTTCAGGGGGATGACTCACAGAGCCCTGATTTCCTAGTGACAATAATGATGATCATAACAGCAATCAAGCCTCCATGTATTAAAGCATTGCTACGTGCCAGTCATGCGCCAACTGAAAGCCTTGTTACCCTCACAACCCTAGAAAATACAGTGTTCACATCCCGAAGAACCGAGGTGCTACGGCCTAGAAGAGAAGGAAGTCGAGGTTTGAATCCAGATCTGTCTGGTTCCAAACCAATGGCACCTCCCGCCTTTGAATTTCCTGACACTGTGCTGAGTCTTCTTCTCTGCCTCGATTTCCTCCTTAGCCCTTGCCTGACTGCATTGGAGGGGTGTCTCTCTCCGTCCTGTCAGAATGGCTCGGCGTGGGTTGAGCAGAGATTTCTGTCTGTCCTCCTGCACCCCAAGGCCCATCGCAGTGTCTGGGACGGCACAGCAGATGCTCAGAGACGCCGTGCTGAATGGGTGAATGAGTGAGTCGCCATGGTCACACACAATTCTGTAGCCTGTGGTGCTTGGAGGTCCAATTGCACTAGCACCTCTCTTGGTCCTCATCATCTTTCTAAATTAAAAAATTCTCCAGGGCTTAATCCATGCAAAACATACAGTCACCCACTGGGTCAGGCTGGAAGGAACCACCCCCATTTATGAACGGCGAAACCAAGGTCCAGATGCTCAGTCTGCTCCGGGTCCTGAGGCTTCAGGTTGGAGTCTGGTCCCGGATCTGAAGGTGGAAGGTGGGGAGCGGAGGGATTTGGAAGCGAGGCCCGCAACTTCCATCTGTTAGTGGTTAAAGTTATTAAAAGTCCGAACTTCAGAATACATTGCGGGCCCGCTCAGAAAGGACAAGGGCGTGCATCCATGCACCTCCGACAGCCTGCACACTCACAGAGCATGCGCAGAGCTCCACGTGATGCCCTGGTGGGCAGACAGGCAAGAAGAGGGACCTCGAAGCCCGGAAGTGGGGACACCAAGTGACAACACTGACCGGCAATGGGCTGCCCTGGGCAGTGCTGCGGGGAGCCCAGAGCCAGGATGGCGGCCAGGGCTAGAAGGAGCAGAGCAAGGTCAGGAAGGATGACCTTGAAAGAAGGGCTTGGATTCATGGAAAGAGCAGGAGGAGAGGCAGGGAATCACACTGCGTGGCAGAAGCACTCAGGGACCCGGCTGCAGAGGATGCTGCGGGGACAGCCTCGGGAGCCAGGGGCTGGGTGCTGGGCGGCTCTCATTGGCTCGCGCTGACTTCTGGCTGGGGGTCCAGTCTGACCACCAGCCCCACCACCAGGGGCCCACAGGCACTGACCCTGTGTCCGATGCCCATGACCACCTGCCGGTCCACGTCAACACGTTCCCTCTCCAGCTTCTTCACTGCCATAACCTCGGACCCAGGGAAATGCAGAAAGAAAAATGCTAAGGGACATTTCTGGGTGACAGTAAGCATCCAGGCCACCTCTCTGAGGGAACAAATAAAACTCAGCGTCGCCACCACAACCAGAAGCACTGAGCAGACTGGGTGCAGCAGGAAGGGGCCCCGGCGGGGCCCAGGCTGGGAGAGCAGAGAGGAAAATGGAACCTGGCAGGTGCTGATGCCGCGTCAGTGAAATATGTAAGTAAGGCTCCCGCCGTCCGTTCCCCCAGGCCCGTGGGCCTGCCCGGAGCCCTGCCTTCAGCTCCCGCCCTAATTGCTGATGCTAGTGAGCACGCGCAGTGCCAGGGATCCGCAGAGCAGCCTTCAGTTCTGATATTCAAGATGCTACCAGGCCTTCGGCAGCTAGCGAGTGATGCGTGTGAGTATGTGTGTGCATTGTGCATGCATGTACATGAGCCTGTGTGTGCGCCTGTGTGTGTGTTCGTGTCTAAGTCCAAATACAAACAGGAAATGTGGGTCAGAGGGTGGAAACTTCTGGAAGCACAAACTCCCAACTACAGTTCAAATAACTCCAGATCATGAATGCACCCGCCCTCCTCTGCAAGCTCTCAGAGAGGCCGCCCGCACAGGGACGAGACCTGCCATCGGGGCCGGAGGTTTGTGCCAGAGAAGGGGGCAGACGGTGGCACGCCGCCCCGCGCCGCCTCTGTTCCCTGTTCTGGAACCTACTGGGAAGGTCTCGGAAACCCTCTGAAATGCATCTGGCGGTCTTGGCTGACGTCTGGATTCTGACAGGAGGAGCCACAATGCGGCAGGCGCCTCTACTCCCGATATTCAGGACGCTGTCATGAACGAAGCACTAATTCAGGCTGCCCGGATCCTTCTTCTCCCTCCCCTCCCGCCCCCCAGATCCACTCACCAGACCCCACTCCGGCCATGGCACGCACGCACCTGAATAAAAAAGCGGGAGCCTGCTCTTAGCCCGGCTGTGAGGTGACTCCCTCCGGGCCTGTGCCCACGCAGTCCCTCCTGCCTGCCCTGGTCAGGTCTTAATCCCCCGTAGACTTCTCCAGGAAACCTGCCAGACCCAGTACCCACCCTCCAAAGTGGGGGAGCAGTGCTCCCTGTGCAGACCAGTCTGCTCCCACCTCGCCAGTCGGGAGTCACGCCTAGGTCTCTCCCCTCCCCACGGCCCAGGAGCTCCCTGAAGGCAGAGGCGATGCCTCCATTACTGCACCAGCCCAGCCCTGGCTGTGAGATGCACCCGCATTCTTGGTGAACGCAGCTACACCCACCCTCCCCGACTACTGCCCCACCTCACCCCCCCCACCCCCCAAGCCAGAGGGGTGGTGAGCCGCACCCAGAGGCAGGTGGATGTGTGCAAACCGCGCCTCCCACCATGGCCCACCACCTGCGGCCGGTGCCCCTGGAGGCCTGGCCGCCCCCCCGCCCCCCCAGCACAGCTGCAGGCGGCCCCCAGGCTGCGGCCGGCGCTCCGGCCTGCAGCGGCTCCGGCGGGAAAGCCTCCGCATTCAGAGGGCAGCCGCCCCAGATGGGATCGCTGATGAATGGCAGCAGGCCCCGCGCACCCCACACGCACAGCTGCAGTGAGAACGAGGAGGCGGCACATAAAGCCGAGGCCTCCCCGGCCGGGGAGCAGGCTGCGCATACAGAAGCAGCCCGGCCACTCCGCCAGCCCCATCCGTCTCCGGGAGCCACCGGCGCCCACCCCCAGGAGGACATTCCTCCCGCTGTCCATTCCTCATCCCGATTGCCCGCGGAGCCACTGCACCCACCACCTGTGAATTATTTGATATTTTGGAGAGGAGAGTAAACAATAGAAAAAATCAGCAGAACGTGGGGGACCCATAAATTCCTAGTAAGTTATTTTCAGAGCGAGGAAAGCTGATTCATGTGGCTTCCCAAGATTAATTTGGGCTGTGGGGTTGGGTTGTTTTATTTTACCTCTCTCATTAATCGGAGGTAAGCACCCTGGAAAGATCACACTTCCGTTCTCGGCAGCACCTGGCAGGGGGACCCCAGGCCCACAGCCCCTTTTGGGAGATTTTTCCCTAAAAGGTGTTCATGGCGCAGACACGGCGCTGGCGGCGCATGGGGTGAGCCATGCGGCACGGGCTGGGGACACACGGATGCTTCCAGAGGGAAGGCAGCCGCCACTGCGGTGCGGCCCCGGGAGGCCCAGCGCCAGGCCGCCCCTGCCGTTTCCAGGGAAGGACGGGAACAGGGAGCAGCAGCCCTCCCTGCGTTCCCCATTCCACACCGGCCCCGGGGAGGAGGTCTGACGGGGGCTCCAGGCGGTCTCTGAAGCTCTCTCCTTCTCTCTGACGCTCACCAGCATCGTCACGCTGCCCCACGGGTGGGGTTTGGCTCACTCGTTCTGTTTGGGGCCCAGGTTCATTCTCAATAGGAGGGCGCTGTCTCCCTCAGCCTCCGGCCACACGCCTGTCACACACGCCTCCTCATCACGCTTCTCCTCTGCGGCTCCCGTTAGACGCGTGTTGGACCTTCCCCCGACATTTCCCATCCCAGCTGCCCTGAGCAACAGCCTGGACGAGCCCCCCGGATTGCCCGATGGCTGGCCATGCACTCGCCCACGCACCCGGAGTTGGGGGGGTGGGGGGGGGCGGAGGGAGCTCTTTTTCTTTACTTTCAAATACTCCACACTCTGCGGCTGTTCTGACGGCAGCTCGGGGACAAGGCAAGGCCGCACCCGGAGGCCAGGGTGACGCAGAGTGTGCAACCGACCCACTTGCTGTGTGGCCTGGCGGCCCCTCCACCTCCCTCCCTGAGTATCGGGGGACACGCCTGAGGGCAGCTTCCCAGGCTTGTGGTGCGGACTGACTGCTCCCCGGACAGCCGCGGTCGTTGTTGATGTTAATAACAATCTCAGGAATAAATGGCCCGGTCTGGGCTCAGCCCCGAGCTTCACGGAGACACGGAATGCGGCTTCTGCTGGAGTCAAGGATCCAAAAGCATTCCCCGTTGCCCTCCCACTCGCAATGGGCGAGGTCTGTAAAGGGGGCTGTGGAAGTAGAATTGACATAAAATAACCAGGTCTGTCTGCGGTGTGCGACGGACCGGCTCCGACATATGTCTACACCTGTGAACGCATCACCCCATCGAGGCGGCGAACACACCCGTCATCCCAGATTTCCCCCGTGCCCCGTCATCCCCCTTCCT
The DNA here is from genome assembly GCF_014108245.1 of Pipistrellus kuhlii. Classification (NCBI taxonomy): domain Eukaryota; kingdom Metazoa; phylum Chordata; class Mammalia; order Chiroptera; family Vespertilionidae; genus Pipistrellus; species Pipistrellus kuhlii. The sequence continues at coordinate 2,380,096 of NW_023425534.1, read as the reverse complement.
GCCTCTGCTCACTCTGTCCAGTGGGGGCGGGGTTATAACACAGAATCTAACGAGAACGGAGGAAAGAGAAGATGGGCAGGGAGAGGGGCAGAGCGGGAGAGAAGGCGGGAGCACGTGTGGCTGATCCACGTTGGGCGGAGAGACGGGCGCAGAGCAGCAGGGAGAGGAGTGAGGACAGCGGCGGCTCTGTCCCCGTCCCCTCTGGGCCTCCGTGGCTCCGGCCGCCTGCTCGGGTGGGGCTCCCGCTCAGCAGGGACCCCGGCCACCGGCCCCAGGCGCCGCCCTATTCGTCACTGCCAAGGCCCAGCTGGAGCACAATCCATCACGCGGTTGGAACCGCCGTGGAAACGCGGAGTGATTCGGAAAACACAGATATCTGCATTACGATTCATAACAGCAGCAACATTACAGTTATGAAGTGACAACGACAACAGTGCTACGGCTGGGGTCACACTGTGTGAACGGTCCGCTGCATTAGGAAGGTGAGGACCACTGCTTAGAGGGCGGCGGAGCGGCCACGGCCCCAGCAGAAGCATCGGTCTGCCCGGAGCCGGCAGGACGGGGACACGGGGGGACACTGGATGGCGAGTGAGGCCGCAGAGCACAGGGCATGGGGCAGAGCCCGCTGTTCACACATCGCCCGGACCTGCCGCTGCTCAGCTCAGAGAGAGTGTGGCTGAGCCATGAGGACAGGTCCCTGCGGCCCCGGGGGCCCAGGGGGGGCTCTGAAGACAGAAATCTCCGAACCGCGCAGGTGCCAGTGGGCCTAGCAAACGCAGTGCGGTGCCAGGAGCGGAAACTCGCCCTCCCGGCAGCTGCCTGGGAGCCGCTCCCAGCCCACGGCTCCCCTCCGCCGTCACTGGAATAACGGGCCAGAGGCCACCGAGGTGGGAAGACTCCGCCCCCCGCGGGCGTGGGTCAGTCAGGGAGCCTTTCAGGGTCTGAAAACCATGGGGACACGGCCTGTGGGGGCCTCCGGGGGTGCGGCCTCCTGGACAGGAGCTGCGGAGGGCGCCTGCGGAGGATGAGGACAGAGCCGGGGCCGGAGCCTGGGAGACGCTATATGGAGACGGGAGGTGGCTCCATGGGTGGAAAGCTGCACACTTTCTCAGGAAAACAAAGAGACCCAACGCTGCACACGCTTCCCGCTCCGTCCCGAGCTCCCCGCCGCTGCCCTGGTGCCTGGGCTCACTGTCCACAGGCCCAGAGGGTCCCAGAGCCCACCAGAGCGTGGAAGCTGGAGACGGTGGAAGCAGAGAGAAGGCGGCTGCTTTGCGGAAGGGGGTCAAACGCTGAGCTCCTGGAAGTGGCTGGAAGCTGGGGCCGCGCTGCATTGCACTGGGGGGCCGCGGGGCACTGCGTCCTGCAGGGCCAGGGAGTGCAGAGGCCGGTTCCTGCAGCCGCCCTGAACCTGCAGCCGTCCTGTCCCTGCAACCGCCCTGAACCTGCAGCCGCCCTGTCCCTGCAGCCGCCCTGAACCTGCAGCCGCCCTGTCCCTGCAGCCGCCCTGAACCTGCAGCCGCCCTGAACCTGCAGCCGCCCTGAACCTGCAGCAGCCCTGTCCCTGCAGCCGCCCTGTCCCTGCAACCGCCCTGTCCCTGCAGCCGCCCTGAACCTGCAGCCGCCCTGTCCCTGCAGCTGCCCTGAACCTGCAGCGGGAAGGCAGAGCTGAGAGCCTCACAGGGAGCGAGTGGAGCTCACACCTCCGGGGCGTGGGCCGGGAGGGGCCTGCCTCCAGCTTGTTCACAGCTGACAGGCCCCAGCCCCCTCGGGCCTCCTGGCTATTTATAGCCTCATACCCCAAACACAAACTGTTGTTTGCAGCTTTTCCCAGCCTGGCCCGAGGCTGGCTCAGTCAGGTTCCGTGTGCGCAGACACTGAGCAGGGAACGGGGTCCAGGCCAGGGCTGGGTGGGTGCAGGGAATGGGGTCCAGGCCAGGGCTGGGTGGGTGCAGGGAATGGGGTCCAGGCCAGGGCTGGGTGGGTGCAGGGAATGGGGTCCAGGCCAGGGCTGGGTGGGTGCAGGGAATGGGGTCCAGGCCAGGGCTGGGTGGGTGCAGGGAATGGGGTCCAGGCCAGGGCTATGTGGGTGCAGGGAATGGGGTCCAGGCCAGTTCTGGGTGGGTGCAGGGAATGGGGTCCAGGCCAGGGCTGGGTGGGTGCAGGGAATGGGGTCCAGGCCAGGGCTGGGTGGGGCCACCCCAGGACGCAGGGGCCTGGAAGCAAAGCCGGCCCTCACCCCCCCTCCAGGGGGACAGGCCGGACACCCCTGCCCACACACCACTCCCCGCAGGCCCTGTCCCCCCTGGTGGGCGGACCTCGGAGCCCGGTAGGCGGCTCCTCCCGGCGCCCGGCTATTTTAAGAGCCGTATTTTTAGGACGAGCAGCTGTGCCCGGCTCCTGTGCTCCCGGACCACGGCCGGCCTGTGGTGACGGCTGCACGGCCGCCTCAGCTTGAGCGTGGCGGATGCTCGCAGGCCTGTCTGCCGTCTGGCTTTACAGAAGGAGCCTCCAGGGGCAGCGTGACGGGGGTCGGGGCCTGGGAGAGCAGAGGCGAGTCGTGGAGGGAAATCCTGCAGCTCCTGGAAGTGGCCGCTGGAGAGGCTTCCCGTCCCCTCCGCCAGCAACACGGAGACCCAGACCCCCTGGGGCCCGACCCCCACCTGGTCCGCTCCTGGACCCGCCTGCCCGCCTGCTGCCCAGCCGGGACCGGAGCGCACGCCCGCCTGCTCTGAGGGGCAGCGGCCTGGCGGTCACTGAAGGAGGAGCTGCTTAGCTCCGGCGGCTCCCTGAGGGCGAGAGGCTGCTGGCGTTTCAGCAGGAGCCTCTGGTCCTCTCCTCCCGGTGGCACCGAGGCCTGGTGACCGTGCCTGGGCGTGGCCCGGGCTGTGGCCCTCCGTTGTCCTCAGCCAGGCCCTCCCTGCCCGTCACCTAACTCCCGTCCCTGCCTCGAGTCTCCTGCCCCGTCCATCCTGCCTGTAGCCCCGGCTCCCACTCTAACACAAGCTGAGCAGGCGCACTTGGCTCAAGCCCGGCCACATGCCTCAATTTCCCAGTTGTTTATATATATTGATTGATTTTTTTTACAGAGAGGAAGGAGAGGGATAGAGAGTTAGAAACATCGATGAGAGAGAATCATCGATCAGCTGCCTCTTTCACATCCCCTACTGGGGATGTGCCCGCAACCAAGGTCCATGTCCCTGACCAGAATTGAACCTGGGACCCTTCAGTCCGCAGGCCGACGCTCCACTGACTCAAACCGGTTTCGGCCAGTTTCCCAGTTTTAATGCAACTTACTTCGGCCTCCAGGCAAACCAGGCTCACCCACACCTCACTCACTCACTCGACAGAAAACAGACGATGCGTTCGCACACGGGCAGGGGGCTGAGCAGACGCGTCTCCCAAGAGGATGCACACATGGCCACCAGCAGCTGAGAAGATGCTCAGCCTCGCTCGTTAGTCCTGTGGGACGTGGGATACCCCGGGGCCCGGAGGCCAGGAAGCCCTAGGGAGGTCCTGTCTCCCGGGACTCCTCTAGGCTCACTCCCTGGGCAAGACCAGGGTCCTGGCACCAGCCCACTCCTGGGCAGAGGCCCCCATTTTCAGACTCTTGGCCTCCTGCCTCCCTTCCCTGAGGCTGCACTGTCGTTTGGAGCCGATTCCAGGAAACGTGTCCCTCCCCTGCTCTGAGCCACGCTGACCGGGGGGGAGGGGGAGGGAGTGGACGGGAGGGGGCCGGAGGGAGGCAGTCCTGTCTCCTGATCAGCATCCACAGTGTAAGACCCCGTGTGCTCGGCCCCTGTGACAGGCCCCTCAGAGCTGTCTTGTTTCTTCCAAACAACTAACGGTGCACCCCCTCCCCCCACTCCGCCAGGGCGCACGCAGCTCAGGCAAGGCCGTCAGGGTGGTGTGATGGACGCGGCTCCATCTGGCTCCGTCCGCAGCCTGGCCGAGAGTGAGTGTATGATGGACACCCAGGTCCTTGCTGAAGCAACGGGGATTAAGCCAAAGCGAATAAATGAGTCCTCTGACCAGAACAACAAATCTAAAACCCGGCAGGTCCCGTGTCTGGTGTCGGCAGCTGGAGGAGGAAGGGGAGGGTGAGTGGGGCGGGAGGGAGAGGGGAGCCGGGCAGGTGGCCGACATGGCAGGTGCGCAGTCCTTGACAGGTGACCGAGCTCGGTCACGGCCAGTGCCCCGCGCCGCAGCCGAGCATGCCCTCTGCTCAGCTCAGCGCGGAGGCCGCCTCCCGCTCCCCGCTCCCAGGAGGGCCTCCTCTCCCTCCTGCCGTCCTCGCATCGCCCGGCCCGGGGGTTCTGAAAGGGCACAGGGTTCCGTTCCGTTTGGTTTTGTCTTCTCACCAAATAAACAATGAGAGGAGCAAAGTCCACCCCCTCTCAGACGGCAGGACTCCGGTTCAGGGACTCTGGCTTGGAAGGCGCCGCACCCAGAAAAGAATGCGGTGCCATCGCGCTCCCCATTTCTGTGCATGCGACTCCCTTTATTTCAGTTAACACGGGACCGGGTGCATTCCCGTCTCACACACCTCCACAGAGCTAGCACTTCCAGGCGGACGATGCCCTCGAGGGGCACAGCACAGCCCGGCCCCCTAGGGGAGTTAATTTTAAAATAAAAATAATCCGGTGAGTAATTTTTATTATTCATCAGTGGGCTGAGTGTGACCCAGACGGACCACAGAGGGTTCCTGGTAGAACAGCCCGCCCTCCCACTACAAGGCGCCTGTATGCTCTCCAAGACCGCCCACGAGGCTCTGCCATTGGGTCCCTGTCGCCATCCACCGTGAGTGTGTGTGTGTGGGGGGGGGGGGGGGTCAGCACCAGGGACAGAGGCACCGAAAGGGGTTTAGAGGGACACCAGCCTAAGGCATTAGGCTGGCACGCTAACATGAGGATACGGTTAGGAACAAGAGGGCAGCCAAGCCCTTGTCCTCGCTCTGGTTAGCAGCCACGCTGGTGGCCTGGCGCTGGCTTGGCGACCACATTTCTGAGCAGTTCCGACCCCAGCTCACTCCGAGGAAGGGGAAGATGGAGAAGAACCAACATCCGGTCCTGTGAAGCGATGGAGAAGGGCCGTGTGTGTGTCCGAGTCGCCCTGGAGTCCCCGGTGCCGTCACCGCAGAGCTGCGTCCTGGACAGACCGGCTCAGGCGCCTCTGCGCGGAGGTCAGGGCAGGCCGACGCGCTCCGCGGGGGGAGGCGGCTCTCGGAGGTGACGGCGGTCACCGTGCCAAGTGCCAAACTCTTCACCCTTGAGAGTGCTCAGGCTCAGGAGGCACTGAGGGAGGGATCCGGGCAGAGGGAGGGCACCAGTGCCATCTGCTCACTGGGAACCTGCACCGAGGGCCTGTGCCAGGCACCGGGAGGCAGCCTACAGCGAGCCTAGGCCGGGCCGGGAGCTGAGGGCCGGGGTGAGGAGGTCGTGGGGAGTGCTGCAAGGACATGCATTGTCTGGATAATTAAGAACTTCCGGTGACACTTCCCCCAACACTGACGCTCCAATATTCAGGTCCTTGAAGAGATTCCCAATGCAACAACAAATGAACTGTAAATATTTAATTGTGGGGTTCCTAGCAGCTTGGGCTCTGTGCTCCTTAGATGAGTAACCAGTGAGTGGCGTATAAAATAATCTGAGACCAATGAGACCTGACCCCTCCGAAGCCCCTTCCTGCAAAGACACACGAATCCTGTGACGTCACGCCCGTGGCCTCCCACAGACTCGCTCAAAGCAGACCGGACCATGTGGCATAGGAGCTGCAAGCAGGGCAAACGGAGAGGCAGGAAGGGGAGGCTCACAGGGAGGGTGGGGAGTGGAGACACTGAATTTAAAGTAAACACACGCAGTGAACCATCCAACACCCAAGGTCAGCCCAGAGAAACCGCCCGGCTAGGACCCCGCGCCCCATCGGCCCAGCCCCTGGGCAAGGCCCGCAGCCCCTTCCCTGCCAGCGGGACTGGGACCTGGTCCGGCCTTTCCCAGGATGCACAGAGGCTCCCAGGCCCTCCCACTGCCTGCCTCCAGGTCCCGTCCCATGAGATACTCTCCTGGAGTCCTCCATGTCCCTGCTCCGCACCTGCCACCCAGCAAAGCCATGGAGCCACCCCCCTGTGCCCACAACCTTCAAACGGAGACCTGGAGACAGAGGAAGGTCCGGCAGAGAAGGTGACGGGCATGAGGAAGGTCCGGCAGTGAGCTGGCAGAGACGCCCTGAGCACATGGTGGAAGCCGGGAGCGGTTCCCGGGTGGCAGGACTGGAGGTGGGAGAGGAGCCCTCGCCATGGGCAGCCGGGCTGTGGGGAGCTCTCCGGTGGCCAAGTCCCTGCTGCATCGACCCCAGAGGAGCCTTCCCATCCCATCCCTAGAGCGAGTCAGAGAAGGCAGACCCGCGAGCCCCTCCTGTGAGGGTGGGGAGTCGGTGGCAGCGGCAGTGACACAGGAGGCCCTGAGCGCTCCCCCGACCCCCCAGCGCAAGGGCCTGCGCCAAGGCTGGCAGCTCTCAGGAAGAATCTACAGGGTCAGGGTGGCCAGCGTGCGGGCAGGGGCACCGGGAATCGGGAAGTGAGCTCCACCCGAGGGGCCGCCCTGTCCCCACCATTCTCCAAACCTCACCCAGAAAAGCCAAGTGCGGGCCTGGGCACTAACTCCCCCACCCCCACCCCCCATCCCCGTCAGCACTTCCATCAAGGCACTGGGCTCCCAGGGAAACAGAACCAGAGGGAGGAGAGAGCCCCCCTGAGAGCAGGCAGACCCTCACGTCTGTCCACCCGCAGGATTGATAGACGAGAGGAAGTCAGACGAAGCAAACACAGGTCCTCCAAGAATCCGGGAGACACTGGGAACAGGAGGGCTGGGCCGTGGGGACGCTGGGCAGGAGGCAGTAAAAGCTCAGAGCTGGGGTTGGGGTGGCGGACAAGGTCTGGCGGTGCTGGGGGGACGCCGCACAGCCACGTGAAGGTGCTCAATGCCGCTGAGCTGTCCACGCCAAAATGGCCAATTTCACATTTTGTCTATTTTAACAACAAACGGAGAGCTCTCACAAAAGGTGGCTCTCAAAAACAGTAATAGGGGAAATAACTCATATAGGAAAGCCACTGGTGCACTGAGCAAAGGTGTCTTGAGATCCGCTGCCTCTGAGAACCCAGCAGGCCTCCCTGGCCCCTGGCGGGAGAGACAGAGCAGGGGTGAGACAGGAGAGGAAATGCTGACGGGGACAGGCGCTCTGGAGAAGGTGCAGGGGGTGGGAGCAGAGAGGACAGGCTCCCCAGGGCGGGTCCTGGGAGCCCAGCTCCTCGTGGGCACTGGCAGTAAGGGGCAGACAGGGGTGAGGAGTGACTGGCGGGGCGTGCAGAGAGCTGGGGGCACGTGCCAAGAGCCTGGGAGCTCCAGGCCTCCCTCGGGACGCGGACGAGAGGGTGAAGACTGCCGGAGGTGCAGAGTTATCATATTTTATCCCTAAAATAAAGAACTCAATAAGTAGCCAGAGAATAACTCAGTGAGCTGGAAAATCACATCAGGCAACTGTCCTGGAAAGCCTCAAGAGAAGATAAAGAGGTGAAGAATAATATTTTTTTTAATAAATTTTTATTGATTTCAGAGAGGGAGGGAGAGGGAGAGATAGAAACATCAGTGATGAGAGAGAATCATCGATCGGCTGCCTCCTGCACGCCCCACACTGGGAATCGAGCCTAAAACCCAGGCATGTGCCCTGACCGGGGATCGTCGAACTGTGACCTCCTGGTTCATAGGTCAGCGCTCAACCACTGAACCACACTGGCTGAGCAAAAGTTATTTTCAATAAGTAAATAAAACGGAAATATGGAGAACAGAAGTAGACCTGTCAACATCCATATTCTAGGAGGACAGAGATGCAGATGGAGGGAAAATAATGAAGAACTAACTACCAAGAATTTTCCAGAATTAAAAAAAGATGTAAAAATCTCAATGTTAATGATGTATCCAGTGCCAAAGGCAGAGAAACATTAGATGCTTCTGAAAGGAGCAACCACCCAAGGAAATAGAATGATCACGAAAGATAAGCACCTAAAAATCTGGGCCCCCCAAAAAAACGCAGAGTAACAACTGATAGAGCTACACAAAGAAGTAGATTAGTCAAGAAATTTGGTTGGAGACTTTAAATCACCCGACTTAGAAATTGATGACTCAGACACATCAAAAGCTAAAAACGAAGATAATGAGATTTACTGAGGTTGAACTAAGAAATATCTGGGCAATTCCCCCAACAGAGAACAGACATCTTTGTGAGCATGAGAATCACTCGCAAACACTAAATATGCACGAGGCTATAAAGGAAGATTTGGTAAATGCCAAAGAATCAATACCAAAGAAACCGTGTTTGAGAGCATAACATCATAAAACTTTAAAATATCAACTAAAGGGTGGCTCGCAAATCCAAATATTTGGAAACGAAAAAGCATTCTATTGATCGTTGTTAATGGAAAACCAATAGGGGGGATGTTTACATACTTAGGACACCTAGTGACATCACTGTGCATAAAACTACGAAATATACGAGCAGGAATGTGTGACCACACTCAAGGGGAAGGCAGTCAAGGGAAACTGATTCTGGGATGACACAGTGTTTACATTAAGCGAGTGTTTTTATTCTGATGCGTTGACGTCCTGTGGCCTGGCTGACCCGGGAAGGATTAGCTATTTCTAGAGACAGCTAACAACCAGCAATAATTCCATTAACTGTGCATACACCAAACAATCCAATTCAAAAGCAGAGATTGTCCAGTGGATGAACCAACTGCATGCTGTCCACAGGAAACACACTTAAATATGAAGACAATGAAAATAGAAGATGAAAAGGATACAACATGCAAACCATAAGCATTTAAGGTACAGGGTGCTACCATTAATAGAGACATTCACAGCAATAAGTAGGGTGAGTAATTAGAGAGCCTTATAAATGTAATGTACCCAATAATAGAGCTTAAAATATAAGAAGTAAAAATTGACAGAAATAAAGACAGAAATGAACAAATCCATTATCTTAATTAGAGATTTTTAAAATAGTGTCCAAAAAGCATAAAATGCCTAGGAATAAATTTAACAAATGACATGCAAAACTTCTACTATAAAACAGGGAAATTATAGAAATAACTGGAGATATATATACCGTATTTATGGATTGGAAGATTCAGTATTTTAGAGATGGCAATTGTTGCCAAATTGGTCTATATCTTTAGTACTATCCTATTAAAAATAGCGGTAGGATTTTTTTGTAGGAACTGACAAGCTGATTCTAAAATTTATATAAACATGCAAAGAAAGTAGAATAGCCAAATGTATTTTGAAAAAGAATAAAGTTAGAGGACTGAGTTTAAAATGTTCTACAAACTACAGTAATCAAGACAGTGAGGTAATGACATAAGGAGAGACAAACAGATTAGTAGCCAGAGGACAGCCCAGAATAAACCAACTCTTAATGATCCACTGAGTTACATCAAGGTGCCAAAGCAATCCAACATGGAGAGGAAAGTCTTCAACAAGTGGTGTTGACATAATGGACATCCATGTGGGAAATAACGAATGTCTCTTACCTTACATCATATACAAAAATTAATTTAAGATGGACAGCAGACATACATGTAAAATCTAAAACAACAAATCTTCCAGAAGAAAATCCTCCCAACAAAATCGTAAGCAAAGATCTCTATTTTGCGATATAATTCAATAACTATGAAAGGATAAAAGTAACAGTAACTTTAAAGCTTCTGCCACTGAAAAGACACTATTATAAGAGTAAAGTAGAGGCCTGGTGCATGAAATTCATGCATGTGGTGGGGGGTCCCCCTCAGTCTGGCCTGCGCCCTCTCACAATCTGAGCCCCCTGAGGGGACCCCTGTGGGGATCTGGCCTAACCCGGCAGTCAGACATCCCTCTTGCAATCCGGGACGCTGCATGCACCGGTGACCATACTTTTCACAGGTGAAAGGTTTCTTGCTGTTGTATGAGCAGCGACATTTTGTGGGGGTTTTTGCCCTGATTATGAAAAGTAGTACATCACATGATCCTTCTGAGGCAGTTGTACCATCTTCCCATCTTATGGGTGGAAAAACTGAAGCAGAGAGAAGTTAACTAACTGTCTTTGTCACACAGTTATAAGTGTCAGAATCAGGGGTGACCACAAATGTGCAAGCCAGAGTCCATGCTTATCATCGCTGCATCAGCCTGTTTTTTCTGTTAGAGCAGCCTTGCCAGGTCTCTTTAAATCTGAGAGACTGTTCCCAATACATAGGGAGGGGTCCCTGGGCCTGGCCCGTGATCAGGGCCATCTGGCGGGGCAATCAGGGGGCCCCCCCGGCACATGCCTTGGTTGGCAGCCTGGTGCCTCTGGCCGGCCAGCCCCACCCACAGCCAACACCAGTCGCCTCCCTCTGCCACCTCAACCAGGGGCAGCTCCTGCATTGAGCATCTGCCCCTGGTGGCCAGTGCACATCATAGCGACCGGTTGTTCAGCTGGTCATTCCATGGTTCGGTTGATTTGTAAATTAGGTTTTTATTATATAGGATAAGCAGCCACAACCCTGGGGGAAAATATTTACAAATATATAGTTTACAAAAGACTTGTAGCCATACTTTATAAAGTGCATCTACATGCCAATAATATAAAGAAAGTCAAACATGTAATACATACAACATTGGACAGATCTTCATAAAGGAAGATGCATGTGAAAACTATGGGAGTAATCCGGGAAATCACCACAGTTTTAATTTACATTTACACAATGGCTAAAATTAAAGACTGACAACATTAAGTGTTGGTGAGTATGTAGAGCAACTGAAGCCTATCATACGATGGTGGTGGAAATGTGAAATGGCTGAATCACTTTAGGGGGGAAAAAATATCTGCCAGTTTCTTTTAAAAGAAAAAAGAGCATCCAACAATTCTCTCCTTGGCATTTATTCCAGAGGTATATATAAAAAATGCATCCCTCAAAGAGACTTGCATGAAATATTCACAGCAGTTTTATGCATTCTAGTCAAAAGCTGAAAACACCAGCTGTCCATTAGTGGGTAAACAAACACTGGGACAGTCATACAACAGAACCCTGCTCATCAGGAAAAAGGCAAACATTACTGAGACTTGCAACAACATAGCCGAGTGCCGGAAGCCTTGCCCAAAAGAATACGTATTCGATGAATCATTGACATGAAGTTCGAGGATTAGCAAAAAATCATTTATGTTGTTGTTTTCTTAAATCAGTGGCTGCCTGTGAGAGGGGAGGGCCGCCTGAGAAGAACCCAAAAAGGATCTTCTGGGATCGGGAAAATGTCTGCCTCTCCTGGGAGAGAGGATTACGTGGGTGTAGGCATTTCTCAAAACTCACCCATGGCACTCGGAAAGCTGTGCATTTTGTGATCTATAAATTCTGCGTTAAAAAGTGAGTAAACCGTTCACAATATGCACGCTGAAATATTTAGGGGTGACAGGTACCGCTGTCTGCAATTTACTAGGAAATGCCTCCCAAACTGAGATGGATTAATGACCGCAGACGCGGATGGAAATGTGATGGAGCAAACAGTAACGTGAGCGTGATGGATGTGAGGACGTCAGCTACAATGCTTCCACCTTTTCACGTCCCCAACGTTTCTGAATAGAATGTTGGGTGGGGGGGTTACCATGATGGGACCAGCCCCGGGAGTGTGATGGGAGCTTTACAGTCTGAATGCATTTCACAGAAGACAAGCCAGATGGACACTGAATGCCGAAGCACCCCAGTGCTAAGACGGCTGGTGGCCTCCCAACATCCGGGCTCCCCTTCTTCCTCCGAAGCCACACACCCCAATGTTACCATGGGCAGGAGAGGAAGTCAAGGATGACCTGTCCCGCCCCCTCACAGACAGGTTGGCCAATGAGATGCCGGCAGAAGTGGTGGGGGGCAAAGGGGCTTACAAGAGAACTCTGAGAGGCGGGCAGAGAGCTGGATGGCCCTCGTCCATCCATGTCCTGCCAGGTCCCAGAAGTCACCCTGTCGCTCCACTCCTGCCTTCTCCTTTGCTCCGATCCAGCCGTACCCCGTATTCCCCAAGCCCGGGCCAGCCCACCGCGCTCTGGGACAGCCACGATCTCTTTTATTAGTTAGCGCACCAATGATGTGAACTTCCGAATCAAGAGCAGGTGGCTGTGCTTTGCAGAGTCCGGGGCCGCCCCAGCGCCCGCAGGCCTGGCTGAGGGGCCCGGATGAGCCGCGGCCGCCCCGTGGAGAGGTGTTCACCTCGCTTGGGAGCAATAACAGAGCAGATACTGGACCATGGGCTCACGCACATCTCGTTTGGGGGAGAAAACCATCCATCCCCCGTGAGAATATGCGAACAGCCTCCACGGCTACAGCTTCCTTTCCCGGTCCAAGGGGACAGTCAGGGTCTATGAAGCGCCCGGTTACTCCCGCTCCGTTACGGGGCTGACCGGCAGGAGTGCGGGGGCTCTTCCTGGCGGAGCCATGCACGTCACTTCCCCGAAGGAAAGGACTTCTCTCCCAGGCCAGTGGCTGCCGGTGCACCCGAACCGCCGTGATCTTGTGGGAGCCACGGCCGCCAACCCCTCCACCAACTGCCCCCTGGGAAGAGGACGCCCCGGGGCCCCTGTGCGCCAGGCCCTGCGGCTGGGCAGCAGGAGGCAGCTCACCCGAGGGTGGTCCCAGGTCTGCCCCCCTCCCCCTCCCACCCTCTCAGAGCGGAAGCAATTCCTGGTCTGAGAGCTGCGATGGCCTCCCGTGGCAGCTAAGCTCCCTGGAGAGAGGGATCACCACCTCCACAGGCTCAGCGAGACCGGCCAGCCCGTCCTCAAAGCCCAGGTCCCGCCCCTCGGGGGCCAGCTGACACCTCCCGGTCCCACCGGAGTCCCTGTTTGCTCAGCACCAGCCTGGGCCAATAGGCTCCTTCGGAACCTGGGGAGGGTGGGGCTGGCTAATCCGCACGTGGCCAGCCCTCCCCGCGGGCCAGGAGGAAGAAGTGGCAGGAAGGTGCTCATTGCCGACGGGCAGGCTGAGGATGGAGAGTGGCTGCCGAGACGGTGGGGAACACAAACAGCTCCTCTCGGCTCCTGCCGGGGTTTTCCGGGATAATTACAACAACGTTAGGATCCCTTCGGGGACTGGCAGTTCATCCTATGCATTTCCATCGTGGACCCACCACCCAGAAGCATCGCCTGGTGCGATGCCGGCTTCTATTGTGTGGGAGTCAGATTGCTCGTCTGCGCAGGCGGCACTGAGGGCCGTTTCCACGGCGCCTGCTCATGCAAGCAGGCCGGGTTTCCACCAGGCTGGGCTCCTGCACTCCTCAACGCTGGCTGGGGGGGTGGGATGCCAGGTGGTGGCCCGGGCAGCACCCCTGCCCCTCACCCTCGCCGGGCCACCCCTCGGGGGCCGCTCTCCCAGCGTGGCACAGCCCAGTGCCGGCCAAAGGAGAAATCTGACCAGAAAACGGACTGGGGAAAGATTAGCTTCTGGATTCCAAGCATGTCCTGGGTCTATTGATCTCGGTTCAGAGAGCGTGGTCCCCGGAGCAGGAGGGGGAGGAGGGCAGCCCGGCTGATGCTGCAGCGCGGGCGTCAAACCAAGCCTCTGAGCCCCACAGAGACGGGCGATCGGAGACCGCGGCAGCCAGAGCTGCTGCAGGCCAGGCTGGGCCAGGACACGGGTGGGGGCGGGGACCCCACGGCACAGCTGGGAAGGACGGAGAATAGGAAGGAGGGGCGGGGAGGAAGGGGAACCTGGGCTCCGGGACCGAGGGCAAGGCCCCTTTTCCATAATGACCTACAGCACTGGTCCCGCCCCCGACACAGCTACGGATTCGCTCCGGGCTGGCACGGGGCGAGCGGACCACGGACGAACTCCATAAAAGCGTTTGTCCGCCGCGTCCTGTGTCCTGGTCAGACCTGCTTCATCCACCTCACCCGGAGGCTGGCACCTGCCAGTGGTCTCAGGGACCTCACCAGTTGGACTCTAGGATCACTGGGGCCTGCGCCCCATCCCAGACCATTACATAAGCTCGGAGGGTCCCGGCGGCCGCAGTCTTTGGGGCTCCCCGGCGGGCAGAGGGGCCAAGCCAGGCGAGCTGCTCGGCGGCCGCCGTGGGCCCCGCGGACCCACGTGAGGCGGAGGAAGAGGAACCTCGAAGGCGTCCGCTCAGCAGCCTCGTGCGGGGAAAGCAGCGCCGGGAACCGGGCAGGGAAGGCTTCGCGGCGCCGTGGGCCGGGCTGGTGACCTTCGCTCTCGCTGCACCGAGTGCAGGACTGACCCCGCTCCGTGCGGCCTCCGGAAGCACCGCGGGCACCGGGCGGGGGACACGCGGCTGAGTCCTGAGCTAAAGCACGTCACCCACAAACGGGCCCGTCCCGCAACCTCCACGCCCTCCCACACGTCACGTCGGAAAACAGACAGGCTGTAGCCCACCCCGGCGAGGACAGGCACAGGGGACAGCGGGCACCCTCCCCTGCTGGCGAGGCCCAGGCACACTGACAGCGCTGTCCGGCGGGGGGCGGACGCTGCGCCTCCTAAGGCTGTGAGCTCACAGGGTGAGCCTCTCCCTGCAGCTCTGAGCGCCGGGACGGGAACCAGAAACCACTCGGCCCCACCAACGGGGCAGGGCCCGGCCGGCGTGGCTCAGTGGCTGAGCATCAACCTATGAACCAGGAGGTCAGGGTTCGGTGCCCAGTCCGGGTTGCAGACTTGGTCCCCAGTGCGGGGCGTGCAGGAGGCAGCCAATCAGTGATTCTCTCTCACCACTGAAGTTTCTGTCTGCGTGACCCTCTACCTTCCTCTCTGTGATCAATAAATATATACGTGTGTATTTGTTTCTCTCTGTCTTTTCCTCTCTCTTTCACTCTCCTTAAAAATCGATGGAAAAATGCCCTTGAATGAGGATAAACAAAAATAATAACAAGGAAATGGTTAACATGAACTGGGATAGATCCTTAATACTGAGTATGTTTCACATATATCTTTTCCTTTGACTATTTAAACATACCCAAAAGTTACAAAGAAAATATAGTAGCAACACCATATGGACATTGAATATAGTCTAATGTTAATATTTCCACATTCCTTGGCTTTTCATATGTAATTACATATATTTGTGTGTATATATATCTCCATATCCATAAAACTCACTTTATTATAAACATTATGCTAATCTAAAACCCCAAATAACCTTTCTTACTCTTTTCCCTTCTTTTGAAATAGTAACTTCTAAAAATAGATTTGGGGCAATAGAAGTATCTTTGAAAAATAAACTAATAAAAAAATAAACTAATAAAAAAGTTTCCCCAGGTGACACCAACATGCAGACAGGGACGAGGACCCCTGAGCGGGTCAGCGCTGGGAACTTTGCCAAAACGCTGGCCCTTCTCAGACACAGAGGAGCTCGGAGCGAACTGGCCCTGACCCCAGGGGCTTCGCGTGCCTTCAGGAGCCACGACAAAGCTCTGCCCAAGAGCCCGTTTAGGAAATAACGGTCCCTGAGCCGCCAAGGGTTTGTGTCCCCGAAAAGAAACCAGCAGGGGGCGGGGCTGGAAAATCCCACTGCAGCCGCTGCTCCCTCCGAAGGCTGGAGGGGGAGGCTCACCCTGCATTACTCCCGCCCTCGGCATTCTCCTAACCCGCACAGGGCCAGCTACAGACAGCACACCAGGAGCCACCCTCCTGGCGTCCCGGAACTTGCCGCCTCTTCCAGGAAGCCTCCCCTGATTGACAGGGTAACCGCAGATGGCCCTCTCTGCATGACCTAGCACTCTCTCTCACGCTGTACGCGCCCACTGACTGTTGTTGGTAAACGACCTAAGAACACTGTCTCTCTCTAGATTAAAATCCCCCGGAGCAGGCCAAGGACATGGGGTCCGTCCTTTGTGCAACACCCAGCCTCTCCCTGCACAAGCAGCGCCCCCGCGGTCAGTGCCCCTGACCCTGACCAGCGTCCACCTCCCTCTCAGGACGCCCTCTGCCCAGAGAGCCCTCCCAAAGCGCCCTCTGCCACACCCTGGGCTGTGCCCCCTGCCATTGGAGCCAGCAGGCCCTCTACTCCTCTTGCTAAGGGGAGAGCTAGCCTTTCCACCCAACGACACCCTGACGCTGAGAGGATCCGTCCCCCCTGTGACGCGGCCCCTGTGACTCGTCACCGGAGCAGCGAATCCGGGAGGAGACCCTGCAGGCCGCCTGGCCTGGCCCCTCAGGCCCGCCCTCCTCCCAGGGCCCCTGCAGGTGCCCACAGGGCGGCCAGAGAAAGCCGCAGGAGTGACCCCTTAGAGGTCTGACAGTGCACAGCCTGCGATTCCAGAATGTTCTCCTCCCCGAAGGAAACAGGAAGAGCTGATCCTCCGCAGGCCAAGGTGAGGGCTGAAGCCGGCCTGACGCAGCGGTGCAGGGAGCGCCCGCGGGAGGAAGCAGGCGGCGCAGAGGCCTCGCTCCCATTTGTCCGCCAGCCGAGTGTGAAATGTTAACGAAGGGAGCATGCTCGGTGAGGCCCCTCCATTAGGATGGAGCGCACGTCGGAGGCTGCCGCGGCCACGCCGCCCAGCACATCCATCCTCCCAGGCGCGGCTCACGCCACATAATTGCCTCCCTGTCTGGCCACCTTCGCCTGGGCCAGGCTGAGATTTGCTACAACTGCTATTGTAGGAATTATTTTCATGCTATTAAGTCTGAGCTTTATTATATGTGTTCTTAAGATAAGGCAGGGAGATTGTACGCGTATGCGGCCCCGGTGAAGGTATTTTTAGAAACAGAACGATGGCAAGTGGCCCTGAGTGGGTGACGCAGTGGGCCCTCCCCTCGCTGAAGCTCCAGCGGGTTCTGCTTCGTAAACGTGCGTGCAGAGGCCTCTCCTCACGGGAAAGGTCGGCTCCGGAGCTGCGGGCACTGCCTGCTGCAGGCCAGAGGGCAGGAGAACAGGCTCTCAAGGGCCAGGCACCCCGCCTTCCTGTGACACCGTGGGGTGGGGATGGGGGGCATCTCACTTGGGCAAACCCAGGCTGTCCTCCTCCCCACACCAGGCTGGGCCCCAGCTCCGCAGGCAGCTGCACCCCTCCACCCAGGCCAGCCTCCCGGGGGAGCGTCTCAGCAGCAGGGCAGGCTGGGACATGACCCGCATCCCCCGACGGGCAGCGGGATGTGAGTGCGTTAGCCCGGCTGGAAGTAAGACCCACGGGGAAGCCTGCGTAACACCTGGCCGGTAGATACCACCCCCTTTTCTCTGGAAGTGACCCCGCCATGCATCACACGGGGTGCCCCTCAGTCTGACTACCCAGCCCTGGTCCCCAGCAGGAGATGCCTCCACGCGCTCCTCCTCGGGGCCTGGGGCTGGGCTCAGGCCCGGAGCCGCCTCCTCCCGCGCTGACCTGGTGCGTGGCTCCGCCCTGAGGACAGGCCTGAGCGGGCTGGGCGGCCGAGAGCAGACCCTGAGGCGTGAAGGAGGCGGGAGAGGAGACAGCCGGAGTGGCCTCCTGGTCCCCTGCCAGCTCCCAGCTGCGCCTCTTCTCCCGGGAGATGTAACGACGCCCTCACGGTAAAGAATTCCTTTTTCTCAAGCCTGCTGGAGTTTTTCTATGCAACTTATGACAAAAGAGCCCGAATGCAACTGGCTAATGTAGGGTGGGCCTCATGACATTTTGAAAAGCTTAATTTTCATAGAATGCCCCAGAAATACTTGGTATTGCTATCCATGCATCTATCCAACTACCCCCCATCCCTCCATCCATCCACCCAACCATCCATCATCCTCCCATCCTC
Source organism: Pipistrellus kuhlii (assembly GCF_014108245.1). Lineage (NCBI taxonomy): Eukaryota > Metazoa > Chordata > Mammalia > Chiroptera > Vespertilionidae > Pipistrellus > Pipistrellus kuhlii. The sequence goes on along the minus strand of NW_023425534.1, from coordinate 2,362,326 downwards.
CCATCCTCCAATCCTCCCATCCATCCATCCATGTGTGCTCCACAGCCACTGGGGCGGTGCAGGCATCCGTACTGTTATGACTTTCAAAACCCAAAGGATTCTGAATTCTGTAAATAACCACCCGAAGCATTTCTAGTGGGAGATTCTTAAAATGCATAGCCGGGCCCTGCCGGTGTGGCTCCGTGGGTGAACATCGACCTGTGAACCAGGAGATTGTGGTTCGATTCTGGTCGGGGCACAGGCCCGGGTTGTGGGCTCGATCCTCAGTGTGTTACCTGCAGGAGGCAGCCGATCAATGACTCTCTCTCATCGTTGATGTTTCTCTCTCTCCCTCTCCCTTCCTCTCTGAAGCCAATAAAAATATTTTTTAAATAAACAAAATGCATAGCCAGGGACAGAGAGGAAGCCCGGGGCTCTAGGCTGGGTCTGGCTCCCGGGAGTCATGCGGTCCTGGGTCCGCCGCTCTGCACACTCGTGATTCCCAGAGGGGCCGCCTCTTCAGCTGACCGAACGCGCCGTCCACCCGGGCAGCCCAGAGCCTGAGGCCAGGCGTGTGGAGGAGAGGGAGCTCCGGGTGCCTGGTGTGAGCTTAATGGGGCCTTGACCCCACCAAGCTGCAGGCCGCGGGGGGCAGCCCTACTCAGCCCCCGTGCAGACTGGGAGCGAGCTGAGGGAGTCCGGCTTCCACAGCGGCGCTCCTGGCGCACTGGCCAGGGAGGGGGAGGGAGGGTGACAAGCTGCCTTCCCCAGGGGCTCCCTCAAGGCCCGTGGGTGGGATTTTAAGGACGGAATGCCAGAGGGTGGGGGAGGGGCATCCCACAGTTCCCAGCGCTCTGATGCCCCCTCCTTCGCCTGCCGCTGTGCCTGCGGGGAATGCCCGGTGGTGAGGGGATGTGCCCCGGGTCCTCCCCCCGAATCCCACCTCCCCACCACGGCTCTGACTTTTAATTCTCCTCTAATTTCAGCACCGCGGCTGCGCTCTGGGAGCCCCGCTAAGCGTTTTCGGGAGCCGGTAATAGTCCCACGCTAAAATAATTCCACCAACACTATAATTTTAGTGCCGCCATCAAAATGAGATAATGGCTGTTTACTGTGTGACACCTTTCAAATGACCTTCATTTGAATACAAATTGTGGCTTGAAACTCCAAAAGCCGTTCTGTTCCAGACGCTGCAGAAGCAGGCACCCGGGCTCCTCTTCCTCCGGCCCTGCCCTGCCGCCGCCTGCACAGCGCCTCCCGCAGCGCCTCCCGCAGCGCCTCCCGCAGCGCGGGTGCCCGGGCGGAGCTGGGAGCTGGGGCGAGGGGTGCGGTGACCGGGGAGGCCCTGGGCTGGGCGGGGGGCTCGGAGCCGTCCTTGGGGAGACAAACGTGGCCCTGCATGCTGGTCCTCACACCCGCTCACCCGCTGCAACCTCGTCTCCCAGGCTGCCCTCCGGCACCTTCCCCGGCCGCACCAGCTCCCGCCCTCACACGTGCGCTCCCCTCTGCGTCCCTGCCCACTGCCCCCGCCGGGTGGAGGCCCCTCTGCCAGGGGGAGAGGCCGGGCAGCTCGGCCACGAGGCATCTGCTCAACAGGCGCTTCCCGCAGGGCAGCGCGGGGAGAGCCGAGCAGGGTGTGCGGGTCCAGGGCCCGAGGCCAGGAGTGTCCTTCTCAGCTTCGAAGCCCACATGCCGGTCCCAGAGAGGGGCTGGCCTGAACTCTCCCCCCTAGACGCTTCTAGATGCTTCTAGACTCCTGGGCAGACGGTCTCTCCCACCTAAAACGCGCTGCCCTCGCTGCCGCCTTTGTTCACACGTGAGAGCGGTTTTCAGAGCTGTGACTGGGCAGGGCTCAGTTTCTCGCAGTCTTCGTGTCCCGTGTGTAGAGCAGACATAGCCGGACCATCTGGCCCGCAGGTGCGGCGGGAGCAGCATACAGGCTTCCCGGGTGCGTGCACAGAGGCGCTGCTGTCCCGCGTCCCCTGCCTGCCCGCTGAGGCCGGTTCTCTGCAGGTGTGCTTCCAGCCACAGCCCTCCCCACCCTCTCCCCCCGCCCCTGCTCCTGCTGTCTGCCTGGCTCGAATCCGGAATGTTCCCTGCTTCCTCTCTGTCTGGCCCGGCTCACCCAGGAGCCCCCGGACCACCGGCCTGTGCTGGCCGCCTCCCAGCACTTGGGTGGGGGCCGAGGCGCTGTTCCGAGGGCCCGCCTGTCAGGGCACCTGCTCGCCGGCTCCCAAAGGCAGGTCTGCAGGACGGAGGCGTGTCTCTAGGTCCTCCTCCCGCGCCTGCAGCCGCCTGAGCACCGTCCCTGCGCCCACCAACAGGGAGGAGCAGGTGCAGACTCCTCTTCCTCGCCAGTCACCGCAGCTCCTGTCTCAGCCACACATGCCATCTCCCTCCCAGGCCCCTTCTGCGCCCAGACAGTCCTGCTGCTGCATCCTCCTCAGCACCTCGCCGTCCAGCTGCTCTTCCCGCTCCCCAGTCTGTCCTCCTCTTCCTACCGACACCGAGCAGCAGCCCCGCCGCTCCTCTCTGCCTCCAGCTGTGCCACCTGGCCCAGCCCCAGCCCCACGGTTAGACCACGCTCCCACCCGGCCCCACGGTTAGGCCACGCTCCCACCCAGCCCCACGGTTAGGCCACGCTCCCACCCAGCCCCACGGTTAGACCACGCTCCCACCCGGCCCCACGGTTAGACCACGCTCCCACCCGGCCACGCACTGAGCTCCCCCAGCCCCACGGTTAGACCACGCTCCCACCCGGCCCCACGGTTAGACCACGCTCCCACCCGGCCCCACGGTTAAGCCACGCTCCCACCCAGCCCCACGGTTAGACCACGCTCCCACCCGGCCCCACGGTTAGACCACGCTCCCACCCGGCCCCACGGTTAGACCACGCTCCCACCCAGCCGCACGGTTAGGCCACGCACTGAGCTCCCCCAGCCCCACGGTTAGGCCACGCTCCCACCCGGCCCCACGGTTAGGCCACGCTCCCACCCGGCCCCACGGTTAGGCCACGCTCCCACCCGGCCCCGCACTGAGCTCCCCCAGCCCCACGGTTAGGCCACGCACTGAGCTCCCCCAGCCCCACGGTTAGGCCACGCACTGAGCTCCCCCAGCCCCACGGTTAGGCCACGCTCCCACCCGGCCAGCACCGGTCCCGATGCGGTGCCTGACCTGGGCGCACCCAGACGCCTGTCCATGTCCCCGCTGCGGACCACCGTCCGCCCGCAGGAAGGGAGCCTGGCACAGGCCACAGCTCGGGGGAACCTGGAAACGTTGCACCACGTGGAAGAAGCCACAAAGGTTCCCAGGTTGAAGGAGTCCATGTCCAAATGGGCGCCACGGCGACAGAAAGCGGACAGTGGCTGCGGAGGAGGAGGGGGAGATAGCTCAGCACGCGGGGCTTCTCCGGAGAGAAGACGAAGTTCTCACACGGACTGTGGTGGGTGCACGACCCTGACACCCAAACCACTGCCCGTGCGCCTCTAGGGGTGACGGCACCGCGTGGCCAGCACAGCTCAATGGAGCGGCTTCTACGCCCCCGCCGGGCTCCGGCCCCACCGGCCTCCGCCACCCACCGGCCTCCGCCACCCACCGGCCTCCGCCTCCGCCGGGCTCCGCCGTCCACTGCTCCCGCCACCCCCCACCCTGCCACCCTGCGTGAGAGGTGTTCCCTGTCCTTTCCACCCCAGGCCCTGCTCCTCCCCCCCCCCCCAAGGCCTCACCCACTCACTCTTCACCCGTTCACGCCGCAGGGAGCAATGACGCTGTGCACCTGCCAGGGTTCGAGAGAAGCAGGTGCAGGCCCCGCGCCCAAGGCGCCCTCAGTCCCAGGACAAACAATAGCAACAAACGGGAAACCAAAGGGCCATCCCTGTGCAGAGCTGAGCGCACCCTCCTCTCTCACTGCGCTCTCGGGTTCACGCTGAGCTCCCGGGGTTCACTCTGGAGCTCTCGGGGTTCACGCTGAGCTCTCGGGTTCACGCTGAGCTCCTCGGGGTTCACTCTGAGCTCCCGGGGTTCACTCTGAGCTCCCGGGGTTCACGCTGAGCTCTCGGGGTTCACTCTGAGCTCCCAGGGTTCACTCTGAGCTCCCGGGGTTCACGCTGAGCTCTCGGGGTTCACTCTGAGCTCCCGGGGTTCACTCTGAGCTCCCGGGGTTCACGCTGAGCTCTCGGGGTTCACTCTGTGCTCCCGGGGTTCACTCTGAGCTCCCTGGGTTCACGCTGAGCTCCCCGGGTTCACTCCGAGCTCTCGGGGTTCACTCTGAGCTCCCCGGGGTTCACTCTGAGCTCCCGGGGTTCACTCTAAGCTCCCGGGGTTCACTCTGAGCTCCCCGGGGTTCACTCTGAGCTCCCGGGGTTCACGCTGAGCTCCCGGGGTTCACGCTGAGCTCTCGGGGTTCACTCTGCTTCTCCTGGAAGACCCAAGCCCCTCGGACAGTGCTCTGTGCCTCTCCCTCCCTCAGCCCTTCCTTCACCCCCTTCACCCCCCTCCGGTGAGTGAGGCAGGAATTGGCTTCACCCCACAGAGTCCCCTAGAACACAGTGATGGCCCCTCCCTTCCCAAGAGGAGCCGGGGAGCCGGTGATTTATTGAGAATGTAATCTGGCAGGATTATCTGTTAAAAATTAACTCGTATCTTGTAGGCTCATCAGAAGTGAAAAAGGTATTTTCCCCTTCTCCCGGGAAAATGGCAAGTCCTTGAGCCTTGCTGGCTGAATGGACGCGCTTTATTATTATTGTTGTTGTTATTATTATTATTATTATTATTATTATTACTCCGGGAGAAGGAACTAGCTCTCCGGGTTCAGGCTGGAGGAGCTGTTGGTCGCACAAAGGTCTTCGGGTCTCGGGGTCTCTGAGCTGACGGCCACGGTGAGCCCTGGGAGGGGAGCGGCCCGGACGCTGGAGAGGAACGGGGAGAGTCTTGGGGTGCAGGGACCTGGCCCAGAGGGGGTGGCCTGTGACCGGCTGGTAAGCAGTGGAGCCCCAGGGAGCAGCCAGCCCCGTGGCCTCCGCTCTGTGGAGCTCTCCTGGGCTCTCCCACAGCCCCAGGGGCCCCCAGGATCCAGACTTGAAACCAACCTCTCCTCGGCCTCGGACTGGATTTCCTTTGATTTAAACAAACAAACAAACAAACAAGAAACCGTAGCCTTCCCTGCTCGCCCAGCGCCTTGGAGCAGTCCCAGCCTGACACAGGGACGCCGGGACAATGAGATGACCGCCTCAGGCCCGCAGTCCGCCTGGGAGACCGGGAGGTTTCCTCTGAGTCGATGGCCGGAGAGCTGGCAGACAGGGTGGTCCCTCCCGAGGCCCGCTGTTCGGGCAGCCCCGGAAGTTAGGGGGAAACGAGCTTAAAGGATCCCGGAGAACGATCCAAACCCTGGGCAGACGGACACGGAGCCGCCGACAGGATGTTCGAGGACAACATGGGAGTAGCAGAGGTGACACCTGTCGTCCAGGAGGGAGGAGCCGGGACTCTGAAGGCGCCCGCACCTAAATGAGGCCGAGCTCAGAACTCAGAACGGATGCTGCGTGATGATGCCGAAGGCTCAGAGTGAGAGCAGCCTGTGGCCGGCCGGTGGGCAGGGTTCCCGCCATCTGGCCTTCCCCCTGCCGGGCTGAGGCCAGAGGCTGCGGGCCTGGAAGCAGCTCAGAAAGAGCAGTTGCCATGGTGATGATGGCGGCTGCTGCAGCGGGACCTCAGAAGGGGGAGAGGCCCCTCGGGATGGAGAGAGAGAGCCAACATCGTAATTAGCATCTGAAAACGGACCCACGTTTTCTCGATCACGTGGCCTTGGGAAAGGCACACATCTCCGAGCCTCCGTTTCCCCAGCTGGGAGTTAGACCTAACCATAGGGCTCCTGGGAAAAACAATAACGTGAAAAAGTGAAGAACAGAGCCAAACAGGTGCGAGGTGGCAAGGGTAGGGCTCTGCACCCATGAGACAGACCGGGAGACTGCCACTCGGGTGCGGCTCCCAGGTCGCCCCCGCCCGCTTCACAGAGGCCTGCCAAACACGGCCTTTCTCTGCCAAACCGAAGCCTCTGGCCCGGTCCCGGGTCTGGGAGCCAGGAAACCAGTCCTGGCCCCGGCTGCTTCTCCAGGACATCTAGCAGAGGGGTCCTCTTCCTCGGCCTCCCCAGGAACCCCCGTGCCCCCCGGGCCCAAGCAGAGCAGGACGGAGCAGACAGGGGCTCGTCCCACAGCTGCCCCTCCCCATCCGCCCGGCAGCCCCGATTCCCGAGCGCCCTCCCCTGGGGGCAGGCCCAGCTCGGCGACCACTCGCGCCATCCCTCGCTGCTTAAGAACTGTGCCCCCACCGCAGGCTGGTGCCGTGCGCCCCCCGCTCCCTTTTAGAGCTGATTTTACAGTGAAGTCTCGAAGCCAGGGGCCCTCCAGTTGGTCTGCATAAAGCAGAGTTATCGGTCCTGTGTTTTTAAAAATAGATGCAACTCCAGACCCCAGGAAGCTGAAGGGACATTGTGGGAATACGCGCAGTACTGTGTTGTTACTGGATGAAAAATTGGATTCTGGGCTCCTGTTCCCCTCAGCTCCCTTGCGCCCCCTCTCCTGGCTCCACACCTGGACGCGTGGCTCCAGGCACCAGGAAGGACATATATTACAAACGCGGTGCTGGGCCTGGGAGCTCAGCTCCGTCTTCCTTTAGCCCAGACGCCATGCCAGGCCTGACTGTAATCAGTGAGACCCCCGCAAAGTCAGCCACAGCCTCACGCAGCACATGGGGACCCCACTTCTCACGGGCCTCCAGGGCGCTGGTCCAGCCAGCCCACCTGGCGCTGAGGCCGGGAGAGGTGCAGGCTGCCTCCGGGGCAGACGCCCTGCGTGTGGTGGGCAGTCTCTCCAGCTCCGATGTTACCCACACCGGCCACCGAAATGAGGGGAGGGTCCTGTGTTCCCTCCAGGGCCGAGCGCTGAAGCACACCACAACCTACACGTGCTGCTAGGCGTGGCCTGGCAGGTGAGGAGATGCAAACATGCCCACGGCCAAGAACAGATTAGGTTAGGCTCTGTGTGAATTCAGAGGATAAAGCCCACCCACCCTGGCTTCCCTCTGCTTTCAGTCCCTGCTACAGACTGAATGTCTGTCCTCAGAACTCACATGTGTGATGGCATGGAGCTGGGGGTTTGGGGTGGGGGGTGATTAGGTCATGAGTATGAGGCCCTTACAAATGAAATTAGTGCCCTTATAAAAGGGACCCCAAGAGAGTGACTTCCCAGCCTTCAGAACTGTGAGCAGTATGTGTCTGTTGTATATAAGTCGCACGGTCTAGGGCAGTGTCAGCAAACTCATGATTCCAAGAGCCAAATATCAACAGTACAACGACTGTAATTTCTTTGGAGAGCCACATTTTTTAAACTTAAACTTCTTCTAACACCACCTCTCAAAACAGACTCGCCCAGGCCGTGGTATTCTGTGGAAGAGCCACACTCAAGGGGCCAAAGAGCCACGTGTGGCTTGGGAGCCGCAGTTTCCTGACCACAGGTCTAGGGTATTTCCTTATAACAGCCCGGATGGACTCAAGTGGTCCCCTTAATCCAGATTTCCCTGGCCAATCGCCATCCCCTAAGACAGCCAGGTGGGAATCCCCTCTTCCCCTCAATAGCATTCTCCTAAAGCTGTGAGCTCAATGAAGGCACGGACCATGCTTGCTTGGGAAGCCACCCAATGCCCGAAAAGACCCTCCTGGCACCAAGCTGGCACTCAGTGGAACCAGATGAAGTGATAAAGGCTCGTGACAGACGCTGGCACAGAAAGTGCTCACTAAGCATGGACCCTGGCTCCGGAGGCAGAAAAAGTAAAAATTCAAACACTTGTCAAACAGCAGATCCAAATTAACTTACTCAAATGCACGGGCACATGTCTTAATGATCTGTTCTGTCTTTATTAAGGACAGTGACCAGGTGTGTTGCTGAGAGTACACACAACTACGTTCTTATTAATCTTCCTTAGGATTCACAGTCCTGACACTCTAGCAACCAAGCTCCCGCCTCCTTTCCCTCACGTGACCCTCTCTGCTCATTAGGTCAGTGCACATGCTCCCTGCTGGGAGGGAGAGGAGGCATCGGGGACACCACGCAAGTGCTCCTCTGGGTCCTTCTGCTCTCCCCTTCCTGGCAATGCCCAGGGCGGAGCTGGGGTAGCTGTCTCGGCAGGGCCCTGCCCTCACACAGGGCGCCAAGACGCCCGCCTCCTGCTCACAGTCTGTCCTGGACGCACAAGGGCAGCTGCACTGGCCGGTGTGGCTCAGCAGTTGAATGTCGATCTATGAACCCGGAGGTCAGGGTTTGATTCCAGTCAAGGGCACATGCGCAGGTTGCAAGCTTGATCCCCAAGAGGGGGCATGCAGGAGGCAGCCAGTCAATGCTTCTTTCTCATCCCTGATGTTTCTCTCTCACCCTCTCTCTTCCTCACTAAATCAATAAAAATATATTTTTTAAAAAATGCAGAAACCGGTTTGGTTCAGTGGATAGAGCGTCGGCCTGTGGACTGAAAGGTCCCAGGTTCAATTCCGATCAAGGGCATGTACCTTGGTTGCAGGCACATCCCCAGTAGGGGGTGTGCAAGAGGCAGCTGACCAAAGTTTCTCTCTCATTGATGTTTCTAACTCTCTATCCCTCTCTCTTCCTCTCTGTAAAAAATCAATAAAATATATTAAAAAAAAAAAAAAAAAAAAAAAAAAAAAAAGCCGCCGCCAGCTCCGGAGGCCGCGGGCGTGGACGCAGCTGCGCTAAGTCACACCTGGTGGCGGGGAGGACGCTGCAGGGGAGCCGGCCCCGTGCTCCTCCTCGCCGGGCACTCAGAGAGCAGGAAGGCAGCCATCGCCTGTGAGCGAGAGGGAGGCGTCCTGCTGCTCTTACCCGGCCTGGATACCACTCCTGCCCCAAGACAGCGCTAATGCAACGCAGACCTCATTTATTAAACGCCTTTTCATGAGAGCCTGCCTGCGGGCCTGCGCTTCCGTTACAATCTCTCCAGAAGGGGCTTAGCCACTTCACTTCCCACTTAAGAGACGACCGCAGGCCCACAGCGAGGGAGGAAGAGAGAGGAGGGAAGAGGGAGGAGGGAGGAGGGAGGAAGGGGGAGGGAGGAGGGACAGGATTCTGCTCGCCAACTCCGGGAAATTACGATTTCAACTTTTCCACTTTCTATTTATTTGCAGTCCTAATTAAAGCCGCAGCGGAATGACTGGGACACAATGGCACATCCCGCGCCGTGACTGCCTTTTCTGAGCGTGGTGCCACAGAGGAGAAGTTTTGACACTCCGGCAAAGAGGCGCGCGATAAATCCTCCCCCGGCGACACCCGCGTAATTACTCTCCTCGCGGAGGTGAGGACGGGAGCCGCCGTGCTCACTCTATTCACTGCTTCCAAGGTGTCTCCAGCGCTTTGTGCTCGGTGACAGTCCGCGGGCGACAGGGAGCCGGCAGCTGGTGACAGGGAGCCAGGCGATGGGCTGCGGGGCCCAGGGCAGGAGGCCTGGTCTCTGCCCGCCAGCTCTCCCGCACACCCCACCCCGGCACCGCCTTCTACTGCCCCGAATGCTACCAGGGTCGCACGGGTCACGTGCATGGCGTGTCGGGCAGAAGAGGCAGGATATGAAGCCCGGAACCCAAGGGCTGCAAATCCATGAGACGTGTGCGAACGCACAAAAGGACACACGCCGGCATGGCAGTGGAGGCTGCTCGAGCGTGACAAATGGTGGGAATATTTTTCTCTTCGTGTTCCCAAGTCTCTGGAAGATTACTATATATTATTATAACAAACAAATGAATCCACAAACATAATCTTACAGAGATCAACTGGTGGCTGCCTGGGGCTGGAGGGCAGGAGGGAGGGCGGGTTGACTTGGGAGTGGGGGGGGAGGGGGGGGTGGACCAGGTCTGGATCTTGAATGTGGTGGAGGTCACAGGATCTACACAGGCCACGTGAGCGCGGGAGACACATGCCACCCTGCCCCGCGCCGGGCTCCTGGCTGAGGCTCCACAGGCAGGTGAGATGCAGCGAAGGGGCGGCTGGATAAAGGGTAAACCAGGCCTCTCTGCACCATCTTGGCAACCGCCTATCGTTTTTTATTTAAAAATTAAAAAGGTAGCCCGCCGGCATGGCTCCTGATTGAGTGTCACCTATGAACCCGGAGGTCACAGTTCGATTCCCGGTCAGGGCGCATGCTCAGCGCAGGGCGTGCGGGAGACAGCCAATCAATGATTCTCTCTCATCATGGATGTTCCTCTCTCTCTCCCTCTCCCTTCCTCTTTGAAATCAATACCAAAATAAAACAATAGTTAAAAGGGTAAAATAGAACGCAGGAGGAAAGCGAACGAAGCCTAAACAGTGGGCCTCAGCTGGCGTCCGAGGCCAGTGCGCACCCACCCGCCTTTACCTGCGAACACCCGCTTTCCGCTGTGTTTACCCTCAAACACACCCAGAAAGGCGCCCAGTGCTTGCTCCCCCTCCCACCTTCCCCCCCACCCCCAGGACTGGGACCCAGCACGTGACCCCAGCCCTCACATGATCACGGTGCCACGTGGCAGGGGCTGGGATGCCTGGCCTGGTGCGTGGCGGCCGAGGCGCAATGCGGCTGGTGGCACCGGGGGCACTGGCCCTGGTAATGGCCGCCCTGGGCACAGGGGGAACTGGCCCCGGTGAAGGGGTACGGGGGGCACTGGCCCTGGTGATGGCCGCGCAAGCTTGGCTCCCCCTCAACTCCCCTCGGCACCGGCCTTCCCACAATTCCCCTGGCTTCCCACAATTCCCCTGGCTTCCCACAATTCCCCAGGTTCTCACAACTCTCCTCAGCATCCAGCCTTCCCACAACTCCCCTCAGCATTGGCCTTCCCACAACTCCCTGGGCCTTCCCACAATTCCCTGGGCTTCCCACAATTCCCCTGGCTTCCCACAATTCCCCCGGCTTCCCACAATTCCCTGGGCCTTGCCATAACACCCCTCAGCACCAGCCTTCCCACAACTCCCCAGGCTTCCCACAATTCCCCAGCAGGAGATCGGGTACAGAGGTCTCTTCCACGTGGACCAATTTCCCTAGGACCGTGGCGGGCAAACTGTGGCTCATGTACCACATGCAGCTCTTTGGCCCCTTCAGTGTGGCTCTTCCACAAAATACCATGGCCTGGGTGAGTCTATTTTGAAGAAAGTGGCATTCAAAGAGGTTTAAGTTTTAAAAATTCGGCTCTCAAAAGAAATGTCAATGGTTGTGCTGTTGATAGCTGGCTCTGTGGACTAGTGAGTTTGCCGACCACTGGCCTAGCACAAGGCAGACATAGGAGGGCCGTGGGGGCTCTCGGGGACCGCCGGATTCTGTATGGTTGGAGGGGCAGGTGAGCACCATTGTGCATGTCCCTATCCCCTCCTCAGGGTGGCCTGCCAGCAGGGTGGCTGCAGTGTGTTCCAGGACATGTCACCCGAGCCCGTTTCTGCCAAACAAGGGGAACAAGCAGGATCAGCAAGGCAGTAGAGCACGCACCAGGCCTCCCCTCCCTGAGCCGCTGCCCCCGCCGGGTAGCCAGTGCTCTGACGTCTTGGGCACTGAGTCTGCTCCCACCGCCTGCCCACACCCCCCGCACACAGTCCACACAGAGCCTGTGTCTGCGTGAGGCCGCTGTTCCTAGACTGGAAGCGACAAGCATCTCTTCCACCACAAGGGCATGAAACTAGAAACCAACTACAGAAGGAGACTGGGAAACACATAAATAGGCGGAGACCAAACAACGTGCTGCCAAGCAAACAATGGATCAAAGAGGAAATCAAACTAAAATTCAAAAACTATCTTGAAACAAATGAAAAGGAAAATACAACTTTACAGAATGTATGGGATGCAACAAAAGCAGTTCTAAAAGGGAAGTTCGTAGCCAGACAAGCCCACTCAAGAAGCAAGTTCAACATCACTTTATGATGAAAACACTCAACACAGTGCACAGAGAAGGAACACAGCTCAACATCATAAAAGCCACAGATGACAAGCCCACAGCTCACACCATACTCAGTGAGTATGTCTGTCCTGTCCCCAAGGATCAGGACAAAACAAGAATACCACCTTCACCACTTCTATCCAACGAGGTACTGGAAGATCTACCCACAGTGGTCAGTCCATACAAAGGAAAGGCATCCACATTAAAAAAGATTAAGTAAAACTATCATAACCTGCAGATGGTATGACACCCCGTGTAGAAAACCTGAAAGAGCCCACCAGAAACCTACAAAAGACCCCAGCAAAAACCTACAAACAGGGAGTTTGACGTAAGTCAACTTGCAGAATACAGAATCAATATACTCGTTGCATTTCTGTACATCGGTAATGAAAAAATCCGAAGAAACATGATCACATTTTAATTGCATCAAAAGGTATAAAATATCTAGGAACAAATGTAACTGAAAGACCTGTAGTCTAAAACCTGTATGACATTGAAGACGATACAAATAAATGGAAGAACATAGCTTGCTCATGGATTGGAAGGATTAATATTGTCAACATGTCCTTACTACCTAAAGCGATATATAGATTCAATGCAATCTCTTAAAATACCAATGGCATTCTTCTCAGAATTGTAAAAATTAATCCTAAGGTTTATTTTTAACCACAAAGACCCCAAATAGCCAGGGAAATCTTGAGGGGAAAGAAACAAAGTGGGAGGTAACACCTCCCTGATATTAAACTATACTACAAAGCTACAATAACCAAAAGGGTATGGCTCTGATATAAAACATATACAGATAAATAGAATAGACCAGTGAGCCCTCACTTATATGGTGGATAATCTACCACAACAGAGGCAAAGATACGCAGTGGGTAAAGACAATCTCTTCAGTAAGTATGTCTGGCAAAATTGAACAGATTCAAAAATAAAATTGAGCCACTTTCTTATATCACATCTATAATAATAGAAGCATAATATGCTAATTCAACCAGACAGCTGAACAACATTCTAGAAGTCCTTTTGGGTGACCTTCTGGATGAAGCCAGGGCTGTGAGGGACAAGGCAAGCTGCCATGGCTGCAAGGGTCTAGCCCCTTGCATGAGTTACGTGCATCAGGCCTCTAGTATAAAAACAAACTCAAAATGGATTAAAGACTTAAATGTTAGACCTGAAACCATAAACCTTAAAAACATAGGCAGTAAATTCTTTGACATTGTTCTTAGCAATACGTTTTTAGATATCACCTCAGGCAAGGGACACAAAAGAAATAAACAATGGGACTATATCAAACTAAAAAAAATTTGCGCAGCGAAGGAAACCAACAAAACAAAAGACAGCCTACTAAATGGGAGCATGACATGGGAGAATGTATTATTCACAAAGGACACATCCCATACAAGGTTAATATCCAGAATACATAAAGAACTTATACAAACTAACATTTTAAAAATTCCCATTTAATAGATATTTCTCCCAAGAGGACACACAGATGGCCGACAGACAGATGAAAAGGTGCACAAGGTAATTAATCAGAACCACAATGAGAGATCACCTCACACCTGCCAGAACGGCTACCATCAATAACTCAACAAATATCGAGTACTGACGAGGATGTGGAGAAAAAGGAACCTTCATGCATTGTGAGTGGGATTTTAAATTGGTGCAGCCACTGGGAGAAATAGTACAAAGGTTCCTCCAAAAGAAATTAAAAATAGAGCTGCCATATGATCCATCAATTCCACTTCAGGGTATCTATTTAAAGAAAACAAAAGCACTAATTCAAAAAGATATATGCAACCTGTGCTCATTGCAGCATTACTAGTAATAGCCAATATATGGAAGCAACCTTGGTGTCCATCGATAGAAGAATAAATAAAGAAGGTGTGGTACACATATACAACAGAATATTATTCAGCAATAAAAATGAAAGCTTGCTATTTGTGACAACATGAATAGATGGAGAGGATATTATACTAAGTGAAATAAGTCAGACAAAAAAGGGCAAATACTGCATGATCTCATATGTGGGATCTAAAAGAAAGAAAATAAATGCGTAAACTAAACAAAACAGAAACAGACCCACAGATACAGAGAACAGCAGAGGTTCCAAAGAGTAAGGATGGTGGGATGGGAACTAAAAAATAAAATAAAATGGAAGGAGCTCACCTCATTCAAAGATGAGCACCAGCCGAAACAGAACCATTCCAGACACTTCACATTAAAAAATGCAGGGAACAGGAACAACAAAAGGATCATAAAAGCCCTCGGCAGAAGCAAGTCCCAATAAAATATTACCCCAAATTCAATGACATAAACACCGTGATAAAATAAGGGAACAAAGGGGCAATACAGGAGATAATAAAAGATTAGGACATTCGCTTGTAGAGCTCAGAAAAGGAGCCGAGATGGAAAGCTAAAAAGGCCACAACAGAAGTGCAGGCCAGACGGAAGCAGCACGCCGAGATGAAGGCTGTGAGTGCACAGAACTGGACACGGTGCAGGTGGAGGGAAGGAGGCGGCTAGGAAACAGCAATCACACAGAGTTCGAGGAGGATCGAGAGAAAACAGAACGGGGCAAAGTAGATACCACACAGCATGACAGGAAGAGGGGGTGCGTGTTTCATAAACAGAATGGAGGCCTGGTGCACAGATTCCTGCGCCAGTGGTCCCTCGGCCTGGCCTGAGGGGATCAGGGCGGAAACCAGCTCTCCGACATCCCCTGAGGGGTCCCGGATTGGGAGAGGGTGCAGGCCAGGCCAAGGGACCCCACCCGTGCACCATCGGGGCCGGGGAGGGACCGTGGGAGGGCTCTAGGGTGTATCCTTCCCATCTTGCCCAGAACTGATTGGCTGGACCCCAGTAGCAAGCTAACCTACCAGTCAGAGCACCTTCCCCTGATGGCCAATGCGCATCACAGCTACTGGGCAAACGGTTAAGCGGTCCCTTCGGCTTTTATAGACAGAGATGTGTGGTATATGTTTACATGTGTGTTTATGTACATAGAGTACACATAAATATTATATTCAATGTCTATTTTATACACATCTCACACCTGCCCTAGGAAAGCCACAGAAACAAAGCCCGTTGAAATTGCTACAATGTCACACAGGGAACTGGGAACATACTTGCCTCCATGCACAGGACTGGGTGCCTGGGGCATGACCGAGCATGTATTTTAAAAAAATAAAGGGGGAAGGGAAGGGGAAGGGGAAGGGGAAGGGAAGGGGAAGGGGAAGGGGAAGGGGAAGGGGAAGGGGAAGGAGAAGAAGGGAGGGAGGGAGGGAGGGAAGGAAGGAAGGAAGGAAGGAAGGAAGGAAGGAAGCAAGCTGATCTCACGTGGGTCCCACTTCCATGCAGCCCGTTGCTCAGCCTCAGCACAGCCCCAAAGCAGGTGTGCGCAGGTGAGGAGGCAGCCAGGTTATGAGGTAAGCGCACTTTCCACGCCTCCCCCCTCAGCTCTGCGGGGTCCCTGCCCCAGCGGCTCCACCAGTCACCTGCACCCACTGCCACCTCCACAGACCACAGACACCGCCTCCTCCTGCCGGCCTCCCAGCTCGGGCGTCACCCGCCTCCTGTCGGAATCCGCCCCATGCAGTGCGGCCCGGGCTGCGGTGCCCGTGGCCGCGGGAGAGAAGGCTGGGTGGCCTAGGCTGCAGCACACGCGCACCTGCATTCTCTCCTCAAGGCCACCGCACATGCTGTTCCCTCTCCCTGCGTGCTCCCTGTCCCTGACCCCCGCCTCCACTCTGCCCGTCCGCTTCCGGTGCCAGGTGTCTCCATGCTCATCCCCAGGCCTCACTCAGAAATCACACACACTCTAGGCTCCTCCCCTGCCCATGACTGGCTCCTAGGCCCCAAGCAGGTCCTCCAGGAAACGCTCCCCTCTGACAGGCGCTCAGATCACACCCGCTGCCACCTGCTCACCTGTCTCCACTGCAGCCTGTCAGCTTCCAGAAGCCAGGCTGCGTGCACTGCCCCGCAGAGCATCGGGCACACAGTAGGTACACAGTATGCAGTAAGACCTGTCAAGTGCATGGGTCTCGGATGACTTCCCAAGGCCACGTTCACGTTCCCTGTGGGGAGCTGGGTCTGTGCTCAGGCAGTGTCCACCTGACCTCTGTGACCTTCCCAACTTAACCATGGACAGGAGCTGAGGAGGGCCATCCCTCCAGCACAGACAGGATGCAGCCGCCGCCTCGGAGAGCTCTGCTCCCAAGGCCCCTGGGAGGGGAGCAGAGGGAAGGCTCAGGTCCAGAGGTGGATGCAGAGGGTCCGGGGGGAGTGTCTAGGCAGCAGAGAGAACAAGCTGCCCAAGGCCTCAGGCTGTTTGGCGATTTATCAATGCTCTCTGAGTGAAAGCATTATTATTAGTTTGCATATTTATAGTGTGCCCTCTAGTTATTA
Organism: Pipistrellus kuhlii; assembly: GCF_014108245.1. NCBI lineage: Eukaryota > Metazoa > Chordata > Mammalia > Chiroptera > Vespertilionidae > Pipistrellus > Pipistrellus kuhlii. The sequence goes on along the minus strand of NW_023425534.1, from coordinate 2,345,987 downwards.
ATGGTGATATAACGCCAGCCGAGAAAACCCGGGGACCTTGGAAATATTTACATAGCAGCATAATTAAGACTAAGAGCTGAGGCGCCCAGGGATCCTCCTGCTTTTCCGGGAGAGAGAAAGTAGGACATTCTGACTTCACACTCTGCCCAGAGACCCTCCCCAAACCGGACCAGAGGACGCCCTGGCCCTGCCCCGCGGTCTCCCTCCGATGCCAGAACGTGGACAGCACGTGAAACCCCTTCCCCGCCGACTCTGCCCAGACCTTCAAAGTGGTGACCCCCCTCTCCTCCTCCCTCCCGCAGAGCAAGCGTGTGGGGAGGGGCCACGGCAGGGCATGCCCACCAGGCCAGGCTGCTCCAGAACCTCACCACCCAACATCCCCGGGGGAACTCTGAGCCTGCAGGCCGAGGGCCCCTTCAGTACAGACAGCGCTCTGGTGACAACAGCAAAGTCACCCCCACACCATTGGGGCCCCTGAGCCCCGCACTGGCCAGATGGGAAGGATCAGCTCAGCCAAGAAGGAGATGGCATCCCACCCAGCCCTGCCCCCCCTTGCTCCTTCCTTCCCCCAGAAAACCCACACGTTCTGCGGGGTGATTTTCTTCATGAGCATCTTTTACGATGTGTTTTATAATAAACGTGGGATGCTGTGTGTGTATGGCCACTGCGACATGGAGCAGCCTGGGAGCACAGCACGGAGGGAGAGTCCAGGGCAAAGAGTCACGTGTGGCATGACCTGAGACATGACTGTCCAGAGGCGGCAGACCACAGAGCCAGAGGGGGGTCCGCTGTCATTGGGGCTGGAAGGGATAAAGTACTTGGGGGTGACGGATTGTGGTGATGCTTACACAATTGTGAGTACACTAAAATGGCATACACTAAATATACCACTGGCTTGAACACTTTATTTTTTAAAAATATATCTTTACTAGAAATTCAGGCATTGGAATGGGGGCCCCTCAGCCTGGCCTGCCCACTCTCACAGTCCAGGAGGCAGGAGGTGACCCAGTGATCAAGGGAAGGCAACGCCCCCATCACACTCTGCTGCTGCCACTGCCAGCAGCACAAGCCTCCGCCAGCCCTGGTTACCTGAGCCTCAGGTGGCCCTGAGCCGGTAGGTAGCTGCCATTCCATTCAAGGCTTGCCTGTGCTCAGGCCTGCCCTGAACAGCTGGGAGGCTGAGGGCACTGGGGGACTCCAGAGGCAGGTTTGCCGCATGCCTGCTGCCCCAGCAGGGCTGAGGGGACTGGACACTGCCATCTTGTGGCTGTGGGCACTGCCATCATTGAGGGTGGGGCAGCCAATTAGCATATTCCCTCCTTATTGGCTGTAGGCACCACCAACTTCTGCGACAGCAGGAGAGTCAATTAATATATTCCATCTTTATTAGATAGGATTGATTTCAGAAAGGAAGGGAGAGGGAGAGAGAGAAACATCAATGATAAGAGAGAATCATTGACCAGCTGCCTCCTGCACACTGGGAGTGGAGCCCACAACCAGGCGTGTGCCCTGACCAGGAATCGAACTGTGACCTCCTGGCTGATAAGTCAACGGGCATCTGCTGAGCCACACCTGCCGAGTGACTTGTACACTGTAAATGGGGGGATGGTAGGGTATATGAGTTACTGTATATCTGGGGGGAGGGTTTAGTGCCGGGAGAAATCCCCTTCCCGGGCTGGGCCTGCCTTAGGCCAGCAGTCACTCCGGCGGCCCCCAGCAGGCGCGGGCAGAGTGTGGCCCTGCACAGCCTTCCCGCCCTCCCGGAGGCCTCCCCACGCCCCCACCGCCCGCCCCTCCGGAGGCCCTGCCTGCTCTGAGCACAGAAGCCGCTGCCAGGAAGATCCCCAGACTGAAAATCTGCATTCCACGCAGGACAGGAGCGGTAAGTAATGCCAGACGCGGCGTCGGCTGGCAATAAATGTCAGCGGCTCCGAGGCCCCGCCACCAGCTCCACGATATGCAAATGCGGCTTTTGTCACCGCCGCACCAGCCCTAATAACTCCCCGAGTGGAAATGTTCTCATAAAACCGCCATAAAGAGCCCCTGGCTTTATCACCACTAAGTTTTCTTTGCTTGTTGTCAGGACTTTCTCCTCAAAGCTGCTTAGCCGACAGGCGGACGGCATTCTTTCCTTCAGAGGACTCGGGGCCATGGGGCCAGCCCCCCTCCAGCTGGAGCAGCCCGCTCAGCTGCCCGCCCCCCCCAGCCGAGGGGCTGATAAACCTCACTGCCCCCCTCCAGCTGGAGCAGCCCGCTCAGCTGCCCGCCCCCCCCAGCCGAGGGGCTGATAAACCTCACTGCCCCCCTCCAGCTGGAGCAGCCCGCTCAGCTGCCGGCCCCCCCCCCCAGCCGAGGGGCTGATAAACCTCACTGGCCTCCTGCGGCCGGCGGGGGTGGGATGCATTGCCTCAGCCTGCCGGCTGGTGGACAGGAGTGTAAAAAGCGCCTTGTTTATAACGAGAGCGCCTCTGCCCCGGGTTAGACCCCGCCTTGTGCCACACACACTCCTTCCTGCTCCTGTGAGGGCACACAGCAGCACCCATAAGCACACACGGGCATGCACCCACAGGCACTGGAACACACATGCAAACATGCACTCGTGCACACAAGTACACACACACACACACACACACACACACACACCGTGCTGCTTCCCCGAACAGCATACACCTCACATGCCCCATGTAGGGCCCCCGGGCCCCCCAGCCGGGCGGTGGTGCAGAGAGCCCCGTCCCGGCCCCGCACCAGGCTCCCCGGTAAGAAGGCCGGGGAGGTCCCCAAGACCAGGCCCGGCCACCGGCTCAGACCCTCAGCTCGGGACAGCGTCCCCCGCGGCCCTGCCCGGCTCCCAGGCCCTTACAGAGCCGGTCAGGCCAGAGGACCAGGCCCACAGCCAACTCGTCTCTGCAGAGAAGCCTGGTCCTCCTTCCAGAGAATTCCTGGTGCCTCCTCCCAGCGAGGCCCGCTCCCTGCCTCCACCAAAGGCCCGGAGAGGAGAGCCCAGCCACCAGACAAAAGGCGCAAAGTTTCCTTTAAAAACGCAGACGGGGTGGGCCGTCGCTGCGGCTTTACGGCCATGAGCCTGTGGGGGCAGGAGAGAGCACGGGTGGCCTCTTTGGGGTGAAGTGCACCCTCAGAGCGGCTCCAGCACCGCACACCTGAGGGCAGCAGCCCTGACCACACATTTCCGCCCGGCAACAGAGACCGAGGCCTCAGGAAAGGCGGCCTCCAGGTGGACAGCCGGCTCCCAGGATGCTGCACCCCAACCCAGAGCTGCCAGGACCCCACCGGGCCTCTGGGGGATGAGGCAGGCAGCCAGCCTCCAGGCGCTGCCCATCGTCCCAAGAGGGCTGTCCCCCCGACGCCGTCAGGCCTGGACGGGGTGAGGGGCCTCCTCTCCTCCCACAGGCCAGGGGCAGGGCACACCGACCTCATCCCAGGGTCCCTCTGGCCCGTACCCCCGCTGGGAACACAGCCCCTGCCGGTCCGGCCTGGGGGAGGGTTGCAGACCCCGCGGCTCCTCCCTGCCCCCTTCTCCTCCTGGCAGCTCCGATTCCTCTTCTTGTGGCTTTAAATGTCACGTCCTCCGTCAGAGGAAACGTCCTGCACGACAAGTCTGAGGCGGCTCCTCGAGGCGTCCAGTCCCAGAGCAGCCCTCTGAGGAGGGGGGAGGTCGGGGCTCAGGGGCCCAATAAATCTCCGGTCACACTGCAGCGCTGGGGGTGGGGGGACCAGGAGCGAGAGGGCGGGGCCAGAGAGGGAGGGAAGGGCCAAGAGGATGGGGCCAAAGGGGAGGGGCCTGGCAGGGAGTCGGGGGAGGGTTGAGGGCCACAGGGAGGGCTGGACACCCCTCCACCCACTCGCAGGCCTAGGTCCCGGGGCCCACAGCCAGGCCCACCTCCCAGCGAGGACCAGCTGGGGAGGGGCGGGCTCACAGGAGGGGTCTGGGGAGGCAAGGCTGGGGGGGAAAGGCTGGGGAGGCCTGGCACCTGTGTGTCTCCTTCCCCCGCGCTCTGTGCCCAGCGCAGAGCAGACGCTCCGGGCATGTTTGTGAAGTGAACAAAGGGAGGTGCCTCCCAGAGGCCTGACGGCTCAGGCCAGCAGGCGAGGATGGCGGGTACCGACGCCGCCCACACAGACGGGCACCAGGGCAGGGCAGCACATCAGTGGGACCCTGCGGAGGGCACTGAGGCTGGGGCTCGGACGTGACAGAACAGGACAAGACGCTTCCCATCCCTGACGACCCCCACCCCCACCCCGCCTGAACCAGGGCAACCACCTGCACAGAGATCCCTGCCCCCTGCCTGCCCTCCCGCCCGGGACACCCCCAGAGCCACCTCCCTACGGCAGAGGCTGGCATGCGCCAGAGAGGCGAGCCTGACCCTCCTCTGCAGCCAGTTCCCACGCCTCCACAGGGCCGGGGCCTGGTACCCGTGTCCTCCGGAGGCTGAGAATGAACAGCCGTGATCGATGCGATCAATCCCTCAAAATGTTAAAAACCTGGGAAAGGTCACCGCCGGCACCTCCTCCACTCGGGAATAATCCGCTCCCCACACCCCCCAACTCCAGAGGGACATGCCAGACTGAGCCCTGGGTCCTCAGGCCCCTCAGCCCCAGGACCACACGGGGCCACAGGGATGACCGCGGGGGGCCCTGGGACCACCAGCCCCGCCCCTCGTCACGGTCTTAGCGGCACCCCGTTCCGTTTGGCTCCGCCCCCGGCCATGATGGTGAGGGGCCTCCAGGCCCGAAGGCCGCAGGGACCGGGCGGCGTGAGGATGGCAGAGAGCGCACCGCCCGAGACCCGGGGCCGCAGTGCCCGTCCTCAGGGGAAGCCGCCCTGCGCCGCTGAGCCGAGCTGGCCTCTGTGGCTACGACAATGAACCCTCAACGGCACTGCAGCCCAAACGCTCCCAAACCTTCCTCAATGCAGGCAAGAGTTTTAAAAAGCGAAAGCAGAATGAACCCCCCGATGCCCCCTGGTAAGAAGCACCAGTCGTGTGCAAAGGCTGCTGGGGGCAGACCTGCCTGCCTGTCCGGCGGGAGCAGCTGGGTTTCACGTCCCAGCCCTGCCACATCTAGTTACGTGACAGGGGACGTCACAAACCTCTCCTGGCCTCAGTTTCCCCAGGTGTGCCATGCAGAGCACGGAGCTGATCCCGGGCCTGAGGGAAGGACCACACGAGCTCATCCGTGGGAAGGCCTGAGGCCTCTGGAAGAGTCTGTGGAATTAAATCAAATGCAGTCACCCAGCCAGTCAGTCCTGTGCTCTTCACCATTAATTGGGCACCCACTGTATGCACAGCACTGTGCAGGCGCGAGGACACAAGCGAGCAGCAGAGGCCGGCGGGAGAGTCCTGTCGCTGGAAGGAGAGACTCGTACACAAGCACATCGAGTCGGCCGTGACGAGACTCTCCTGGGGGCCCGCGGGGCTGCGGGAGCACCGAGGGCGATTAATTTTGTTTGGGGGCTGGAGGAGTCTTCGCCGAGGAGGTGACATTTGAGCCGGACTTTGAAAGACGAGCTCTCTGCCGACCTAAATCTGGACCCAGTGCCAAGAGAGCCGGCCTGGAAAATCAATCCCGCCGCCCGCCGCCCGCCGGGAGGGGCGGTCAGCACAGCCCGGCTTCCCGGGCTCCCCGCCTGCAGGGCAGACACCCCGGCTCCTCCCGGCCACGGGCCCGACGCCCTGGAGGCCACGCCAGCCCCGGTGTGCAACCTGCTGGTGTTCCCGCTGTCCAGCCGGGCGCTTGCCTCCAGACAGGAGCACCCTGCTCGGAGCAAATGGCCCTGTTTTCACCCCTAGAATGCAACCTGCAAGTTCTCCCTCCAAGAATAAAAACAGCCACGATGGCTTTCGATCGCAGCCTTCCTTTGCAGAATGCTTGATGGATTCCAAGAGGGAAGAATCCAGAGTATCGGTCAAGGGCAGGGCTTCACCGATGCTCTGCCACCAGGGACCCGGTGACCTTGGGCTGCTTCTTCAGCGTCTCACGTCTCAGTTTCTGAACCTGTGAGATGGAGTAACAGGGCTGCTGTGGGGTGAAATGACTGAGAGGGCAGGCGTCTGGAGCGGGATCCGCCCCACAGGGGGCGCCCTGGGTGCCGGTGGGCTCCTGTGTACTTCACGCCTCCCCGGCTCGCTGCTCTGGGCAGGCACCAGCTACGGGGTCTGCAGGAGGACAGCCCTGGACTTGAATCCTGGCTCAGCTCCTGGCTGACCATGTGACTGCGGGCCAGTGCCTTGCCCTCCAGGCAGGTGGGACGGTCAGGGTCACCCCGTGGGCCGCCGAGAAGCTCACGGAGACGGCGCAGGCCGGTCACACCAGCCGCGCTCAGCAAACGCCTGCTGCTGTTATGAATGGCACGTTTCCCGGGCACCTAATTCCGAGGGGCCGTCTCCCCAACAGGGCTGCGACCTCCTGGGAGTCTGGAGCACGTCCCACTGGCCCTGCAGCACGGACCGTGCGAGTCTCAGGGACCCCGGGCCTGCCCTGACCCGCAGACCCATCCCCCGGCCCCCACATCCTGTCATCCCCACATGTCCCCTCCCGCTGGCGTTATCCGAACGGCCGTGTGGGGGGATTCCGGGTGCTCTCTCCTCCCAGAGCGGGCAGACGGAAACCCGTGCGGTTTTCCACGCGCACGGAGCCGGTGGGAGCGTGTTTGCGGGCCCCGGCAGAATCGCTGATGTTTCCAGTTGTCGGTGGCAAAGACTCCGCCGAAAAGACTCAAGGTCAAGAGACCAGCATGGGTCTGGGCAATCTGTACCTCTTAAAGCAGTGACAAATACGTTATTTAATCTTAATGAGCCTTTCTGCCTCTCAGATCTAATTACGGCATTATCAAGTGCCGCTCGGAACGGCAGGTGGCTTCTCGGGACGCGGGCGAGGCCCGGCACGCGCATTTTTCGTGAATACTAATCACCGCTTCACACCCCTCTCCGCTGGAAAACACAGAAACTTCGGCAACCGAGGAGGCTGGGCTGCGGGAAGCACCCGCGGGGGGAGCGCGCGGCCACGCGGCTTAATTAAAAGGAATAAATACTGGGCGGCCAGCCCGGCGGAGACAGCTCGGGACACCGCAGAGGCGCGTGGACGCGGGCCGGGCCGGGCCGGGAGGAGCTGTTCGATGGCAGGCTTGTTGCATCGCATTCAAATCCCCCAGCTGGCCCGCCGTTCAAAGAGAACGGTTCCGCCAACAGATTTCCTGGGTGACGGACTTCAGCAATAGGCCTGGCGCCCGAGGTCCCCGAGGACGCGGGCCAGGAGCCCGTGCACGGACAGGCCCGGGAGAGGCCCGCAAATCACCGGGAAGCTGTCGGGGAGGAGAGGCGGCCGCCGGGCCAGGCCGGATGGAGGGAGGAGGCAGGGCTGGGCCGGGCTGCGGTGGGAGCTCTGAGGGCCAGAGCAGTGGGAGTCGCCGCAGGCCACGCCTTGCCTCCTGCCGGCCGGCCTGCACGGCATCCGGGGTCTGTGCGGTGTTCCCTTATTTTGAAAATGGTTACCGCGGGCCGAAACGGGCTTGGCTCAGTGGATAGAGCGTCGGCCTGCGGACTGAAGGGTCCCAGGTTCGATTCCAGTCAAGGGCATGTATCTTGGTTGTGGGCACATCCCCAGTAGGGAGTGTGCAGGGCGTGAACAGATGCCTTTTCTGACGGAGGAAGCCATCAGTGACCTGGAGGGAGGCACACGCTGGAAAGGTCAGCGGCCTGCCCGCCCTCCAGCAGCCACCCCCCCGGAGCCCACCCAGGCGAGGAGGGCGGAGGTGGCCAAGGAGGTGGCAGCATCCCAGATGCCCATCCTGCTCAGAAACCGGTGCCCTCGGTGCTCCCTGTTCCAGCTTGTGACCGGGGCTCAGGTCCCTGAGCTCCGGGCTTTGGTCTCCTGTGTGGCCTTGGGCAAGTGGCTTAACCTCTCTGATTCTCTGAGGGTCTCATGGTAGAGTCCCCACCAGCAGCTGTTCTGTCCGAGGTCCGAGCTTGGACAGAGAGACCGCACCATAAACAGAGACGCCTATTCCCTTCTGCAAAGCAAACCTGAGGCTGGGGATCGGCCAGAGTAACCGTGTCTGTCTGGGGTTGGGCGGGGATCTGAGAGACCCTCGGATAATGAAATGTTGGAACTTGTGGGCCAACTGGGACCACGCTTTGGTTTGTGGGAAAGAAGGAGAGGGTGATGGGAAGAGAATTAAACGAGAGTCCCCACCCACCGCCTGGACGGAAGCGCAGGCAGCTCTGCCTGGACGGGTGCCTCCCGAGGGCAGTGCCAGGCTGACCGGCCAGGCGAACTCTCCGTGAAATGATGAGCACACAGGCGAGGACTAATGACGTGTGCCGAGGGCTGGTGCCTGTCAGCATCGGTCCCAGGAGGGGGCTGAGCCCGACCCCACCCTCAGGCCCCGCAGTCCAGACCCCCCTCCACAGAGCCAGCCCCCGGCCCCTGGCCCCCCCTCCACAGAGCCAGCCCCCGGCCCCCGGCCCCCTCCACAGAGCCAGCCCCCGGCCCCCGGCCCCCCTCCACAGAGCCAGCCCCCGGCCCCCGGCCCCCCCTCCACAGAGCCAGCCCCCGGCCCCCCCTCCACAGAGCCAGCCCCCGGCCCCCGGCCCCCTCCACAGAGCCAGCCCCCGGCCCCCCTCCACAGAGCCAGCCCCCGGCCCCCGGCCCCCCCTCCACAGAGCCAGCCCCCGGCCCCCCCTCCACAGAGCCAGCCCCCGGCCCCCGGTCCCCCCTCCACAGAGCCAGCCCCCGGCCCCCGGCCCCCCTCCAAAGAGCCAGCCCCCGGTCCCCCCTCCCACAGAGTCAGCCCCCGGCCCCCGATCTCACTTCGCGCTGGTGTTCACGCAGCATCACGCTCGGCCATTTCATGGGGGATTCTGTGCTGTGAGAACCAAGAAGCTCATAAAAAGGGGGGAAATGGGATGAACGTTGCTTTGAAAAGGCCCTTCAAAGGCTGTAAAGTGCAGTGACTTTCATACCTGGGTTTTCCATCCTGTACCTGAGTTCCTCAGTCACGGGGACCCTGGGCCCACGGAGGTGACAGGGAGGGAGGCGAGGGGTTCCTAGGTCGGGGACGTGGGTGATCCTGGGACAGGCTGGCCATGCGGGTCACGGGGCGCGTCCTAAGCAGCCGGCCACGAGCCGGGAAAGACCTGTCGCTGGGCAGGACCTGGTGCTGCGGGCACTGGGCCTGTGAAGCCACGGCCTCCGTGTGACGGTGACAGCGAGCGCCCGCCCCCGGGAGGGGCCGCAGGCGGGGGACAGAGCACACACCATGCGGCCGCTGTGGTCCTGGCCACGTTCCCAAGGCCAGCCCTGCCTCTCCGCGCCCTTCCGGGCCTGCACCATTCCTAAGGGCCGGAGCCGGGCATGGCAAAGGGAGAATGCTCTCCAGAGCTTCTAGAGTCTTCTCTCTCTCAGACGGGGCTAGAGTCCACGTGGGGACTCCATGGTGAGTTCCTGGAAGCTAGAACAGCGACGGAGAGAGAAAAGGCCGGACAGCCACAAGATGGCCACTGGGCCAACATTACACAGCACGTTTGCAAAGAGCGTTTAATACGAGGGAAAAGCTCGCGATGGGTTCCAGGGAAGAGTGCGCCGTCAAACACACGGTCCCAGTGTTACAAATAAGGCTGCAGCAGAAAGGGCCGGAAGAAGGCGGCGGGACTCATGGCTCTGGGGGTGAGGGCGGAAGATCCCCATTTTCCTCCCAGTTCTCTCTGTGTTCCCCAAATTCTCTGCAGTGAACGATTATTTCCATAACTGGGCTGGTCATGGTAAAATGGATATTTAGGAGTCATTTCTTCCCCAAGGAAACACCTCCCCATCTTATCCCATTTGAAGCCAAACACGCCAAGGGGCCCAGTGGCTCCCTTTCCTCCGGGACTGTGACCACAGACAGAGGCCGCCGGGGGCGGGCAGCGGGGACCTGAGGGACAGAGGCGGGACGGGTGGGACCTGGGTGCACTGAGGCTCGGGGAATAGCAAGGGGCTGCAGGGAGGGGCAGGGAGCCAGGCCAGACACAGAGAAGGAGAGCAGCACCCACTGCCATTGCCCACCCGCCCCCAGTTTGCATGGCACACCGCCCAGCTGTCCAGCGCCCCACAGTTCACAGGGCACCCTCACACTGAACTCCACACCACCGTCTGCAGGGCCGTCACCCGGGCCCCCCAGGCTGACGGCCGAGGGAAGGGCACGTCTCAGGACAGGGCGAGGTCTCCACGCTGGCCTTGGCATGAAGGGACGGGGCCGGGGCCTCTCTGCGGGCCCTCTGGGGAGCTGAGCCCGACGGGAAAGGAGGAGGGAGAACAGAACGGTCCCCTTGGGTGCCCTCACCCCTGGACATCAGGAGGAGGCCCAGGTTCTCAAGTGCCAATGCTGGGCGAGGGCTTTACCGAGACTGTCGCTTTGGGTTTTCCCAAGAGTCCCCTGAGGCAAAGTTGCATTTTATAATACCCATTTTACAGACAGAAAAACTGAGACATTTGTTCCTTCAACCAGAATCCATTGCATTCAATATGTCAGGCCCATACGAGGGACTTCCCATGCACATCCCAGTTAATCCTCACAATACCCGCTGTGAGATAGGGAATCGTTCCCAAAACGCAGAGATGAGCAAGCCAAGGCTCAGAGAAGTTCAGTGACTTACCTAAAGGCACACAGTAAAATGCAAAGCCAGCATTTGGGAATGAATGGGTGGGTAGATGGATGAATGAATGGGTGGGCAGTTGGGTCAGTGAATAGGTGGATAGATGGGTGGATGGATGGATGAATGGATGAAGGAATGAGTGGGAAGATGGGTAGGTGGGTGGGTGGATAAATGGATGGAGCAGTTGAACCTAGGTCACAGTCACTCAGATGAGCCTACTCTCAGTTTGACAAGGTGGAGAGTCAACACACACATGCTCCTATTTCACTAAATCAACAGAGGCGCCCATTGGGAGAGCTGGGGTCTAGGGACAATGTCCGACTAAGCTGGACCTGTGCAGCACACACGGGTTCCAGTCGGCCTCCGCGTGGTTTCGCTGTGTGGTCTCGGCAGAGTAAGCCACCGTCCAAGTCTGTAAGTCCCCTCCCGGCCAGTGGGGGCAGCACCAGCACTGCTGAGGCTGGTCGCGAGGCCGGGATGGGACGCTGACACAGAAGTCCTGCCACCGCTTCGTGATCAGTGCGGGTCACGGCCCTGCCCTTCTCCGTTTTCCCGCCCGGCAGCTCTGGACAGTCCCAAAAATAAACTTGGACTGAGAGGAAGAAACTGAGGATCAAAGATACTAAACTGTGTGCTCAAGGTCACCCAGAGAGCGAGCTGGCAGGGTCAGACCCCCACGTCCAGGTTCCACCTGCTCCGACCCAGGTCCGAGGACCCCGGCAGAGAGGGCCTGAGGGCAGGCTGGGTGGCTTCCTCCACAGCCTGTCTACAGCCCTTCCTGGCCCTTGGGGCACTGTGCCATCTTGGAGAGAAGCACTGGGCCCTGGGATGGGAAGTCACAGAGGCCACGTGGCCTTCCCAGAATCCTCAGCACAGCATCGCCCACACGGTCTACAGAAAGGCGGCCACCCCTGGTGCCTGTCCCCCGGCCCACAGCACCACCCTGAGCCCCCGGAGGGACCCCTGTGATGTCAGCGGGAGAGGCCTCGGTGCCCACTTGGGACCCGCCTGGTTCCAGCCCCGGGGAACGGAGATCAGCAGTACAGACCCCCCAAGCCAGGCACCAGCCCTTCCCTGCTCGCCCCTCATCCCCCTCCCCCCTGGCACCCAGGGGTGGGGCTGAAAGGGAAGCATCTGACCCGTTTCACTGACCCGCCGGCTCTGGAGATCCCGTGGGGAGTGGATCAGTCACGGGACTGGATTAGTCCGGCTGCTCGCGGTGCGGGCAGGCCGTGCGTGAACAGGACGCTCTCCAGCAGGAAACCAAAGAGGGGGTGACGCGGCGAGGGGACACCTCGGGGAGCGGCAGACCGGGCAGGGCTCGCCCTCGGGGGATGGTGCTTCGCCCATTTCGTTTCCCTTTCACGAATGTCCTTCCTCACTGGCCTCGGGTGCAGGGACAGCAGGAGCGTGTGGGGCCAAAGGCTGGCTCTGCCGTCGGTGAGCCGGGCAGGGAGGTGCGGCTCAGCACCCAGGAAGCCCCGCCGGCGGCTGGGCAGAGCAGCCATCGATGCTCCGAGTGGCGGCAAGGCAGAGCGATGCCCAGTGAGGACCAGTACAGGCCGTGAGTAAAGTGCCCAGCGCAGAGGGCAGCGGGAGGAAGACAGGAAGCCCACCTGAGGCCGGACCCCTCCTCTATCAGGCCCACCTTCCCCCAGAGGCGGCGAGCCACTGCGCCCCTCTGAGCGCCAGCCCCCCATCAATGAAATGGGACCATGAGGCTCGTCTTCCGTCCGACCTGTCGCCAGAGGAAGGAGGGAGACACTTGAGGACAACATACATGTTAGCTTCCGTTTGGCTCCCTGCCCACACAGGCACGTCTGGGGGATCCAGCCACACAGCCGGAGCTCAGAGCTGCTAGCAAGACTCAGAACTTGTCCTTGAACCCTCTGAATGTCCTCAGCCAGGCTGGCCTTGGCCTCTCTGTGTCGCCACAGACAGAGGTGGCGGCTCAGGGAGAAGCGCTAACCAGGGAACTGAAGGTGGCAGCTCCGTGCCTCGTCAGCTGTGAGTCCGCAAACAACTCCTCTCCTCTGAGCCTCAGTGTGCCTGCCTGTCAGATGGGAATGAAGATTGACTGCCTTAGTGAAATGACGTAAAGATTAATTAAATCATTTATTCCTCCCATTCAACATTGTACTTGAAGTCCTAGCCAGGGCAATAAGGCAATAAAATAAAATAAAATAAAATAAAATAAAATAAAATAATAAAGCACAAGGCTTCCATATTGGAAAGGAAAACTATCTTTACTCGCAGATGAGATGATCTTATATGTAGAAGATCCTAAGGAATCCACATACACACAAAACAAGAAAGCCAACAGAATAAGTGGAGCAAGGTGGCAGGATACCAGATCAGCATATGAAAATCAATTGCATTTTAGACGCTTGCCATGGACAAGTGTAATCACGCAATGAAGGGCTAGTCTACGTGGCCTCGCACAGAGCAGGCTGCCCAGGTGTGTGCTGGTGGCCACCCTGGCAAGATCCAGGGCAACACCGAATAGGGGTGTGCCCACCTCCCAGCACACACAGGCCCTGCCCAGTGCAGCCGGTGATGGCTGGGCACCTGGAGCCACTGGGAGAAGGGCAGCCCAGGCTGCTGGGCCCCAGGAAACAGGAGCGGCCTGGCCTGCAGGGGGCAGCTTCCCTCCCAAGCTCACCGCCTCCTCTGCTGGCTGCACAGAGGCCCCAGGATTTCAATCCCAGGGTTTATCCATCGGCCACACGGAAAGGAATGTTTCCTAAAACTGTCACGCTGCTTGAAATTGCTAAGTACATATATAAGGCCAATGTCGCTGTAATATTAAAAATACTGACTTCGTCTGTATGCCTTTTATTTAAACGGCGGGGCAGCGTGCCGAAGTTGATTAAACATTCTGCTCAGGTGTCTTGTGTGGCCCAGCTACACAGCTGTGAGCAGCCCTCGGAATGCGCAGAAAGCCATTTGTAAAATGGGGTTTTTAAAGGTGGAAGGGAGTCAGGGCATAAGGCAGGCGTGTGTGTAGCCCCTGGCATGACGAGGGGGGGCGGGCCCTGGCACTGAACCCCGCTGGGCAAGGCTCCCCGCAGATGGCAGCTCAGCCCAACGCTCCGCAGGCCGCACAGCCAGCGAGGCCAGCGCCTCAGCTCCATCCCGCCCGATTCTCCCAGCCTGTGGTGGCTGAATGTGCCCGGACCCGAGCCGCCCTCCTCTCTGCTGGCTCCTAGGGGCGCCCCTGCCCCTGCCCAGAGTGCCCACACCTGGCTTCCGGCCCATCCGGGCACTGGCTGGCTGGACGAGGTCACAGCGAGGTCTGGCCGGCCCGTGGTGCCTGCCCCGTCCAGGGGTCAACCGGGGACCCTCTGAGCACCTGACCCGGCTCTCAGCCAGGCGGGCGGTCTCTCACCCAGGACGGCCCTCAGCCCGGGACGGGCAGGAGCGGGTGCACCAATGCCTGGCTCAGCCGCCCCACCCCGGGGGGACCATCCTACGGTGTGCACCTGCCGGCTCTGAGCCCACAGCGGGGCGTCTCACAGACCCCTGCCGGGTCACCCCCAAACACAGCACTGGCCCACATCCACGCCGGGGTCAGGTTCTGGGAAACGGGGAGGCAGCATGGCCTGTACCTCTGGGTCATGAATGGACACGGGCACCTGAGCCCTGAGGGAGCTGGGACCCTCACAGCCCAAGACCTGAGGGAGCCGGGCCTCCTTCTCTCAGACCACCTCCTCCCAACGGCGCCGGCGGCTGCAGTCCATCTGCGGTGCCCACAGGCCTGGACACCTGAGGCTGACTCAGGGCCGCTGCTGGGAGCCCTAAGGGTGGTCCCCTGGGGGGTGCTCTGAGCGGCGGCGGACAGACAGGAAGGCCGGGCTGGCCGTGTGGGCTCCTCCGCAGGAAACGCGGCCAGCACGCCCCGCACACACCGGGAGAGGCGGGCCCACACGGGCAGAGCTGGGCGCTGAAGGAGACAGAGTGATGGTGACACCCGTGGAGTGGACACCTGCCCTGAGCCCCGCTCCCCACGTGACCCACATCTCACCAGGGAGCCCCGATTTCTCAGCCTCACTTTGGACTCCTGGCTCCCCAAGGCCGTCCCCTCTTTACGCTGAAGGACCCGCAGGCCCAGCCAGCCCGGCCCCGCAGGGCCTCCCACAGCCCTGGGCTGGTCAGCTCCAGTCCCCCGCCCTCCAGGAGCTCCCCGTCCAGGGAGGAGCCATTCCTTCACTGGTGCACACGTCCGGTAAGTGTCACAGCATTCTCCTCCCCCCCACCTCCTCCCACTACGTGCTGTGCGCCATGCCAGCTGCTAGGGCACTGAATGGACAGGTGCTCCCCAGGCTGCGGGAGGGGAAGCGTCCCCAGGAGGGAGCAGAGCCAGACTGTGGTGAGGACGAGGCAGGGAAGGAAAGCTCCGAGGGGACCGGACACCCCAGGGACCTGACGGACGTGCCAGTGAAGGAGAATAATGGGTCCCGGGGTCCGAGGGAGGGACTCGCGGCAAGCGGGGACTGAGCAGAAGCCCGCACCCCCAGCCGCAGGGCCAGGGGCCGCTCCCAGCACGGCTCTCCCGCACGGCGGCTCCGGTCCCGCAGTGGACGGGCCGGTGCTGGGCTCCCCCCCCCCCCCCACACACACACACACACACATCTCCATGGTGACTCCGCTATTGGAAAGCAGTCGTGTTTGTTTGCTCTTCCTTCCTGGGCGGAGGCCATGTGATAATTACAAAGCACACGGCCCATTACGTGTTCCAGGCTGTCTCCATCCTCTGCGGCTTCGGAATAATACATAAAATGCTTAATAAAAGCAATGTGGGCAGGAAAGTCATCAGCCTCGCTCGGAAATAGACTCTCTATCAATTCTTGCCCGAGTTGTCCTGATGGCCAGTCCTGCCCGGTCCCTCCCCTCGGCCTGCCATGGGCCCTCGGGGAGACGCCTGCTCCTCTGGCTGCGCCCCAAGTCCCGGTGGCCCCAGGCCTGGTAATGAGCCATGAGGACCCGGGACAGGCCAAGCCATCGCCATCCCTGGGTTTCCCACGCCTGGCCCACAGCAGACACGGAACACGTATGTGCTGGGAGCTGCTCTCTGAGGGCCTCGGATGGGCCAGGACTCCGTGGGGAGCCGGCGTGAACATGGAGACCCGGGGTCAGTGCGGAGTGGCGGGTGGCAGAGGCGAAGGCAGTGTGTCCTCCATGCGCGGCAGCCCTGCCATGCGTCCGGGCAGCTCAGCCACAAAGTCACAATCCCGGTCCAGGCTGGCCTCAAACCCAGAGCCCCCGGGAACACTGGATGCCAGAGGGCTCACGCCAGGCCTCCTGGAGGCCGTGTGGCCAGCACAGAGTGGGATCAGAGTGCAGCCACTGGACGCCACCAGGACCAGCACACGGCGGAGCAGGGCGCTGCCTGTGAGGGACGGCGCTGACCATCAGGCTGTGTCTGTGCCCCAGGCCCGCCAGCCACGCCTCCCACAGACCGTCCACCCTGCCCCCTCCTGCACCCGGAGTGGCTCCACAATAGCGGCTGTGACTCCCCCAAGTTCCTGGGGCCAGGGCCTCACAGCGCCTCCTCTGTCCCCTCACAGCACTGCTCCCCGCAGCCAGCCAGCCTGCTCTAGGGGCCCCAATCCCCAGAGTTTAGGGGGTGCCTAAGCCGTAACCACAAGTGCCAGTCTTCAAGCTCAGAATTGTTGACATCCTCAAACTTTTTTTGAAAAGAGCTGAGTCGCCTTTCTCTTACTTCCTTCATTCTGTAGCAGTAAGTATGTGTGTATATTTACGTCTCCTGCATGGAAAGATGTGATCAAGAGAGCGGGCCCTCGACCTGGCTTCATCACTTCCTACTAACTCAACTCAGTTTCCTCATCTGTGAAGCAGAATGATATCTGGCCCGTGTGACTAAAGAAGATGCTGAACTTAGAAGACTTAGCCTGGTCCTCAACAAGCGGCAGTGATGATGGCAAAGGTGATGCTGATGGTGGTGATGGTGGAGATGGTGGTGATGGTGGTGATGGTGGTGATGGTGGTGATGATACATATATATATTGCCTAAACTGAAAGATGTGATCAAGAGGGCAGGCTCCAGGATCTGGCTTCAAGTCTTACCCCAGTCACTTACTTCAACCTTAGTTTTCTCATCTGTAAAGTAAAGAGAATAACATCTGGCTCATGTGGTTAACGAAGATGATGAATTTAAAAGACTTAGCCTGGTCCTTAATAAGTGGTGATGGTGAGGATGGGGATGGGGAAGGTGATGATGGTGATCAATGGTGGTGATGGTGATGCCAATGATGGTGATGGTGATGTGGCAATGGTGATGACTGGATAATGGTAATAGAGATGATGGTGATGATGATGGTGATGATGGGAAAGGGAATAATGAGGATGGGGATGATGGTGGGGATGATGGTGAGATGGTGGGATGGGAATGGTGATGATGGGGGTGATAGAGATGATGGTGATGATGGTGGTGATGGTGATGATGGTGGTGATGATGATGGTAATAATGATGGTGATGAGGGGGTTGACAGTGATGATGGTAATAGTGGTGATGATGATGGTGGTGATAGTGGTGATGATGGGGGTGATGGTAATAATGATGGTGATGAGGGGGTTGATAGTTATGATGGTAATAGTGGTGATGATGATGGTGGTGATAGTGGTGATGATGGTGATAATAGTGATGGTGATGATGGTGATGATTGTGGGAATGATGGGATGGGGATGGTGATGATGGGGGTGATGATGATGATGATGATGATGATAATGGTGATGATGATGGTGGTGATGGTAGTGATGATGACGGTAATAATGATGGTGATGAGGGGGTTGATAGTGATGATGGTAATAGTGGTGATGATGATGGTGGTGATAGTGGTGATGGTGGCGATAATAGTGATGGTGATGATGGTGGTGATTTAGATGATGGTGGGATGATGGGATAGGGATGTGATGATGGGGTGATAGCAATGACAGTGATGGTGGTGATGATGATGGCAGTGATGGGGATGGAGGGGTGGGGATGATGGGGTGAGGGTAATGATGGTAGTGAGGGTGATGGGGATGATGGGGATGGCAGTAGGGATAATGGGATAATGATGATGATGGTGGAAGTGATGAGGATGGACTCTCCAATTCACAGGCAAAATCTGATCAATACATGGAAAGCTTGGTGGCTAAACGCCCTGTTCACAACCCGAATCCGTAAGCCAGACTCTGCTTCCTCCCCCGGCCTCCGGCCTGCAGGCTCAGCAGATGCCTCTCCCATCCTTATTCACCGAGGGAAGGTCAGAGGAACCGGCCCCTCCCGGTGCGGCTCACTCTCACAGAAACCTCATCCCGCTCCCACCCACCCCCCCCAGCCTCCCCGCAGCCACACGGCCCGTCAGAGCACTCAGCACCATCCTCCCTCAGCGCACCGCCAGGCCAGCTCCATACGGTAATTTACTTTCGCTGGAAATTCCACCGCTTTGCACTAAATCCCACGGAACACAGGACACCGAGTGGCTTCTCGTGATAAGAAGAGACAGGGCAGGGAAATGGCACATTAGGCGCTGCCTACTGTCTGGCCGTTTCTATCAGGAACCACACCGCCATGGGTGTGGGCTGATGGCACGCTCCCTACTGCCAGCCAGAGCCCTTCTCTGCACTGATGCTCTCCACCCCAGGCGGGTGTGTGCCCAGGGCTTCCTTTTCCAGAAGGTTCTAACAGAAGGCAAACAGGAGGGCAATTCTGGGGGGCCGTCACCCCAGTCCCTGGTCCTCTCACAGCCACAGGGGCAGGGCTCCCGTCCCAGACCTCCTGCCCGCCGAGCCCCCGAGCGTGCCCTCCTGCCTCTGTGGGGTCCCCAGCTGGGGAAGGAGAGGGTCCAGCCCGGGGCTCTGGGGCTCCTCCCCTCTGAGACGCAAGCGGCACGGCCCCCAAGCTCCCGGCAAACGTGGGCCTCCCCAGCAGCTGCCACCTGCAGCCGGAAAGGAAGACCATCATTTCGGCACAGGGAAAAGTTAGCTTCATGCCATATGTGCTTTACAAAAGCCACGTCCCAGTGCCGACCGATGGGGGCGGATCAGACCCTTAGAGGGGATGGCATGGGGTGCCCGGGCTGCAGGCCTCCCAGTGGATCTGCAGAGAGGGAGCAGCCCCCGCGGGGATAAGCACAGGCCCAGAGCAGGACGGGCCCCAGCAGCTGCAGCCCGGGAGCAGCAGCCCGGGAGGAGCAGCCTGCCCGCTGGAATGATAATTAAATACATTTTCCTCATCCGTCACTCTGGCTGCGGTGCCAGGGGGAAGCCGGCACGGCCCAGGGCGGTGGGCAGAGCCTTGGCCTTCCTCGCAGGGAGAAAGGCTTCACCTCCCGCTGGGCGGAGTCCCGCTGACGGTTTCATAACCTCCTCCTCCTCCTCCTCCTCCTCCTCGGACACGTCCGCGCCGCGGGCTGTGTTTCAGACCGGCCGCCAGGGCTCCCGGGAGCTGTCATCAGATTCCCGAATAAAAACTTATTTGGCGAGATTTTCACCACGATTTCTTTTTATGAATCCCAGAGTTAGTGCATTATGGACCAGGTGGCTTCCAGGGTTTTAACACTCCTTCTCCTTTCCTTACCCCCCGACAGCTCCGCCCCCAGCTCAGCGCAGGGAGCCCCTGCGTGGCCCCGGTCCCCAGCCACTGGTACGCGCCCTCACTGGCCCGGAGGTGGAGTTCCGTTGGCTCTTTATTCTGATAGTTAGGGGCGCCTTCCCCCGGGGCAGCCTCCAGGGAGGGGCCCGGGGACCGGACACACGTCAGCGCTTCCTCAGAGCCTGCCTTCCCCTGCAGAACCTTCCAGAACCTTCACTGGAGCGCAGGGCTGGGGAGGGGGGAAGTGAGGGCACCTGGAAGGCGGTGAGGGATTCCAGGAACACAGAGACACGTGGCCAGCCCAGGCAGACCACACTAGTATAATAAGTCTGAATGTTCTAGAACATCCAGAGGATCCCCTGAGGCTCCACACAGGGTGGGCATATGTTCACACCCATGGAACCTCAAGCGCTAAGCCTGACGGGCAGATTCAAGGAGCCTCCACATGCCCTTTCCCAGCCCTGACCCGGGCCCGGGCACCTCATGGGCAGCTGGGACCTGTCCGGTCTGCACTCCTCAGCCGGGACCCCAGCCCGGCCCTTCAGGTCTGTGCCCAGCGTCCGGGGTGCCTTATACACCCCCCTCCTGTCACGGACGCAGGCGCCTGCCCACCAGACCTCACTCAGAGGGGAGACCCCGAGCCCAAGGGCTCCCAGCAGGTCTGCCCAGCACAGGAGCCGCTTCTGAAACCCACGGCGACGCCAAGGCCCTGAGCAGAGAGCCACGCGGAGCGCGAGGCGGGAGCGGGCGCTCGTGGCCCAAAGGACCGGAGACCCGAGGAGCTGCAGCCGCCAGGACAGGGTGGCACCGGCCCCACGGGGCAGCACGGAGTCCAGACGGAGACCCTCCCGGGGGCACAAACGCCCTCGCTCCGCGGGGAAGGGCGGGCTTTCCTGCAGAGGCTGCGGAGCAAGGACGCCCCGGCGACGAGAAGCCGGGCCTCCAGCCTCTGCGATGCCCTCGGACTGGACGCCAGACCGGCTGGGCGGGCGGCAGACCAGGGAGACCCGTGACCCTGCCAGGCAAAGGCTGCTTAGACAGGACACCACAACCAGGTTCCACGCGAGCAGAGCTCGGTCACCGGGGACGGGCTGTGAGGGGACAGTACACGTCGCCGCTGGAAGGAACCTCTGGGGGCGCGTTCCCGCTGAAGGACCGCGGAGCGCACAGACCTCCCGGGCCGCGGCCAGAACACAGCCCACAGCCCGCGGCTGACACACGCACCAGGGGCTGGGGTGGGCGTGAACCTCGTTAGCTATTGGGAAACGCCAATGAAACCACAGCCAGCTGCCAGGACGCGCCCGTGAGAACGGCCACAGTGAAGGATGGCCCTCGGAGGGCTGGAGGGGACGGGAGGACGAACTCTGTGCTGCCCCCTCTGGGGGAGCGGAGGGGGGGATGGGGACCGGCACCGCTCCGCGCGGAAAGCAGGCCCGTATCAGCCGGTGCGCGGATAAAAAATAAAAAATCCCGGTACAGCTACACAGTGGACTACTACTTGGCAATAAAGAAGAAAGAACTCTTACCATTTGCAACAGCCTGGGGCCTGGAGAGCACTATGCTGAGGGAAATAAGCCAGTTGGAGAAAGATAAATGTCACATGATCCCACTCCTATGTGGAATCTAAAGAACAACATAAGCTGATGATCAAAAACGGGCCCAGAGACAGAGAAGCATGACCAGCCTGATGGACCTCAGAGGAAGGCAGGGAGGAGGGAGGGGTGAGATCAAACAGTGACCTGTGTGCATGTGTGCATCGCCCGTGGACACAGACAATGGGGGGGGGGGACGGGGGAGGAGGGAGCGGCTGGAAGAGGTTCGTGGGGGAAAGGACGGCCTATGTAATACTTTCAACAGCAAAGATTTAAATTTTAAAAAAGAAATAAAGACAAAGAAAGCAGCGCCAGTTCCCCACCACCGGCCGCTCCCTCCCAGGTGCTGACCCGGAGGAGAGGGAGCCGGGTCCGGCACAGACGGGCACACAGCTGTGCAACAGCCACGGGCGGGACACATCGAGCAGGCGTCCGCCGGCGAGTGGACAAGCGGCCTCGTGTCCATGCGGTGGACACTCCCAGTGACGAGACGAAGGACCTGGCCGGCGGGTGGGTGAGTCGCAGATAGCCGCACCGGGTGAGAAAGGTGGACAAGAAGAGGTGGACACGTGGTTCCATTTACATAAATTCCAGGAACTGTTAGACTAGACCGTCTAGTCACTAGAGGAAGCAGGACAGCAGCTGCCTGGGGAGGGCGTGAGGGGCCTGGAGCAGGAATGACCGAGGGACTTGGGGACACTCCTCAGTTGGCAGCAAAGGATGTGCCCATTCTCTTGATTTGGTGATGGCGTTGCCAAAACCCATCCAGGTGTATGTTTTATTATTTCATTTTTTATTGATTGGGGGGGGGGGGAGATGGAGAGAAACACCAATGAGAGAGAGAATCGTTGGTCAGCTGCCTGCTGCACGCTCCCCCCGGGGGGAGGGGATCGAGCTGGCAACCCAGGCATGGGCCCTGAACGGGGATCAAACCGGCGACCTCCTGGGTCATGGGTAGACGCTCAACCACTGAGCCACACCGGCCAGGCCGGATGTATGTCTTAAATACGTACAACTTATCCTGTCAATGTGTCCTCACACCACAGTGGACCCCGCAGTGCAGTGGGGGAGGCGTTAAGTAACCGGAGAAACCCCGGAATTAGGTTTTATAATTAAAGTGCAATCACGTTCCTGTGCCTGGGGGCGTGAAGGGTGGAACAGAAACTAAATGCAGCTCCCAGAAGAGAGAGGAAGCTCCATGCCACGCCTGAGGCCGGTCCCTGCCGCGCTCAGAGATGGGCAGGCGGTGGGTCAGGCACGCGAGCACACTGCGAGGGCCGGGCTGGGCCGCGGGGTGGGGGGCCTTGGTCCTGCCCCCAGAACTCGTCCGGGGAGACCCCGTGCAGACACATGATGACACGTCACCAAGGAGGCTGGGAGGGATCCAGTCCTGCCGGCTGGAACGGGGCGTCGGCAGATGGGGAGGAATCCGGGGACCCCCGGGTCATCGGGCAGCAAACAGCCTGGCAGGGCAGCCCAGGCTCAGCCGAGGCCCCCACGGGCGGGGGACGGGGGCAGGGGGATGCGGGGAAAGGAGAGCCAGCGCGTCTCGGTGAGGCCGCACGTGTTCCGTTTGCGGAGCTGTCCTTCACCCTGAGAGCTGTCCTTCCAACTTCCCTCCACGAAACGCTGATGATGTGTGGCTGCTGGGATTTCTCTACATCTTACTTGGCAAAATTAAAAGTTGGTGACCCCTCGAGCTCCTTCTGTTTAAAAGAAGAAAAGCAGCAGCGCTGCCGGGAGGAAGCGCTCTCCCCTCAGGGCACACCCCTGGGTGCCGGGCAGGTGCCAGGAAACACCACCAAACCGGGGAGGCAGTCTGCGTTCGATGGGCGTGAGGAGCCCTCGGGGACCTGGGGCTTTCTTCGGACACGATGCTCACAGCGGCCCTTTAAGAAGCGGCATTGCCTGGCCGGTGTGGCTCAGTGGTTGGGGGTCCAATTATAAACCAGGACACACGGTTCGATTTCTGACCAGGCTGCAGGTTTCATCCCCACTGGGGGATGCGCAGGAGGCAGCTGATTAATGATTCTCTCTCATCATTAATGTTTCTCTCTCTCGGCTCTCCCTTCCTCTCTGAAATCAATAAAAGAGAGAGAGAGAGAGAGAGAGAGAGAGAGAGAGAGAGAGAGGGCGCACAAGAGAGAGAAAGAAATGAATGGAGACCTGGGAAATGAGCGGGTCCAGCCACAGGAACAGCCAAGACAGGGCTCCAGGTGGGGGGCACGGTGGCAGTGCAAAGGTCCTGAGGTGAGCAGGAGCTGGCTGAGTGGACAGAGGGCCGTGGACGGGCAAGAGCAGTGCAGGCGGCAGAGCAGCCAGAGGTCCCTTCCCCGGGGAGGAGGCAGTGGGTGCCCCAGGGGGCAGGGGGAAGACATGATGGGGGGGGGAGTTGTGATGGGGAAGGCCGACGGGAGTGACGGTACAGAGGAGGGGCTGTGTGAGGGCCAGAGCAGCAAAGCAAAGGCCCTGGTTTCAGAAGGCGCAGCCCTGCCCCCCGGCTGGCCTATCAGCAGACTGGAAGTGCGGGCACCTGCTTCCCTCTCACATCCGGGGCACAGCAGTTCCCAGTCCTTCCCAGACCCCCTGGCTGGCCAGTCTAGAGCTCCCTGCCTGTGAAAGCAACGGGGGCAGTACTTCTGGAGAGAAACCCCCAACCCC
The DNA here is from genome assembly GCF_014108245.1 of Pipistrellus kuhlii. Taxonomy (NCBI): domain Eukaryota; kingdom Metazoa; phylum Chordata; class Mammalia; order Chiroptera; family Vespertilionidae; genus Pipistrellus; species Pipistrellus kuhlii. The sequence goes on along the minus strand of NW_023425534.1, from coordinate 2,322,486 downwards.
ACCCACCCCTGCCGCACCCCCCGCCCCACCAAAGCAGCAAAGGGTCCCCCAAGCCCTGCGTGGCAGGCGCGGACCTGTGGTGTCAGCAGGCACAGACCGGAAAGCACACTGCTGAGCCCCAGGCGGTCCCCACCTGGGCCCCGGTGTGAAAGCTGCCCGCGCCTGTGGGCACACACATCCCATTAGCAAGTAATGTGGTGATTTAAGGGCGGAATAAAAAATTACGGGTGCTATATTTTCAAGCAGCTATTAAGTGGTTAGGGCTCGGATATTTATGAAGGTGTTTGGATCTAACTACTTAATAAACAAAACTATTAGGTATGTTGTTGGGCTTTGGAATGTCACGAAAAATCACCAGGGCACTTGGGGCGCCGAGAACTGAGAAAGCTGGGGAGCTTGTCTGGGGGTCTCGGGTAAGGTGACCAGATTTTAACATGGGTAAAGTGGGATACCATTGACCGGGGGGGGGGGGGGGGGGGGGTCCTTGATTAAAAATATTGTCTATATGTTAATAGCATGAAAAGACATAAGTCCTTCTGCTAATGCTAATTTCTTTTCTTCAGCCCCATAAGTTGTTTTCCAAAAAAATTCCTGAATTTAAATATCTTTTATATTTCTGTGTCTCCAAGTGCTTTAAAATATCATTCTTCCCGCCATGCAAAAAAGAAAATTCACCATTACATTTCTCACATTTTACCATGTAATCGTTTGGTTTTTTTAATAAATGGAAATTCACTTCTTAGATCATCATTGAATTTGCATCCTCTTTTCTTACTCATTATTTTAAAAATCTAAAAAAAAGTAATTTAAAATTATATTATAAATTATATACATATTGCTTAAAAACACAGTAAGTAGGTACATAATTACATGAACATATTTTATTGTTAGTTTATAAATTAAATTAAATTGATTGTTATAAAGTAACTATATTTTAAAAATTATTTTAATTTTAATCATATATTTCTTTCTAAATAATAACAATACTAACTTGTATTATTTTTCCTCTGAATTTGCCGTAAGTCGTGTCACTTTCAAGGCCGGCACTAGACTTTTTGCCGCCACTATAAAATATAAATAATATGAGTACTGTCTGCTAAATTCAAGAAAATTTATGTATTTATGAAATAAATAAATAAATTACTTACCTAAATTATCTGAGTAGCTGATTTGTAATGGCGTCACTTGTTTAACTAGCTTACTAGCACACAGTACAGTGTGTATCGTCTGAGAGAGTTACAAAATGTTTTTGTCGTTGCCAATCCCCAAAAATGCCATTGTTCATTAAGTCCAAACAATGGTGGTCGAATTCTAACAACTGATCAACAATGCGAACTTTGATAAGCAGTTCTCGATAATCAGTTCTCAACAATTATTTGTTATTATTAAAGTTTAACATTATAAAATTAACAAAAATAATATAAAACTCATATCCTGGCTAAATGGTCACATGGCCGCCGAAAAACCCCGTATGTTCCCTTCCCGTTCTCCCGCCGTTTCCTGGCTTGTGGTGCATTCTTTCCAAAAGTCAGCACTTTTTTAAAACACCGCAGGACGCGGGACAAATCGTTAAAAATCGGGACTGTCCCGCCAAAATCGGGATGTCTGGCCACCTTAGTATCCGGCCAAGGCCCCCACTGGGCGCAAGTGGATGAGACAGTGAGTGGCTGTGACTAAGGCCTCGTGGGAGCCGCACGGGACTGCCAAGCACCTGCCAGAGGGATGGACTCGGAGCAGTTTCACCCAACAACCCCTTTGAAATGGACCCGGCTCCTACAGGCGCGGGCACAGAGGCTGTCACTGCTGTGATTGCTGTTCCTTTCCATCCACGGGACACCCGTGGGAGGCGGGGCCGGAGAAGAGGGGAGGATCCTCACTCTTACCTGCCCCCTGGTGGACACGTCAGCAGGGGTGGGTGAGAGTGGGGCTTGGGAGGAGCTGGGCAGGCTGAGCCCTCGGTCAGGTCAGGACGGAGGCCTCTCCAGAAGGGGCCCTGAGATCCTGATAACACAGGGAGCCGGGTCCATCGGTGCGGGATGCCCCCAACGTCCGGGGGAGCCGCTGGCTGCTGGGCCCACAGCCCGGCCTCTGCGGCAAGTGCCCAGGCCCCCAATGAGTCACCAACACAGGGACCTCTCCCTCAGCCACCACCAGGTCACAAGGACACTCCAGACCCCGGGGGCAGGGCCCTCAGAAGAGCGAACATGGCAGAGACGGCTGCCTCCAGGCGCCGCGGGGCCATCTGGTGAAGGGCCCAGCGGCCCTGCTCTCTGCAAAGCGGGCCAGGCCCCTGGGAGGAAAGACGAGCTGCATTTCCTTGCACTCAGGTTGCGAGGAGAGTGAACACGTGACCCCATGACAGGCGAGCATTGGGGCGGGGAGTGGGGGACAGGGAGCCGGCAGAGCCCCCAGGACCCGCCCCGTGGCCAGTCCACTGAGGGTCACAGGGCAGGTCCCAAAACAGCCTCCGAGTCCCCAGGCTCCGGGCCTTCCCGCACCTGCAGCCACAGGGCCCTCACCCCCGCACCCAGGAAGCTGGGCGGTGTCCCGGAAGGAAAGGCCCGAGGAGGAGCCCAGGAGGCGGCCGGGCTGCCAGGGGCCATCAGCATCACCCTCCGCCAGGTGCTGCCCGATGCGGGGATGGCGGGCGGGCCGCGTAGTAAGGGGGTTCGTGCGCCGCGGCCGATGGGAGGCGAAGACTGTGCTCCGTGCTGAAGGGTATAAATAGCCTCGGGGCCGGGCCGGGGCGGCTCCTTAGTAAACACCGCTGACCCATTTTCCCCATTCTTCACCAGGAACAGCGGCTGTTACCACGGCGAGCGAAGAGGATCTAAATATACATCCTCGGCTCCGGCGGAGGAGGAGCCGCCAGCGAGGTGACCCTGCGGGCGGCGTCCTGGCCGCTCTCCGGCGCCTGCCGGGCTGAGCCTGGCCTCCCGCGGCCGCTCTCCGCCCGCTGGGCTTGCCCGGCCCCAGCCGAAAGCTCTCTGTGCACACCCAGCCCGGAGGGTGGCGGTGACCTTGAGGCCAGGCCGGCCGAGCTGTTACCGATTTGACTCGGGGCAACCATACGAACATCACTAATAAGTGATGCCCCTCATGTTGTCGGTGTTAAATATTCCCCCGTTTGTGAAATGACGACACAGGAGCTGACGACGGGCTTTTAATGGCCTCACTCCATGCGATTTGGGAGTTTTTAAAGGTGACCGGTCTGAGCCGCCCCAGGCCAGGGAGAAGCAGGGCCACCCGCTTGGTGGTGACAGAAGAGCCATCGGAATGGAATGTTCTTCTATGCAGGGCCCAGGGCCGCCCAGATGCCAGTCCTGCCAGCCTGTGGGCTCCTTGCTTTGGGAACTGCCTTCCCTCCCCTGGCAGGAGCTGCAGTACAGACACCTACCACCCACACCCAGCCGCAGACATGGCAAAGCATTAGCGTCCGAGGCGTCACCGAGGTGGGACAGGCAGAGCCACCACAGCCGGGGGTGCAGGCGGGGCCCCCCAGGCTCTGCTGGGAGCCCGGCCAGCACAGAGGAGAAGCTGCTGGCAGCGGGGGGGGGCCGGTCACGGAGGAGGCAGGACGCTGGGCCAGAGCCGGCGGAGGGGCCTGGGTTTCAGTAACCGGGACGCCAATGGCCGACAGGACCCCTGCCCTGCCCTGCCACCCCCCCAGCGGCCAGCTCCCCACCACCGAGCAGCTGCATGGCTCCCACTTCTCCTGCGTGGCCTTCCCAGAGGCTCGAAACCTACTTCCCTGCCCGCCCACCCGCCTCCGTCTCACACGTGGGACGTTGGCCAGGCTGGGCCGAGGCCGGAGCCCGAGGGCGCCCAGCCCACAGGGCCCACGCGTGGCTGTGGGGCCTCTGGTCCTCCCCACCTGAGGGACGTGGCATCAGATCTCCTTAAGCGGAAGCCGGAGCGCCTGTCCGGGACCAGCCAGCCCGCCCGCGCCCCCCCGCGCCCCACACTCTGTCCTGGGGCGGCACGGGGGCACCCCAGTCCGTTGTGGATATGTGGAAGCCCAGGCTGGTACCCCCTCACCGCACACCACGGGCCCCACGGGACTACCCCAGACCCTGGGTACGGGGGCGCTCCCAGGGGTGACTGTGGGCGGGCTCTCTGCACCGCCCCTGCTGTCGCCTGGGCTGTCACTGCTTCTCCGTTGGCTGACGTGAATTCATCATCTCCGTTATGATCATAAAAGAGCTTAATTGATACTTATTGGATGGAATCTACCTTACCCATGAATTTATGACTTCATAGATGTGCAAGCAGGGGCCTTCGCCAGACAGCCACCCACTCCGTCCTCCACCCGACTCTGCAGGCGCACCTGGGGGTGGGGCCCGCACCCCACATTGCAGCCTGGCTCTCGGGGGGCTTGGTAGCCGGTGAGGGGGCTGTAAACCCCTCGGGGTCCTCCCATGGGGGGCAGGGAGGCAGGGGGTGGGGTATATGTCCTCTCCAATTGAATGATGAGGCCAGAGTCACCTTCAAGCCCCTGAAGGCCGCACAGTGCCCCCCGCTCGTGGGCCTCGTGAGGAGCTGCTCTCTGAGCCACCGGAGACCACACGGAGGGGCGAGGCCAAGGAGCCACGGGCTCCGCCCCCAGCTGCAGGCCTCTCCCCAGACCCGGAGGCAGCCGCCCCTCCGTGGCCCGGCCCGGCCCCGCAGCCAAGGCCTGTCGTCCTGAGAGCCACGCCCAGGCGGCCCTGGGACCAGAGGCGGCAGGCAGTGAGGTTGCTCCGTCTGGGTGGTTTGTTATGAGGC